>NC_136646.1:10913313-11118313 GCF_949748355.1 Melanostigma gelatinosum
GTTAATTTATTCCGAGGGGGACACGGATCCATCCAATAGTTGCTGTGATAAAGCATACGTTGATAATGTGAACCTCCCAAACTAGCCTGCTGTAAACCTTTTTGTTCTCAATCTGCGGTCAATCCTTGAGGAAAAGCTGCAGTATGGTCTCGTCAGAGTATGAAGTGTGAGAACAATGAAGCATGCAGTCAGGATGACGCTGAGAAACAGCAATCCTATGGAGATCAGAGCAGCAGGGAGGTCCAGTCCAGTCAGCAGAGCGGCTACTGTCTTCTCAAAGCTGTGATGCTCTAAAAATGTAAGGGAAGGCAACTTGTTAGAATACAGCTTTGTCTTTTGCTTTACTCTATTATACCTTTATAACACTTTTTGTGTGTGTGCAACCTGTTGTATTTTAATGAGCTACATTCTGGACAATATATTTACTATAAACACGTTGATATTTCTTCACGTGTTTTGGCTCTATGTTTATATTTACTTTGTTCTCCCATCATGATAGATTATCACTTGATGTGATTTAGCCTTGTACAACATGTGCCAGCAGCAGGATTTGATAAAATCAGAACAGAAACCGAGAATATCAAAGTGAATGCTCTCTGTACATCATCTCCTGAAGATCAGCATGACATTGGTTGTAAATGCCATAATTCACCACAGATTCGGTACACTGATGGGATAAACCTTTGACATGAAGCACTGCATCGTTTGAGCAGTTGATCTTCGATGCGCTCTGTGATGTTAAGCCAATGAGTAGTTGTACTGAATTTTGGCATTCGAGGAGTCAAAACATCTAACTGTGTCTTTTTTTTTTCCGACAGCACCTCTAAAAAACGGCATTCAAACCCACAAGCAACAGATCTTGGGTCTGTTGTACTGCACACCTAAAAAGACAGCTATACCATTTAGCTAATTCCCATCTGGCTCTGCTCCTCAGTGGGGGGGGGGGGGGGGGGGTGCAATATGACGGAGTCCCTGCCAAAAATAAAGCATCAGCATATTAAACTAAACTGATAAAACTGTCAGTCACACGGAGGCTGCAGAGCCAAAATTGTGTGTGTGTGTGTGTGTGTGTGTGTGTGTGTGAATGTGACTTTCCCTTTCTTGTTTTTCCCCTTTAATATCCACTAGATTACTCGGTTTTTCTTATCTATGTGCTTTGGCAACACACGTTCATACTGTGCCAATAAAGCCAAATAGAGATGAATAAAAGACAAAAAGTAGACAAAGAGAAAAATCTTGAATGAAAAATTTGAACTTTATAACGTTGCAGGACCTCCTGGGATTTACTGTATTCGCTCACCGGGAAATTCGGTGTAATGCAATGTTATTCTATTCCTTCATGTTGTTTTGATCTCCTCTGTCATAACTATATTATTACTTGACTTAGTGCTGTAAATATGCCTTTAGATATACTGTAAAGAGATGATTTCTGCTGTATAGGGTGAAACATACTTAGCTAATCATACGTTATATTAGCCTGTATCATTTAAAAAAATGTATGAATTTAGTAATTTTCTTCCCTGGAAATGTATTATTGACTCCCAGTTCAATCGACTATTTCCATGATGTGTACACTCTGTTGGTGTTGTGGCAAAATGACGAGACGAGAAGGCGAACTGGAGTTGCAACCAGCGGGAAGTGTTTTAATAAGATCAAGTCAACATCAACAAGTTCAGTATATCCAAACGACTCCAATGTACTTTTCACAGATTACTCTTACAGTCAAAATGCACGCCCCTTAAACTACGTTCCACCAATCAAACCAGTCCGTTGAATTGAAAAACAAGGCACATCTGGTCTCTAGGGCATGTTCTCATGTCGATGTTCTGGTGACGTCAACCTTTTGGCAATTTGGTGCGAACAGGAGAGATTTATTAGTTTGTCTGGCGCCCTAATCACCTCCTGAGAATGTTGTTTATGAACCAGAATGTGTGTTACACAACACGTTATATAAACGGTTGCTTGTGAGCCCAAAATGTGTTCAGTTCAATTCAAGTTCAATTCAAAGTTATATGGTGATTTTCTTCAACATTGGTCATTTAAAGCACGTCTGAATCGGCACGCAAAGCGTTTTATTGAGGAACCAATGTTTTGTTAAACACGCATGGGTTCGATGGTTTCCTCCTCGACTCCAACAGATCGTTTGAAAAGACTGATTGCAAAAGATGAACAGCCAGAGGCAACCTCCCCCTCCTCCTCCTTCACTCACCCCCTCCTCCTCTCTCCTCCCCTCCCTCGCTCTCCTCATCCATACATGCACGCTTCCTTTTCTCCCCTGCTGGATGGTGCGTTAGGAGCGCTTGCAGGCAGGACGGCACCGGGGGCTTCCCTTCTGTCTGATGGAGACGGGCTGAGTGAGGGGGGACAAGGTCCGTCCGGCAGAGACCACCTCGAGGATCCCACTGCTTGGACTCCGCTCTTGCTGCTGTAAAACGCCGGAGGGGGGGGGGGGGGGGAGCGAGAGAGGAGACACCGGAGGTAAAGGGTCCATTAATGACCTGTTGTTTGTGTGTTTTTGTTTTGCATTTGAGGCAGAAATCGCCGTGGTCGCAGTCAGAAACCAAAGAGGGACATAAAAGCGACATTTGAACCTTGTTGGACTTGATTGTGTTCGTTTTTATGACGATTTGGAAAAGAAGAAGCGGAATAACTGAGAGAGCATCTCTGTGTGTCCTCCACTGCTCTGCCGTCGTGTTTTTGCTTTCGATCAATTAGCCCTCTGATTTTAATTTCTCTCACGCGCCTGTATGATAGCTGACAAGCAAAAACACGTGAGCTTAATTGATTTGGAGTTAATACATTCAACACAAATATCTTTTCCCCATTTAGGTTTTTTGATTGTCTGATTTAGGTGCAAAATCAAGTGATTTTGCTCACTGGTGATGCTCATTTTATCATTATTCAAGTAAACAATAGAAACTACAGCGGGATATTACACTGCAATTCAATTATGGTCGCAGGCTGGAGCCTTTTCATTGAAAGGAGGTCGGCTGCGAGCGCCGCCTCAAGTCTGGAAAGGAAACTGCAGATGGCTCCGTAGACGCGAATTGGCATCATTTTGAGATAAAACACACACACACGTTTTCCACAAGACGCTCAGTGTTTATGTCCAGGAGACGCAGCCTCTGTTGAACAACACGTCTCCTTTCTCTGCATCCATGATAAAACTATCATGCATTTGGCATTTGGGTGAACCCAAATTACAGAGAAGACAACCTTCGTTACACCACCTGATCCTGCAGCTGGGGTTTTAAAATAGGATCTCACCCTAAAAAAACCAAAGCAGGCGCGTGACTGAGCTGCTTCCTCTTTGTAGACCAGACGTGTCTGCAGGCCGTCAGAGGTGAGCAGGCTGGCCGCGAGGCCGCAGGGTCGATGTGTGGTGACAGAGCTGCATTGTGCGGATGTCCTCCAGCGTTTGTGTAACCACAGGTGTGCACATGAATGCTTTGTGTGTGTGTGTGTGTGTGTGTTTGCGTTAGGAATAATGTCAATACCCATTTATATTGATGCAGATTGTAAGAATAACAGCTCCCTGAGTGAGTGGAAGCAGGTTGTTGAGCCGCATTTCAACTGCTCGAAAGATGACGATGTTGCATGATAGAGCTGGATGTTCAGTCAATTAAACGATTAGTTGATCCTGAAAAAGTGTCAGAAACCATCTTGATATTTGATTAATCTATTGAATTGATATCGATGTAAATAGAAGAGTTGAAATGTAAAGCTGTCAACTGGCTCATCAAATGATGATTTAGATCATCAAAATGTGTGGTTAATGTGGTTCATTTAGTCTCGTCTCTTCTACATTGTGATGTAGTGCCTGTTAGTTGGATGCAGAGCTGCATTTTCGCCCACCTTGTCTGTCATCCAGTCATGCATCCTTTGTCACTGTTTCTCTCATTTAATATGCCTCTCACACACACACACACACACACACACACACACACACACCCACACACACACACACACACACACACCCACACACACACACACACACACACACACACACACACACACAGCAAACTTATTTTCTTTGGAGTGTATAACCTTGACTCTTGTCACTTTCAGCAAGGCACTGACAGGATGTGTTTTTTTATGATTGTATTCTTTCATCTCTGTCTCTTCTTTTACATTTGAATTCTGTTTCCACGTCGGTCTCCTGTTTCCCGCTGCAGATCCTCCATCATCTGAAGGTCTCCTGCTATTCTACTTCTATGCTCTCCTGCCTCTCCTCCTGGGTGTCTCTGGGATTGTGTTTAACATGCACGCTCCCAAGAGAGTGTAGCTTGTAGTGAGAGTTTGGTGTGTGTGTGTGTGTGTGTGTGTGTGTGTGTGTGTGTGTATAGGCTATTTGAAGCACAGAGATGGGCTCGGTGGGAGCGGAGCGCCGCAGGCCCACACCGGTCCAGATGCCCGAGGAGAGGGATGTGTGGAGGGATGGAGGAAGAGCTGGATGGAGGGATGGAGGGAGGGAGGTGTGTAGGGAGGGCAGAGAGAGCGGCGTGGTGCAGAGCTACAGCTTCGACTCGTACCAGCTGGAGGAGGAGGAGATTAGTAAAGATGCCCCGGAGCGAGGAGTGCTGGCGCTGTCCGAGCCCGGTGAGGGAGTTTACATTCTGTCTATCTGTGTGTGTGTGTGTGTGTGTGTGTGTGTGTGTACTGGTCTTATAAATAGATGGACAAGCAACAAGGAATATCTGTCACACTCCAAAATACCAGGAACAACAAAGTGTGTTCTTTTCTCACAGTATGCTTAGTGGAGCACCAGCAGCACATTTTCACATTATATTCTTTATGTGTGTATGTACTGGTGGTGGACAGAATATCATGAACATAAATAGTAATATCCACAATTACTGCCAGGGTCCCCCAACAACTCCAGGGAATGGTGAAATGATGGTGATTCTGCACTAAAGTTAATTGTTATATGCGAATAACACCCTTTTTTTGCAATGTAGATTATACAGTCTGATGGCAAACTGCCCCTTGCCTTTGCCTGTTTGTAAAATATATGAATCATATTTCCTGAGAAACAAAAGAGGAAGAACGGGAAGAGAAGTAGATGGATAGATACATTCTTTACACTAGTGCAGTCGTCTTATTTTAGCAATCTGATCCAGTCTTGTTTCATTTCTATATATTTTATAGTCTATTGAAGTCAAACTAAAATTAAGATAATTAATGCGCAGCAATTAGTTTAGCCTACATATCCTTGGCGTTTATATTTATTTGATGAAAATTGTGATCGCAAAAGAGAAGACATCTTATGTGACTCGTGGACCCATGAAAAAGAAACGGCTAACCCAAGCTAGCTGCCCTCCTTTGTACCAACGCAGTGCAGAAGCCGCTTACGACTCAGCAGATTTGAAGTTCAATGAATGAAAATGAACATCTAAGCTAACGGTGCTGACATTGCACAACTAGCTTCGACTTTCCACGTGGAAGCTAGTTAGCCTAGTTAGCTTCAGCTTGCTGAGTGACCAGGGACAGATGGCTTGTTGATAAAAGACAAAATAAAGCATCTTGTAGTTGACAGTGCATCATCTAGCAACACCCACGCTACATGTCAATCACCCGCTGCCAGCGGGTGTGTGTGCGCGCTTGTGTTTGCAGATGATGGTGGAGGCTGAGGGAATAAAAACAGTGACAGAGAGAGGAAATGTGTAAAAAACAAACCGGATGCAGGCCTGTTCAGAGAACATTGCTGTGTTGCCTGGTTACTCAGGTTGCACAAAGGGCACGTTAATCCCATCACAAGTGACCAAGGACACGGCCTGCAGCGAGGGACCGAGCTTTTCAGACAGCTCTCCCTCTTCTCTCTTCATCCTTTGCCTCTTGTCAGTCTCAATATCTCATAGCTAACAAAATATAAGTACGCAGTCTGTCGCTTCCCTTAAAGAAGAAAGAGCGAAACGAAGGTTTTGAAAGACAGACTCAAAGACTGAATTAATCCTAGTCTGTCATTAAAGTTCATCAGCTGCTCTACAATCTGTAATCTGTAGTTGTACTGAATGACTTTAGGAAAAGTATAAGGGGTTATGTTTCATAACGATGGTCTTTGCCGTATGCCGAGGACGGCAGGTCTTTCTCTGTATCAGGGTTTTTATTCATGTGTAAGTGTGCCGGTGGCCCGCATTCGATGTTCCATTAAGATATTAGGGTTTAAATTGGGTGCACTATCAAACAAGTTGTACCAGTTTAACACTCTTTGCTGTGTGTGTCAAGAGGAGGGTTCAAAAAAAAACATCAATAACCACAGAGATTGTCCTGCTTTTATACAAAGTCCACCTCCGTCAGCACCCACATCATCTTCACACAGTCCCAGAATATGTCGGAAAGGTTTGTCATGTCAGGCTCTGCACTGAACTGTCAGTTACACAGTGAGGGCGGTGCTGTGGTTTCCTTTATTGGATTTTCTCTTCATGAGGTTTCTGCAGGCGGTGATCTGTTCTTCTGTCAGTGCAGCCGTGGCGATGTTCACTGCTCACTACACAGTTCATGCCAGGGTTGGTTTTATTTACCCAGAAACAACAAAACCGTCAGAACAGCAGAAATGGAAAATCTTGTAGGAACTGTATGTTGTGATTTTTTTTAAATTTATTTATTTATGGTGATTGAAATAGTAATTTATTTACAACAAAATAACATTCATTACTGAGAAATCAAGTTCATCATCATCAGAGGAATAGGAAAATAATTGATCAGTCCCAGGTAGCAACAAATTACATTAAACATGAAGAAATGCATCATCTTCATCATCATCTTTTCTTTTCTTTATTCGACTATAAAATAAAAATGCTCAAAAATGGTTTGGAGCAGTTAACAGCAGGCTCACAGGATTATGAAGCGTGGTATAAAGAACCGGCACGTCACACTTTAACCATGAAACAGAATCAGCAGCAAAACACAAAATCCAGTTTTTGAGCTGAAACTACTCAGCTGGTCTACGATCAGCAGTTCCTCCGATCGATCTCTGACGCAACAGGAACGAGGTCCTCTGCTGCATCAGCTGCTCCGTCATTGGAGCGGAGGCCTTACTGCTGCTGCTACAGCTTCATTCATCCCGATTAGCTTTGATGAAGATCGAGCTGTGGGCTCCAGACCTATAATTCAGAGCTTTTGAAGTCATTCTTATCCCCACTGTTTGAGTGTGATCTTTTGTGATTCTCTAACCCTTGACTCCTTTCTTCCCCCTCAGACTTTGAGGAGCCGATCCCTGACGACCGTTACCATGGCATCTACTTTGCAATGCTATTGGCTGGCGTGGGTTTCCTGCTGCCCTACAACAGTTTCATCACTGACGTGGACTACCTGCACCACAAGTTTGAAGGTATAAATGTGCATGAAGAAAGCCGTGAATGTTCTGAGATAACTGCACCTTTTCACAGAATGCATGAGTTCTACAGACACGCGCACACCCAGAGAGAGTGCACATTCAAATCCAGCTCCCACGAGTCACGTGTGTGTGTGTTTGTGTGTGCTTCAGGGACGTCCATAGTGTTCGACATGAGTCTGACGTACATCATGGTGGCTCTGCTGGCCGTCATCCTCAACAACGTGCTGGTGGAGAGACTCAGCTTGCACACCAGAATCACTGTGGGTAAGTCCAGCAGAAACCCGCTCACATGGCGAAACATTCCTCATTCCAGGGACTTCTGCTGTTACTCTTTTATTAGTCTTTCAAGAGTGTGGGTATTTTTTTTTGTTTTGCTTTTAGCTTCTTTAAAATCCTGCATCATCTTCAGTTTTGCTGTCAGCTTTCAAACCAGTAAAGCGAACTCACTGTGCTATTTAAGTCGACTATTCAGATACAAGCATGCACATTGAGGCAGACTTTGCATCAAGTTTGTCGAAAGACGTAGCCGGATACACTGGAGAGATTTAACTTTGCCTCAAAATTACTCATTAAAAAGCAGTTTTTTAAAGCTATTCAGCCTACCCGATATGAAAATAACAAATCTTTAAAAATGTATGTCCCCCTCGGATCATTTTGAAATCATCACACATACGTTGCATGTAAGAGCAAGGTTCCACCACCTCTGCAGCTTGAAATAGCTCTGCTCTCATCCTTGAGGAAACGTCTTGTGAAGTGAGTTGTCGGCTGGAGAGCTTGTCTCTGCAGTTTACAAACTCGCGATCGGACCTCGGATGGAAGCGATACTGCTCTCACGTCGGCCCTGTCAAGTATGTGTTCAGTCGTGGTATCGCAACGTGACCTGGTTCAGTGGCGTCTCTTCACTTGTCTGTCTTTCTCTTTCTTTGCAGGTTACATATTTGCTCTGGGGCCGCTGGTCTTTGTCAGTGTGTTTGATGTGTGGCTGGCCAAGTTCACCACCAGGCAGGCTTACATCGTCAACCTCGTGTCAGTGGGAGTGGTGGCCTTTGGATGTACAGGTATCTGTCTATCTGTCTGTCTGTCTGTCCATGTCTCCATACAATATATATATACGGTATATATGCAGTACAGGGCATTCCTTAAAGCTGCACTCATGGGTCAGATGTGTAATGAATAAACAACAACAACAGGGAGTTATGACTCTGCTTTCCTCAAAGATCCACATTTTAGCGACTCTCAGCTCATTATTTGAGTTTTCTAGGATGCAGCTTTACTGCTTTATTTGACTCTTGCAACTCAACTCGTTTGTCGGCCACAGCAGGAAACAGCACCAAACAAACAGCTGACAGACACAGTTAGCAAACATAGCGGAGCATTTAGCAGCTAAAGATCCACATATTTCCCCCAGGAGTTGGTTGAGACAAACCAGAGGTAAAAGGAGAGTGAATATTGGACTTCAATTTGTCAGGTGGACGGTTCTTCACAACAGATTTAAATCGATCATTCGTCCAAGCAAATTGCATGTGTTTTGACACTTCAAAAGAGTACAACTGTCTACAATTTGCACAATAACCACTTGCACATGGCTCGCTGATCAAATCTGATGAGATGATTCTGTTAGTCGTACATGTATATTCCATAAATATCTATGGCATGGTGTTACACACGGTGTGGAGGTACAGTTTGTTGTTTTTCACTGAACTACCGCATGTTTTCTCATCGTTTTCTTTTGGGGAAGATGTCATTTTGTGGCTCATTTTCTGTTCACTGTATATGACTTCACGTAAAGAAGAAAGGTGCAGGACACATTGCTACACAATTATTGTACTGTATACATCAAAATGTTTGATGTCATTTTTCTGTGTTCTACAGTATTGGCTCTGTGACGGCCCGAGTAAACTTTGACCTGATGTTGCAATGGGATTCTAAAAAGCTCAGAGCGATCCACGACAGCATTCAGCTCAACAACACGTCTTGTTCAGTACAGCAAGCAGTCAGTGTCAACAAAGAGAGACTCGTTCATAAGAAACATTTCCTGGGTTGACTGCCATAGTGAACAAAACCTCTCAACATTATGATCACGATGACTTTTCATTGCATTGACCAATTTACTGACACAATAACTAGGTTTTGAAGCATGAATGAAATGGAGTTGTGTTGTCCCATGAAACACTTTAGAGAACGTGAAGACTGTTTCTTTTTAACAGCTAAAGTTAAAGTGTTCATGATGTTCTAAAGTCCACCTCCTGTTTATCATGTAGAGAGTAATAAAAAAACTGTGGTGCTCAGTCAGAGCCGTCAAATGAACACGCGTCAGCTGCTGCTCAGGACCCTGATACACTGATCCGTGTTTCCTGTTAGCTGCTGTAAGTGTGATCACGGAGCCTTTCAGCCAACGGTAGAAAGACTTTAATTAGCGGCGGTGCGGCGGTCAGAGCGGCTTCTCCCTCGAGTGGCGTGTAAACGTTCAGGAAGTTGTGCCTCTAAATGAATCGTGCTGTTTCAATGTTGACTGTTTGCACTGATAAACACTTCCTCATCCCTCCCCAGTGCAGCAGTCTAGTTTCTATGGTTACATGGGGATGCTGCCCAAGAGGTACACACAGGGGGTGATGACTGGAGAGAGTAAGTACACTCACACAGACGCATCGCTCCATCCATATCCCTGCTGTCGCCTCCCTCGCCCCCCCGTTCCTTTGTCTTTTCTCTGGCTACGTCTCCCTTTGCTCCTTCCAGGTACAGCAGGTGTGATCATCTCCCTGTCGCGCATCTTCACCAAGCTGCTGATCCCAGACGAGAGGAGGAACACGCTCATCTTCTTCCTCGTCTCCATCAGCATGGAGATGCTCTGCTTCCTGCTTCACCTGCTGGTCCGCCGCTCTCAGTTTGTCCGCTACTACACCAACCACGCCCAAGGCAAAGGTCCGGTCAAAGGACACGACCCGCACGACAGCGGGACGGGATACCGAGTTCACCACGATGTCACCGCAGAGGACGTAAGATTTGTAAGTTTGTGGACAGATTATCGGCTCTACCTATCTATGCATACTGTGCATGTATCGTGTTAGTAGCATTGTGTTAATCTCTCATTTAATAGAGCCGTGAAATAGTGCCGAGACATTCACCATACCTCCTCCTGACTTTGGTGACTTCTCCTCACCACCACGAGGCTCACGTTTGTGTTATTTAGTGAAACATCTTAACATTAGATGACATTTTCTCATTAAACTTTAGTCTATTCATTCATTCATTTTCATTTAATCCTTCATAAATGTTGCAACAGCAAGACGGGGAGGAACCGTTAGGCCTCTAAACTGTGGTGCCGTGTCCTCGTCGATTTCTGTGAGGAGTGTGTGTGTGTGTGTGTGTGTGTGTTTGTGTGTGTGTCGCTTCTTCAGTGGGAGCGTGCACGCAGGGATGGAGGGCTGTGTGGGTTTTAAAATGCAGTATCATTTATTTGAGCTGCGCTGGGCTGCTTTTGGGCTGCCACTCAGAAAGAGAAATATTGAGAGAGAAAGAGAAAGGGATTTTGGGAGAGGTTATTAGGGATGAAAGTGGTGATGCGGAAAAAAAGATGAGAAAAGATGCAATTTTCGAGAGAAAGGGAGAGGTTGAGGCCTCTTGCGAACAGAAAGAAAATGAGTCATGACACTGAGAGGAAAAAGGTTGTAGGAGAAAACTGTTGAGGCAAAGAGATGAGACACTGGGGGGGGGGGAACACAACTGAGAAGAAGACAAAATATGAGTGAAAAATGAAAGAAGAAGAGGTACATCCACTTACCGGTAGTATTCATGCTTGAAGCAGCACTCTGTAGCCTGAAGACATGGAGCTGATATTCCTCATCACACTGTGTGCGTGCGTGTGTGCGTGTGTGTGTGTGTGTGTGTGCGTGTGCGTGCGTGTGCTCTGAGCCTTCAAAGGAAGACACATCACCTCAGGCTGTCATCTTTTCATGTGTGCGTGTGTTTGTCCGCCATTACACGCAATACAAGTGTGTGTGTGTGTGTGTCATTTTCTGCATCTGGGGGCTGATTCAGGCAGCTCTTTGTTCTGGTTGCCTGGGGATACTGAGCGCTCTATGCTGAGGGCTAATCAAGAAGAGTGGTGCCTTCTGGCCCGCAAGTCCCTCCAATCAACGAATGGATCTGCGTGTGTGTGTGAGTGTGTGATGTGCATATGAAAAGGTGCGTGTTTATTAAGAAGCATGACTAGAAGGATGTGCTTGTATGTTTGTATGAAGAGGAAATGTATGTTTGTAGACTGTGTGTGTGTGTGTGTGTGTGTGTGTGTGTGTGTGTGTGTGTGTGTGTGTGTGTGTGTGTGTGTGTGTGTGTGTGTGTGCGTGTGCCTGGGGCTTATTTGCAGTCCAATCTGTAGTCTCCCCATTATCATTACGTCAACCTGCAGCCACTCACAGTGATCATCTCTATTACTCATGCAGCCATAAAAAGCTGATGTCATGCCGCCAGGAGGCCGGTCTACTAAACCGCTGCACAATAATATGTGTATTTACGGTGTGGTGGCTACCTCTAGTGTTTTCTTAATGAACTGTTGACGCCTTGACTGTTTTTTTTCGGGGAAATGAGGAACAAAATGAGGACTTTTGCCGAGTAATTTGACAATTGGTCATTAAAGGGGTGATGTGTTTTCTATTTCAGTTTGGAATTAAATTGTTGATGTAATGTCAATGACTGGCCTCAAATGTTGTTCTGCCCGTCGTGTGTTTGTTTTATTAAAGCATTGAATAAACGGTCCGTGTGTGTCTCTTCAGGGAAACGGTGGGACGGCACCGACGCCGTCAGAGGAAGTCATTGAGGACTTTGAGGGAGGGACTTACGTGCGATTCGATGCCCCGAAGGCCAAGATAAGGAGGAGCTGGCCTGGTGTCCGCGGTACGCTCGCTCACGTCAATTACCCTCTGGCTCCAATAGATGGACATGAACTTTAAATGCATTCATGGGAAGAGGAGAATATTCTTCGAGGATTAAACTGTTCAAGCGAGAGCGTTTAAATATCAGCCTGTGTGTCCGTGTGTCTTCTCTATGCAGACATGATCTTGCACCGCTACGTGGTGTCCCGTGTGATCTGGGCCTACATGCTGTCTATAGCGGTGACCTACAGCATCACCTTGTGTCTGTTTCCCGGCCTGGAGTCAGAAATACGAAACGCCACCTTAGGAGAGTGGATGCCCATCCTCATCATGGCCACCTTCAACATGTCGGACTTCGTTGGCAAGGTGAGACGCACATTTCTTTTAAAATGAAAATACAGTAACATTTAACTATTATGTCACATGTCTCACACGATGTCGAGGCCATTTTCATTCTGAAATGTTATCTTCAAAAATATAACTTACTTTTTGAATTGTGACTGGTGACATGAAATAATTTCCAGCGTAGTTTCCCCAAACTTCCACCTTACCAGAGCTTTAATCAGCCGGAACAACTGAAAACACCGTTGTCGGTGCTTTTCTCATAAACAGAGTTTAATGAATCAAATTGAAACTGTAAAATATCAAATATGAATCATCCCCAGGGAGAAATATGCCCTTGCCCTAAAATACACTTGATCGACTGGGATACCAGCATTCATAATTTCCTTCTGTAACCTCATCATTTATGTTCTAAGATTCACTTAGCTCTTGGTAATCTCTGATTTCACACCTGTTGAGATTCTGGGATTTAATTGCAGGCTTCCATCAGCAGCAGGAAAGAGACGAAGGAACACTGCAACACTGGAATTGACCTTGTTAAAGGAGTCGCTCCATTTATTAAACCTGAGAGAAAGATGGTTTATTTTGGGATAATTGCACTTAGCTCAAAGGCTTTATTCAAATATTCAGAAATGAAACCTTATCTGATGTCCTCAAGTCATAATTTTGACTTTGAAAGTTGTTCTGATTTTGACTTTGTCTTCGCAGCAAATTTAGCATTTTGTTGAAATTGGGGAGTAAAAGATAAGGCTGGCGAAGATAAATTATATCGAAAGAGAGAAAGAATAGAGTAGAAAGAACTGAGTTACTTATTGTGCTCTCGTGAAAGTGCAATAAGCAGCCAGTCAACCAACGGCTGAGAGAGTTTCTACAGAACAGGGACTAAGCTCTCATTTTTAACTTGAATCTCAATAAAGCAGACTTTAACCCCGAGCGTCTTTGAAACATGTCCCTGCTCTGTCCTCAGATCCTCGCAGCGCTGCCGTACGACTGGTCCGGAGGCCGCCTGCTCTTCTTCTCCTGCCTGAGGGTGGTCTTCATCCCTCTGTTTGTCATGTGCGTGGACCCGGCCAACGCGCCCACCCTGTCCCACCCCGCCTGGCCCTGTCTCTTCTCCCTCCTCATGGGAGTCACCAACGGCTACTTCGGGTCTGTGCCGATGATCCAGGCTGCGGGCAAAGTGCCGCCCGAACAGAGGGAGTTGGCAGGTGAGTTAAAATAAATGTGTGTAAAGATGCATAGTTTGTATCGGTTGGCACTGTGATGTTGATTTTTATTCTTCTTTCAGTCTCATGTCAGAGAGAAACAGCTCCGAAAAAGATTAGTTGATTGACAGAAAAGTAATTTATCAAACAAAAATAGCTTTCGGAGGTTCCAGCATTTCAAATGTGACTCTTTGCTGCTTCCCTCTGCAAACTGAGTATCTTTGTGTTTTGGACTGTTGGGCGGACAAACAAAGCTGCTGTACAAAGACTACCAGAACCTCTAAAGCTCTCTCATCAACACAATGTATCTTGTTGTTTTAGTCTGTTCAATGGTGTAAAAACGACAAGTTGTGGTTTAAAACCTCCCTTTAAAACCACAACACACAGTTAGCACACTCTTCAGTACTGTACAGATTAAAGAGACAAGATATAATGTATTCATTAATGAACTGTGCTAACGTGCTAGTCGGTAGATTGTTACTTTATGCTAAGCTAAGTGGCTGCTGGCTGCAGCTTAATATTTAGCATCCAGACATGAGAGTGATATCAATCTTCTCGTACGACCCTCGAATAGAAAGCAAATTAGCGTATTTTTCAAAATGTCAAGTTTATAATTAACAACCATTAGTTTAGTATGTACTGAAATAGCATGCTAACACGCTAAACTAAGACAATGCACATTATACCTGCTAAACATCAGCATGTTGTTGTAGCATTTGGCTAAAAAGCAGAGCTGCTGACGTGGCTGTCGTGTCTTATATGTCGATAACTGTGCCGGAGGTGTCAGTGTGAGCTTCACTCTGTAGCAGCATTTAATACTTGACTTCTTTACAGGGCTTGTATGAAGGGAATACAGTAGTCCATGAATATGAGATATACGTTTACAATTCCTCCTTAGTATTGTGCAGGTTGGTTTAAGGCATTTTGCCGGTAGCGCTTGTTGACTTCTTGCTTCTTAACAGTACATGTAGTTTGGACACCCTCTGGCGTTTCAGAGACGAATGCAACGAACAGCAAGTTCAGCATCAACACTCTTGTGCATCCTCATAGCTCGTGGTCCATCCGCGGAGGCTTGCGCTACGGTGCCAAGGGCGGTTATAAAGAAAGCTTCCCTCTCTCTGTGTCCCTCCAGGGAACACCATGACAGTCTCCTATATGACCGGCCTGATGTTGGGCTCCGCCGTGGCGTACGCAACTTACAACTTCGCTGCCCCAGGACCAGGAACACACGTCGACGCACTCAACATGCACACACATGCCAACGCTACCGGGTACTGAATGTCCACACACACAATAAAACACACTCACGGATGTAAACACACATACATGCACACACACACACACACACACACACACACACACACACACCCGCAGCCATTTACAAACACAATATCCTGGCCAGGAGAAGCAGCGTAGACTGGTGGACTCGAGTCCAGCTGCGGAGGACGAAAAGACATCCGTAAAGAATCTTTAAAGGTTCATGTTCATACCCTGAGAGATGTATTCTCCTTTGTCCTTCAGTGTGGCTCACTGGATAAAGAAAGTGGAATCAGATAAAAATGGAGGAAATGATGTTAAACCGTAAAAACGTAGCACATTTCTCCAGCCTGGCGGTCCACTGACCATCAAATGTCACGGCCGTCTCTGCTGTGATGAACTTTCCCCGGGAGGTGAAGAACAGGAGCCGCACATGTGTCAACAGAAGCCCTTAGAGTGTCTCACAGTGAAGTTATCGTCTGCATGTGTGTGCTAACAGACCGGCTGACATTTGTACCGTGTCAAGTCAAGTGGTTTTTCGCTGCAGGGAGCGAACGGGTCACCGTTTTCGAGGAGACCATGTGTCACGTGTCACATAGGACACATTTCACATTGTTGATATTCAGAGTAGAGAGATGATGCCACTGAGGATTTTTCTGGACCAGTTGTTTTCCAGCTGTTTCCTAATTATAATCTCTGACTGCACCATTTAAAAAGCTACAACAAGAGCAACTTATAGGCCCACTTTACTTGACAGTGAAACGGAAGCTCCTGTCGTGTGACATATGTGCGAGTATAATGGAATATGTGGAATTATGAGACGGAAATCCAGTCGCCCCAAATCACATCTGATTGGATATGTTTAAGTCCACTTGAGTTCAAGAGTCATCAAACATATTCTAATCACTTATAGGAAGAGTAAATATTTGAGATACAATTCTCCAAAATGATATTTTTCACATGTACAGTATGAGCGCAGAAGAAGTGATAACTGTTGCAACACAGAAATAGAACTTGGAAAATCAGTTTTTAATTTTATTTTACTGTGCCTTCTAAGGAATAACAGTTTTCTAATGAATGACATACACGATGCTGTCAACACTTGATTTTCTCTGAGTTGTTAAGTTATTTCAATTACAAAACAACAGTAGACGCGTCAACTGGACTCAATTGACTTCCCCACCAAAATGTACTGAGATCGTCCCAGTCCATCTGGTTTGTCTCCACTCAGAATCTGAATTACAAAAGTGTCAGTTGTATTTATTTTCAATGATGAAGAACATTATTCTTATCAGCCTTATAAAGTATATCTGGAAAAAAAAAATGTTAAAACTATATGGAGTTATTATGATTATGTGCATTAGCAGCTGCTGTTCTCTGTTCTGTTTATTTACAATAATTCTAAAAGAAAAAGAAGAATTTCCGTCTGCTTGGTTTGGGTTCCACATCACCTCTTGTTCCCTCTGATGGATGGAAAGAGAACAAAGTGTTGGTATAAATGTACCAGATGAGGGAGCATGATGATAGCTGTGTCTTGCAGTTGTTTGTGTCCCCTCTCTGTCCATATGAACGGTGTCTGTGTGTAGCATCTGTGTAATGATGTGGGATATTTTGGGGGAAAACATATATGTGCCAAAAGGTCTGCCTGTTTCTGATCAGTGTTAGGACCTGAGAAAAGAGAGAATGTAATTCTGTGAACAGTTTAACAGGATGAAAGTTGTAAATATATAGAATGAAATGCACTCATTTAAGAGCTCTTATTTTCTCATGCAAAAGCCACAAGAAAAGATCAGATTCATATTTTTCGTAGCTTTAATTCGTAGAGCACCTGTTTCCTTTGCGTTTTCAGCCCCCCAGCTTCTTCCCCTGCGTATCCTGCTGCATTTGATGAATATTTCAGTTATAAGAGGATCTCTGCAGAGTTCAGACTTTATACATTATGAAGAAAACATCGCCTCAGTGTCGAAAGTCATGAAGCGCACTACATTATGTAGGTGACGGCTTAAATGGAGCCTCGTGTCAGAGCTGTTTGAAGAACGGTAGGGTGCCATTTGGGAGCTCGCCTCATTACTGTATGCATGTCCCACTGTGCTGACGGTGCCACATTGCCCGAGGCCTCTCGCCTCACAGAGCCGTTCCGTTTGAAGGTGTTTTTTAGTTATTTTTGGTCAGATGTGTCGTTAAAGGACATGAAAAGTCTCTTTCCTTCTCTGTCGCTCTCTGGCAGAAACTGGAGGGACATTCCAGAGAAGGGAGATCCCCCGTTTCAAAGAGTTGCATGTTTAACACATATTTCTTTCAACGTTTGACATTTTGGGAAATCGACTTCTTCACTTTTGTTGAGGAGCGTTAGCTGAGACGATTGATACAACTCTCTGTTGTACAACAGCCAGCAGTTAGCTTGGCTTATCATTAAGACACAGCAACAACAAGAAAAGCCTGGCAGCAGCCAAAGGTAACAAATGACACAAATTCAACATTTGACCCTTGTTGCCTTCAGCACTTAAAACAGGACATAAGAAAGTAAAACGGCAAATTGGATTAGACAGAATGACAGAATATTTGGATTCGAGTAAACTAGCAGAAAAGTAAAGATACTCATGATGGGATGAAGGTTACTCCACTTCTGGGGACGACATTCAATCTCCAGCCGCAAACAAACAAAAGAAAACTGTGAAGAAACCATTTAATCCTGCATTTGACCTCATCCTCAAGGTCTAATACCTGTCAGCTGCCATGTGACTATTTTATATTATATTTGGCATTTTCCTCCCAACTGACAGCGAAGAATTTATTTAGAACCCACGTCGTGCTGAACACCCATGTGACTGCACACTGTGAAGCACCAGGTTGGTGTACATGCAGACATTACACTGTAGATATGCATCTGCTGTAACAGAATATATTTTGCAGATGATATTTGTGAAACAGAATAGTTTAATCGTGATCCAGACCAATTCTTAGTCTGGATCACGATTAAACTATTATTTATTTGTGCAGTGTCTAATATAGATTTTTGCTAAATATGTGCATGTTAATGATTGATGAACAGACCTGCCTTGTTTCAGGAGCGGGAGGACGATTATCTTCAGCTCGATATCTATCAGCAGGAGTTCTGAAGGTTGACCTGGTTTTGGATTGTGGCCTTTCAGCTCTTGATGTTTGATTCCTGACGCTATACTCATTGCTTCATCAAAAATGTGACGAATATCTTCAAGAACTTGCTAATTTATCAGAGTAGGTGCACAATTCCCCAATCATGTGAACTGATATTATTTTTTTATGTCTTTTATGATTTCAGTGTCGCAGCAGTCAGCTTGTGCCCGTGCAGCATTGTGCCGTTGTCAGCGCTTAATAAAGTTGTTTACATCTGTGTCTGCTGTGCTGTTGCAATTTATGCTGTTAATCCTTTACATGGAAGGAGATCAGAGGTCCTTTGTGCCTGTATGAAAACAGGAAGACACCTCATTTCGTCATTTTTCCTGTTCGAACAGCTGTGAGCAGAACAGATCTGCACCTCTTCTTCTCTCTCTTTCTCTGAAGCTTTTACAAATAGACACGTTTACAAATGTTTGATGGTCATATTACTTAGAGGGATCTGGGTTCGTGTTAAGCATGAAACACTAGCAGCAGGTTTTAGAGCCGGATGTAGTCAGCAAGTTTGCGGTTGCAGAACAAGGTTTCTCATCCTCAGTGCCATGACAGCAAGCGCCTGCCCTGCTGAAGTGTCCTTGAGCAACCGTCTCAATGCCTTTGCTGTGGAGGGGGGCGAGAGGAATGAGAGTTCATCCTGCAGGGATCATCGGTAAGTGAAATTAAAGAATGTATTAACTGCTTCTTTCCAGCAGAGAGAGCTGCAGCTCAGAGAACATCACAGAGGGCCGTGCCGTGAGGAGGACTTTGGGTATAAACGGACACTAGAACATTTGTACCACAGATCAGAGTTTGCGCTTCATATCTGTGTCACAAAGCCCCATAAAATGAAAGAAAGTTCTCCTAGAGGCAGAACTTTTGTACCTTTGACCTTTCTGTTGCAGCACAGTGTCTCTAGGACACACAACCATGCAAGGAGGACATCGATCTTTTGTTCATAGTGTTATAAGTGTGTCTCTGCGTGTGCATGCATGAACCTATCTGGGTGTTTGTCTGTGTGCATTTGAGTGTGTATTTGTGTGTGTGTGCTCATTTTGGATGTGGCTGCAGGGAAAGAAAGTCTCTTGTGTGTGACAGAGCAACTGATCATTAGTCATTCTGCTCTACATACTGTAGAGAGGAGGAGGAGGAGGAGGAGGAGGAGGAGGAGAAAGATGGAGGAGTTACACCCTCCCATATGCAGTGGCGGTATGCAGTTGTGGTTGGTTTGTGATCCAATAAAGACACAGCTGAAGAAGAAGACGAATCAACGCATCAATTGGATACATCCTGAGCTGGGCTTCGGCTAACGACAACAACTACTCCTTTGAATAGGGAAAAGCGGATAACTAATCAATCACTTGAGACATTTCTTTATTAATATTATGAGCTCACTACTAGTGATGGCGAGATGAAGCCTCATGAGGCCTCGCAACACTTCAGCCAATTGGTTCGAGAAAGGGTTCATTACTCGATGCTTCATGTGCACACGATACCACCTACTGGCCAAGTGTATAATCACAGACAGCTGTATCTGAACCACATAATGTGATGCATTGAATTGTTGTGTCTGTTATGGCTGTTGGGAATGACTGAATTACAAAAATGTATGACCAAATAATTGCTGTACATAAATGATCACATATGTGCATAATAAAATATTTTTATATATTTTTTTAATGTATTCTGTGTGTGAATTTTCCCAAAATGGGAGTATCATATGATATGGCAGGTTGTGTAATGATGTTATTATGTCACTTTAGGAAAATGGCATGGGCTTAAGCAGACAGAGGACAGTGAAAGTGCTTGTGGAACTAGGAAGAGGGGACTGAATATAGACTGAGACAGTGATGTACAGGACACGGGACATTTTATTCATTTTTATTCAGAAATAACAGTTTCTCAACAGTGTTTGGTTTTAAACGATTCCTTTTTTTTGACACGACCTCTCCGGCCTTTGAAAACACCCTTTCACAGGGTACAGAAGATGCTGGCGTGCACAAAAACGCAAACACAAATGCCCTGAATCCAACATCATCCACAATACTGAAGGGCTGTGTGTCCTTCCCTATCATGGAGACGAGGGCTTCATCCAGCTCTTGTTTTCTGGTGGCTGGTTAAAAGAGAATAAATACAGTGTCTGTTACCAGTCTTAATTTGCACAATACACAAAAGTGAACAGGGAAAAATTGTGATGGTGCATTTGTAATATTGTAATGACTTACAATGGCTGGCTGAAGCTCCAGTTTCCTCCTTATTCTCATGCAAGGCACGGTGATGCCTTAGCATGGATGAGGTGTTGTTATTGTACCCCAACTCCTTGGAGCACAATAAACACCTCACCTTTGAATAAAATAAGAAACTGTGAAAAATACAGTTCTTGATAAGCAAACCTAATGTGTCTGAAATAGAGTTAGCTTTAGCTTACCTTATTAGGAGTTATCAAATCAAAGTGTTCCCACACAGGGGAATCCTCCTCTTCCTAGCTGGCTCCATCTTATCACCTATCCTTCTCTCCTCACTCTCCTAACTCTCCAAACTATCTCTCTCTCTCTAACCTCTCCAAACTATAAAAACGCTATCCAAACTATCTCTCTCTCTCCAAACTATCCTAACTATATAAACGCTATCCAAACTATCTCTCTCTCTCCAAACTATCCAAACTCTCAACTGACCGCAACTCTCCACCAACAACCCACATTTTGAATGGAGCCTGAGTGGTTTATATTGCTGTCGAACCTCCCGGCAAACTCTGAACCACTTCCCGAAGCAGTCACGTGGTACAGCCGGGCAGCGAGGCTTCGGACGTCATCATTTTTGGCTCCTCCCCTACATGAAGCAAGCCTCGATACGCGCTTCAAGGAAACGCCCCCTCCATTACTCGACACACGCTTCGAAGCGTCGGCACATCTCGTAACATCACTACTCACTACAGAAGCACCCGTTGTTCCAGGCTAGCTGGTTATAGAGCTTCTGAGAGGGACACGCGCCGGAGTCCTGGTTGGAAAACTACAACGGTGAAGGAGCGCGTGGTAATGTCAAAGACATGGCTTTGAGAAATGCTACTTGTAACCTCTTATGTACAGGCTATGCTTGTATGCATCTATGCTGATCACAACTGTGTCCATTAGTATGGGATGTACATATTCTAGGCAAAATAATCATGTTAGTTTCTGATACCAAGCACATATATGTGCTTGGTATGTCGAATAATCTTGTTTACATTTGGAAACCAGACTGTATTTATAATGATTTCTCATTTTTCGGTTTGTATTGCCCGTTTTAAAATGATTTCAACAGGTAAAAAGGACTGGGTGGACTACCGTCTGTCTGATATAACTGATTCAATAAATCAATTCATTGTGAGACATAAATAACCTTATTATGAAATGACCACATGGTCAAGCATATTTTTGTATGCTCCTGTGACTTCAATAAATGAAAAGTACTGAGTGTTTTCTCTTTTTTTGTTCAGAACTTAAAAGCAAAATGAATACAACAGTCTCAAGTGAACTGATAGAAAGGAAAAAATATATGGTCCTGGCCAAGGGGAGTGCAGAACGTAATATCAATCAAAAACAGCTGATAAATGCATTTTACAGGACAGGTGGCAACATTAAGGCCCATCATGATGATTCAGTCTGAATCTACTGCATGTTAATCGTATGGCCTACATAACCTCACTGATAATTACATCATTGGTTCTAGTAACTATGAGGTTAGCTTCAGTTTAGAGCAGTGGTCCCCAACCACCGGTACCGGTGTTACGTCCCTACTGGTTTCTGAACCGACTGGTTTCCCTTCCGTGCGTGTGTTGTGTTCGCTTAACAGCTGCAGCGGTTTTCTGCCTCTGTCGCCTGATTCATCACCCATTCACAAACATATTGCTGGAGATCTAAAAGACACATCTCATATAAATTTCAGGGATTATGATTGTATAAGTGAGCACATGCTATAATATGACTTTTATGAATTTATTCAACATGCTATACTATGATTGTTTTCGACATGCTATACTATGACTTTTTCACATGCTACAATATGACTTTTTTATGAATTTATTCTACATGCTATACTATGATTGTTTACGACATGCTATACTGTGACATTTTTCACATGCTATACTATGACTTTTTTCGACATGCTATACTGTGACTTTTTTCACATGCTATACTATGACTTTTTTCGACATGCTATACTATGACTTTTTTCGACATGCTATACTATGACTTTTTTCACATGCTACAATATGACTTTTTTCACATGCTATACGATGACTTTTTTATGAATTTATTCTACATGCTATACTATGATTGTTTACGACATGCTATACTGTGACTTTTTTTCAACATGATACAATATGACTTTTTTTCGACATGCTACAATATGACTTTTTTCACATGCTATACGATGACTTTTTTATGAATTTATTCTACATGCTATACTATGATTGTTTACGACATGCTATACTGTGACTTTTTTTCGACATGATACAATATGACTTTTTTCACATGCTATACTATGACTTTTTTTCGACATGCTATACTATGACTTTTTTCGACATGCTATACTATGACTTTTTTCGACATGCTATACTATGACTTTTTTCACATGCTACAATATGACTTTTTTCACATGCTATACGATGACTTTTTTATGAATTTATTCTACATGCTATACTATGATTGTTTACGACATGCTATACTGTGACTTTGTTTCGACATGATACAATATGACTTTTTTCGACATGCTACAATATGACTTTTATGAATTTATTCTACATGCTATACTATGACTTTTTTATGAATTTATTCTACATGCTATACTATGATTGTTTACGACATGCTATACTGTGACTTTTTTTCGACATGATACAATATGACTTTTTTCGACATGCTACAATATGACTTTTTTATGAATTTATTCTACATGCTATACTATGATTGTTTACGACATGCTATACTGTGACTTTTTTCGACATGATACAATATGACTTTTTTTCGACATGCTACAATATGACTTTTTTATGAATTTATTCTACATGCTATACTATGATTGTTTACGACATGCTATACGATGACTTTTTATGAATTTATTCTACATGCTATACTATGATTGTTTACGACATGCTATACTATGACTTTTTTCACATGCTACAATATGACTTTTTTCACATGCTATACGATGACTTTTTTATGAATTTATTCTACATGCTATACTATGATTGTTTACGACATGCTATACTGTGACTTTTTTGCGACATGATACAATATGACTTTTTTCACATGCTATACTATGACTTTTTTTCGACATGCTACACTATGACTTTTTTCGACATGCTATACTATGACTTTTTTATGAATTTATTCTACATGCTATACAATGACTTTTTTCACATGCTACAATATGACTTTTTTCACATGCTATACGATGACTTTTTTCACATGCTATACTATGACTTTTTTTCGACATGCTATACTATGACTTTTTTCACATGCTATACTATGACTTTTTTTCGACATGCTATACTATGACTTTTTTCGACATGCTATACTATGACTTTTTTCGACATGCTATACTATGACTTTTTTCACATGCTACAATATGACTTTTTTCACATGCTACAATATGACTTTTTTCACATGCTATACGATGACTTTTTTATGAATTTATTCTACATGCTATACTATGATTGTTTACGACATGCTATACTGTGACTTTTTTTCAACATGATACAATATGACTTTTTTCAACATGCTACAATATGACTTTTTTCACATGCTATACGATGACTTTTTTATGAATTTATTCGACATGCTATACTATGATTGTTTACGACATGCTATACTGTGACTTTTTTTCGACATGATACAATATGACTTTTTTCACATGCTATACTATGACTTTTTTCACATGCTATACTATGACTTTTTTCGACATGCTATACTATGACTTTTTTCGACATGCTATACTATGACTTTTTTCGACATGCTATACTATGACTTTTTTCACATGCTACAATATGACTTTTTCACATGCTATACGATGACTTTTTTATGAATTTATTCTACATGCTATACTATGATTGTTTACGACATGCTATACTGTGACTTTTTTTCGACATGATACAATATGACTTTTTTCGACATGCTACAATATGACTTTTTTATGAATTTATTCTAAATGCTATACGATGACTTTTTATGAATTTATTCTACATGCTATACTATGATTGTTTACGACATGCTATACTGTGACTTTTTTTCGACATGATACAATATGACTTTTTTCACATGCTATACTATGACTTTTTTATGAATTTATTCTACATGCTATACTATGATTGTTTACGACATGCTATACTGTGACTTTTTTGCGACATGATACAATATGACTTTTTTCACATGCTATACTATGACTTTTTTTCGACATGCTACACTATGACTTTTTTCGACATGCTATACTATGACTTTTTTATGAATTTATTCTACATGCTATACAATGACTTTTTTCACATGCTACAATATGACTTTTTTCACATGCTATACGATGACTTTTTTCACATGCTATACTATGACTTTTTTCACATGCTATACTATGACTTTTTTCACATGCTATACTATGACTTTTTTTCGACATGCTATACTATGACTTTTTTCGACATGCTATACTATGACTTTTTTCGACATGCTATACTATGACTTTTTTCACATGCTACAATATGACTTTTTTCACATGCTATACGATGACTTTTTTATGAATTTATTCTACATGCTATACTATGATTGTTTACGACATGCTATACTGTGACTTTTTTCGACATGCTATACTATGACTTTTTTCGACATGCTATACTATGACTTTTTTCACATGCTACAATATGACTTTTTTCACATGCTATACGATGACTTTTTTATGAATTTATTCGACATGCTATACTATGATTGTTTACGCCATGCTATACTATGACTTTTTTCGACATGCTATACTATGACTTTTTTCACATGCTATACTATGACTTTTTTCACATGCTACAATATGACTTTTTTCACATGCTATACGATGACTTTTTTATGAATTTATTCTACATGCTATACTATGATTGTTTACGACATGCTATACTGTGACTTTTTTTCGACATGATACAATATGACTTTTTTCACATGCTATACTATGACTTTTTTCACATGCTATACTATGACTTTTTTCACATGATATACTATGACTTTTTTTCGACATGCTATACTATGACTTTTTTCGACATGCTATACTATGACTTTTTTCGACATGCTATACTATGACTTTTTTCACATGCTACAATATGACTTTTTCACATGCTATACGATGACTTTTTTATGAATTTATTCTACATGCTATACTATGATTGTTTACGACATGCTATACTATGACTTTTTTCGACATGCTATACTATGACTTTTTTCGACATGCTATACTATGACTTTTTTCACATGCTATACTATGACTTTTTTCGACATGCTATACTATGACTTTTTTCACATGCTACAATATGACTTTTTTCACATGCTATACGATGACTTTTTTATGAATTTATTCTACATGCTATACTATGATTGTTTACGACATGCTATACTGTGACTTTTTTTCGACATGATACAATATGACTTTTTTCACATGCTGTACTATGACTTTTTTCACATGCTATACTATGACTTTTTTCACATGCTATACTATGACTTTTTTTCGACATGCTATACTATGACTTTTTTCGACATGCTATACTATGACTTTTTTCACATGCTACAATATGACTTTTTTCACATGCTATACGATGACTTTTTTATGAATTTATTCTACATGCTATACTATGATTGTTTACGACATGCTATACTGTGACTTTTTTTGACATGCTATACTATGACTTTTTTCGACATGCTATACTTTGACTTTTTCACATGCTACAATATGACTTTTTTCACATGCTATACGATGACTTTTTTATGAATTTATTCTACATGCTATACTATGATTGTTTACGACATGCTATACTATGACTTTTTCGACATGCTATACTATGACGTTTTTCACATGCTATACGATGACTTTTTTATGAATTTATTCTACATGCTATACTATGATTCTTTACGACATGCTATACTGTGACTTTTTTTCGACATGATACAATATGACTTTTTTCACATGCTATACTATGACTTTTTTATGAATTTATTCTACATGCTATACTATGACTTTTTTATGAATTTATTCTACATGCTATACTATGATTGTTTACGACATGCTATACTGTGACTTTTTTTCGACATGATACAATATGACTTTTTTCACATGCTACAATATGACTTTTCGACATGCTATACTATGACTTTTTTATGAATTTATTCTACATGCTATACTATGACTTTTTTTCACATGCTACAATATGACTTTTTTCACATGCTATACGATGACTTTTTTATGAATTTATTCTACATGCTATACTATGATTGTTTACGACATGCTATACTGACTTTTTCGACATGATACAATATGACTTTTTTCACATGCTATACTATGATTGTTTACGACATGCTATACTGTGACCTTTTTTTCGACATGCTATAATATGACTTTTTTCACATGCTACAATATGACTTTTTCACATGCTACAATATGACTTTTTATGAATTTATTCTACATGCTATACTATGACTTTTTTATGAATTTATTCTACATGCTATACTATGATTGTTTACGACATGCTATACTGTGACTTTTTTTCGACATGATACAATATGTCTTTTTTCACATGCTACAATATGACTTTTTTCGACATGCTATACTATGACTTTTTTATGAATTTATTCTACATGCTATACTATGACTTTTTTCACATGCTACAATATGACTTTTTTCACATGCTATACGATGACTTTTTTATGAATTTATTCTACATGCTATACTATGATTGTTTACGACATGCTATACTGTGACTTTGTTTCGACATGATACAATATGACTTTTTTCGACATGCTATACTATGACTTTTTTATGAATTTATTCTACATGCTATACTATGATTGTTTACGATATGCTATACTGTGACTTTTTTTCGACATGCTACAATATGACTTTTTTCGACATGCTATACTATGACTTTTTTATGAATTTATTCTACATGCTATACTATGACTTTTTATGAATTTATTCTACATGCTATACTATGACTTGTTTCGACATACTCTATGACTTTTTTCAACATGCTATACTATGACTTTTTTGCTACACTATGACTTTTTAAAAACTAGAGTAGACAGAGAGGATCAGAGTGAGAAAGCCAATTTAGGAAACAAAAAAGGAAGATTATAACCATGGTGAAAGAGGCACAAGAGGGCATGAGAGAGAGCGAGATAAAGATAGAAAAGGCTAAAACATGAAGGTGTGGAGGGATGTGAAGAGAGAGAGAAGGGAGAGGGATGTCATGATGAATGAGACTGGAGAAAAGAGGGAAACAACAAAGAACAGGGGATTGGGCCAGAATAACAGATGTATGCATCCAGCTACCCGAAGCAAAGATGCATTCCATAAACAGGATGGATAGAGGGCGATAAAAACAATCTGTCCCTGTGTAACAAGATATACAAATCAAATATGACCGAAAACATCGGCCCTCTCCTACAGGTGGCAGCCTCGAGCTGGAGAAGACTCTTCTGCCCCCATTGTGCCTGTTCTAAATGTTTCCTATGTTTAGCCGTCCTAAAACAGCTTGACATCTTGTGAATTATTACTATATGCAGCATAGACTATGCCCTACAAATTCAGTACAGTAGCAATTATACAGAAAAGCTTGAGTTGACATAAAGGGGTTTAGAGTTCAGTCTGACTGGATAATCTGTAATCGACTGAGCATTTGATGCATTCTTTGGCCTGTTATTTTACCACAAAACAGTAAATAGTTGAAAACCTTGGCAAAAACGTCAAGAAATATGAGGAGAAAACACATCATCGAAAATGTTTTTCGTAGCTCTCTATCGATCATTTGTAATTACCTTGAAATGAATGTAATAACCTATTATGCAATATACACAAAGAAGTGATTTATTGGAAAGAAACACACCAAATTGTGAATTGTACTTATGTTGTCTCAACATAACCAAGTAGTTGTTTTTCTTGTCTTTTCATTTTTGTTGTGATTTAAGCCAAACCATGATGTTTTTTTAATAAACTCAACCAGTTTTTGTTTTGTTTCAATTTACTTTGTTAACCACATGTTTCAAACTGTGACCACAATCCGGGAGGAAATATTTTCCCCTCAAAACGTGATTGAGAGTGCAGTTAGGTTTTGTAGGAGACAGGGCTGCAGTGTCACTTCAATACAGGAAGTAGTTGTAGGAAGGAAGGGGAAAGTAGGCGATGTATTGGCCATGCTTGAAGTGGATTTAACGTTGTATTGTTTTGGTTTTTTGGTGTGTTTTTTACTAAAAGTCACTCCCTTGATTTAACTCAGAGGTCTTCAACAGGGGGTCCGCGGCCCCCAGGGGGTCCGCTGAGGTACTGCAGGGGGTCCGCGAAATTTTTGGTTAATTAGACAATTCAAAAAAATGAAATAAAAATCTCTAAACATGAATGTATTGTATGAAAGATAACAGGTATCTTTATGCATGGCAGTGGTACTAATAGGCCATCACTCATTTTTCATTTCCATGTTTAAAATGAAAACATCAGTGTGAATAGCTTGTTTGCATGATTATCATGCAATTAACAGACAATGTTGATATTGGCATTGGTATCAGCTGACAAGGTGTTTATAAATGGCAGTGGCACGGCCTCCCTACTCACTGTACCTTGCACATGTTTAAAATAAAAAGATGAATATATGAACCTGTGTATTATTTGAATAGCTTAGTATTGAATGCACAATAAAGAGGTATACACGGTACTAGGCCTATTTAATATAAAAACACAATTTTATACAATATATATAGTCGGGGGTCCCTGCTCCATCTCTCTATCAGTTTGGGGGTCCTTGGCCTGAAAAACGTTGACCCCTGCTTTAACTCATCTAATAATAATAATAATAATCCTTTATTTTATATAGCGCTTTTCTAGGTACCCAAAGACGCTTTACAAGGATCCATGCACACCATTCGCCCAGTCATACCGGTGATGGTAAGCTACGTCTGTAGCCACAGCTGCCCTGGGGCAGACTGACGGAAGCGTGGCAACTAATTTGTGCACAACGGCCCCTCCGACCAACACCAAGCATTCACTCGCATTCACACCAAGCATTCACCATTCATTCCTTGCATGTTTTTCCGAGGTGGGGGAAACCGGAGTGCCCGGAGGAAACCCACGCGGCCATCTATAACCTTTTTTTTTGTATTATTGAAGAGAAGGCAGCAGTGGTTTTCAGCCCTGAGTAATGTCTGCAGAGGTTCCTGTTGGGCTGCTGATGGTCAAGGAGGGTTAAAAGAAGAGATGGCACGTGTCATGTCATTGGAGTACGACACATTCGGAGTAAAATCTGTTCTGCTGCACTTGCCGAAAGGCTCCCAATCATAAAACATGAGGAAGATTGATTTGTTTCACTGAGGCGTCCACAGGGAGTGTCATCGTTGCCGACTTTATGGGTGAGAGTTACAATTCTTGAAAAGATCTTTAATAAAAGACCATTAAAAAATACTTCATATTCGAAAACGTTCTGTTGTTTATCGACCGTCATCCATAATAGCCTGCCCAAAAGGTTCTGTCAGACCGGGCTCACCCAAAGAGCACCTGAGGGGACACCATCCCATTACTAGTGCGGTCTGCTCTAACCCTCCAACATCACATGTGTCACACCCCCATAGCTCAAGACTCTGTGCAGCCTTCATTCAATAGCTTTGCTTGTGGACCAAGCAACCTCCATCAGAGTAAGCCTGAGAGGCAAAACCTTCAGCTCTCAGGTATTCAGTGGGCATCGCCACGTCTTCACAGCTACAATTGGACTTGTGAGTGTGTGTGAGAGAGAAGTAAACATGCCTGCAATACAAAGACTGCGATGTTTCATTCATTACGTTGTCAGCATGAATAGATAGCTCATTGATATGCAGTACATCACATACACACACTTCCATGTGGGATAGCACTCTGAACTAATATTTGTAAGACTCCGTTGTCATTTTACATCCAAATATGTCAATTTCCAGAGAGTGAGTGAGAGAGTGTGTGTGTAATGGCTAATATGGGAAGATGTCCCATTTCCCAACCTGGGGTCAGATCCTCCCAAGAAGTCAGAGGATAGATCTGAGGGTCGTATGGCGATCAACAGGGAAGTAACTGATACAGTACAACGCTTTACCCTTCAGTTATACGTGCGTATGATCCTCATCTTACACAGATCATACATCAGCACTCAAACATCTGTCAGGAGAGACGACAGACATTTCACACCTAAAGCGTCATGATTGTGGAGGATGCATGATTACTAGAAGCAGGGGAAACGGCTCGCCGTGCTTAGCATGGCCTGTGTTCGCTAACAACTAAAAACAAAGTCTCAAAACCTGGACATGACATTTTGCATTTCCGATTCCATGGTCTCGAGGTCAATCTTTTTTTTTCTTTGATAGATGCCTGAAATATGGTCTGTGTATAACACAAGCTGCAAAGATTTAAATGTTTTGTTTTACAACATAAAATACGTCGACAAATATCCCACTTGTGAATTTTGAAGCTTTTTTCGCATCTTAAAAAAAAGGAGGTTTCTAACAAGAAGACTAAACATCATCCCGCCGAACACGAGTCGGCCTACGAAAACACGTCAGCCTGCAGCGCCCTGCAGTTACCGCCGGGCGGCACGAGGAAGTGCATTCTGTCATACAGCCAGCAGGGGGCGACTCCTGCGATCTGCTAATTAGAGAAGTCATTTATAAACATTTTAACAGTTGGAATGTGAAATACACGTAAGCTTAATCTTTTCAACATCCAGCATTCCTTTAGTTGTAATGAACAGATTGCTTACGCGCGCTTTAACACGCAGAAATCAGACTGGTATCAATCTTATCAGCTAACTCTGCACGACAAGACAAGCGGATTTATCCCGTAAAGAAATTATTTGTAGCCATGAAGCAGAGGGAAAATAACAAAGAATTCAGGTGTCTCAAGGTAGATGTCCTGTACATTCATATTTAGACCTTATTTTAGCCTGAATAAACCATGAGGGGAAAAACGAGGAGTAAATACACAACTCACGTAATCTGAGAGACGGATGAAAGAAAGACAGAGAAAGAGGGAAGGAGGCGAACGTAAAGTTAGTATGGAAACAAAAACAGAAACTCTTTTTTCCTCCTTTTTGACAAAACACAGTTGAAGGACAAGCAGTGTTCTGAAAGTCAGAGAAGTCTCCAGTCTGAATACAGAGCCTTTCAAACAGTTTGTGCTCAGCGTGCGTTTGAACGCCCCCTCACTTAGACACCCGTCTCCTGGGAAACCGGTGAGTACGAGACACACACACCTCTGCTCCCTGCAGTTAAGCTGCAATGAAACCTGAGCCAATAGAAAGCCTCTGTTCATGTGACGTCAGCCAATCACAACCTAGCAGGCTGACACACCCACAAGAGTGGTGGGGGGGCTACTGAGGTAGGATTGGAAGTGTGTGTGCACCAGTGTATGTAAGGATGTGTGGATACCTTTCTGTTCTGGTGTACTGTGTGTGTGTGTGTGTGTGTGTCAGAGGAAGCTCCCAGCAGGTTCTGATGTTATGCTGATGTTGGTCCTTTGAGGGAAACAGAGAAGCGACTGAACCCCTGACTGCTGCTCTCACCGTGAAACAGGAACACACACTCAGTTCATGTCAGCAAAGATTTGATTACACGGGGACACAGGAATTCAAAAGACACACAAACACACACAGACAAACACACACAGACACACACACCCTTGCCAGCTCTTTGAGGGCAGTCTTGAACGGTCAGCAGTGGAAAATGTGTCTCCTGCGGTCAGCTCTGCAGAGGAAGCTGAACTTTCCTCCATTTTATCACAACCAGCAGCTTCATTACTGCCAAAATGGAGGCCTGATGGAGTCCACTGTTGATTAAAGGGGCAGTCCACACAAACGGATCCCAGGAACAAGAGCAGAGAGAGGAAATAACACATAAGAGCAGCTAATAACAGCTGAGTGAGCGGTTTCTTCTCGAGGCAGTGGAAGCTCCAGGAGGTGATGGAGGAGAAACCAAACCAAAATATCTCAATATTTTGGGGGAACTCGCTTCCTTGGAGTTTGATGGGAAGCTTGCTATCACTCGCATGTCTGTACAGTGTATATGAAGCTGGAGCTGGAGGTTGATTAGCTTAGCTTAGCACACAGACTGGTAACAGGGGGAAACTAAATCAACCCACCAGCACCTCTAAAGCTCACGAATCAACAGTCCAGTCTTCATGCTAAGCTAACAAGTGGCTGGCTTTAGCCTTTGTATTTAATTAATATAAAGTCGTATCAATCTACTGATATTACCTTCAGCAAGACGGCAGTCAAGGATGTTTCCCAAAACGTCAAACTTCTCCCTTCATGCATCTTTGTGAGGATATAACTAAAACTCAAAGCTGTTTCTGCTCGTTTCCCGCTGACTTCTGAGTGAAGAGAACAGAAGCAGCCGGAGGGATGAGAGGCATCCGAGAGGAGGAGAGCCTGAAGAGACGACAGACTCACACAACACCAAAGGTACAGTTCCATCTGTTTATTGATTAACCATAAAATATCGAGTTACTAAAACAATTTAAAAGAAACACTGATAAACGTGATTGCTGTCTGTAAAAAAAACAAAAAAAAACACCAACCATCCACACAGTACAGAGTGACAGAATATATCCGGGTTCAGATTTCTCTCTAAAATGTTCCTTTTGCATTTTTACAAGATTAGACGTGTGTACAAAGTATATTCTGATCTGAGAGCTTCTTCTCCACTCCACAGTGAAGACATTTACAAAACGTAGATCATTTTTCTATTTATTTTCAAAATAATCTTTTTTTTCTGTAACAGGACAATAACGATACCGAAGGAACAGCAGACGAAGAACCAGCCTCCAGTCCACATCTCTCTCTCTCCCATTCTCTCTCTCCCATTCTCTCTCGCTCTCTCTCTCTAGCAGCTAGCTCCCGGTGCCTGTCAGCAGTATTGCTTGAGAGGCGTGGACGATTGTTCAGAGAGGGGAAGCAAGGGGAAAACAAATGACGGCAACATGCAAAGAAACAAAAAGGTTGAAAACAATAAATCACAGCAAAAACAAACGTTTCAAAGACACGCCAAAGCAAAACAGACAGTGAGAAAGAGAACATATGGAAAATCAGGCTCTTAAAGCATACGACACCAAATGAAAATGAAGGCGAAACATGAGTGAGTGTGTGTGTGAGTGAGAGTGTGTGTGCGTGTGTGAGAGTGTGTGTGTGTGAGAGAGTTGGACCCTGTTTGAAGGCCTAAGGCTGGGCTTTGGATAGAGATTGGGGTCAAATAGAGATTGGAAGGCAATAACACACCTAAAAGGGTTACAAAGGTGTGTGCATGTGTGTGGTAATACCAGAGGATAAGAGTGATGTGTTATCACTCTCTGCCTCACACACACACACACACACACACATACACATTCACACACTCACACAGAGAGAAAATAAAAGCGCTTTAGCAGCTCCGGGGTAAACAAACATTCATAACGGGCATGTGAACTGTCGCTCTGCAAACACCGGGGCGACCTGTGTTCCCATTCCGCTCCCACAGCTGAGATACCAGCCGGAGATCCATTTTGGTCGACTGTCACTCAAAACCTTTGAACTTTCGTCTGCAGAAATGCGAGCGTCGGCCTGAGGGAGCAGACTGAGGAGCAGGCGGGGCTTCAGCAGATAAGATGTTCTGCCATCAATCAATCAATCGGGTCATTTTCAGAAAACAGCACTTAAAGTCACTGCGTACCTTGTCAAACCACTTTCAATACTAGCAGCACGTTAATCAAACGCTTCCTTTACCTCTCCTGTACTGGAATTCTACCGGCGGACGTCTTTTGTCATTTATCGAAAAAGATGTCACATTCATGAGAACAACATTAACATCTCGGGCTGTCCTCCAGACGTCACGCAGCCGTCTGAGAGTGAGTAAATATAGGATACAGCCGATAATAAAATCTGACAGAAGAGTAGAAAATATTAAACCTATTGAATATCAACAAGACAATCTTCAATCTCTGCAGCAAAGCAGAGAGAGGGCAACGTGGCAAGAAACACGAGAGAATCACCATGACAATCACAGATATACTATATATATATGTATGTATATATGTACACAGTATTCTATATACTGCATATAGATCTGATACAAACTCTACACACAATAGTGTAACAAAGTGGGTTAAAAGCTCAGGAACGGATTTCAATTATAAATCACACGGAAGGCATTTCTGGGGAAAACGCCGATCTGATTACTTTGATGAAGGGAGCAGTAGGGGGCGGGACCTAAGCGAAGGTTTTGGCGAATCATCATCATCATCATCATAAGGCCTGGGGGAGTAAGGCCGCCCGAACGCTCACGACCCCGAGCACGACATTCAACGGTCTCCCCCTGAAATACGGTTAAACTAGGCACGTGGAGAAAAACAATAATAATTCATAAGCAGCTCAGAGAGACGAAAAGAAGAAGGTGTAAAAGGGCCGCGCACTCGTGTCAGAGATGATATCGCTTGGAGGGTGGAGATGTGATCGCACGGGGAAAACGGCAAAGATTGACGTCCATCGGACAGCAGAAGCAAAAAGAAAAACACAACATCTGACAGAAGGACACTCAGAGGTTGAACACACTGCAGCCAAAGTGAATGAATGAAGCCAAACTGTGGCAGATAGCCGTTCAAATTGAATTATGCTCGTGATGTAATCAGGCGCTGGCAGCTCCCTACTGTGCCACGTCCTTGATGCATCTTGGACTGACTGCAATGTTTACAACCCTGAAAACACCTTCAAATTAAAAGAAAAAGGACAAATCCACCCTGGGGGACTCCCACACTGCCGATACATGGGCCGGTCTTCTTCAGTGCATTCAGAGTCGCTCTGTGATCAAGTGTTATCCTTTACTTTTCTTGGTTTACCCATTTTTGTCCTACATTTCCCCAGCATGCTTTTGGACATCCCCCCCAAACACAGACTCCTGTAGCTATGCTGCTGTCTCTCTCGCTCCTCTCGGCTCTAAGTCTCTCTGTGTGGTTCAAAAACACAGCAGCTGGTTTCGTAGTGTTTAAATGTTCTCAGGGTGGATTCTTCCTCAAAGAATAGGAGCTAAAGATGAACATGGGAAGTGCTTTTCATAGTACAAGATCCCGTCCTCTCTCTCTCTCTCTCTCTCTCTTTAAGCCTGAGTCTCTGAGGGCGTCAGACGTTTTAGTGTCACGCGGACAGTTGGCCTGCCCGGGTGAGGATTGTCAAAGGGGGAATTGAAGGGGTTAACTTAAATTGGGAGAGACGTTAAGTGTCAAGTGCTTTCTGCTGGACAGCGATGGAAGGAGCCGCTACTTCTCTCTGTCTCCGTCCGTCACTCCTGCTGTTCTGTAGATACATTGATATGACTGCAACATCACCACGGCAACATCACAATCACAACGTCACATCACCGCCGCGTGCGTCCGTCCGTCCGTCCGCCTCTCTCCTCATCATTCACAGTTCATTAAAGCTTCTCGACTGTTAACCTCTTTAGAAAAAAGTACTCTGACATAAATCTATTACATGAAAATAAAACACTCATATTTTCCTCTATATATAACTGTGTGTGTGTTACATGGAGGTGGGTATTTACACGCGTGTCTATGCAGGGTATATTTACATGTCAAAAGGAGACTGAGGTGCTTCGTGTGCGTTCTCGAGCTTTCCCTTGAACACCACGAGCAGAACAGTGTTGACGGAGTCTTACATGTGTGCAAAGGTTTCAGGAGACTCGGTCCTTGTAATACTGTCTATAGTGTCTCCAGTCTCTGTAGTTGATGCTGCTCGTGACAGTCTGTTTGAAGTGTATCGTGGTGGCGTTACTTAAAAGATCCATCACGAATGAAGATCAGTGATTAGACTTGGGGGAGAGACCGGAGGGGGGAGGGGGGGGTTTAACTCCAAAGTTAAGCGAGTCGTGCTCTGGTTCCTTGGAGTCCTGCGTGGGTTCAGCAGATGACCGGGACTCCGTCGGTGTTGAAGATCATGCCCGTGGTGGGCTCGTAGGTGCCGGCCAGATAGTAGAGGTCCTCGCTGTCGGCGTAGCGGCGCGTGTGGGTCATCCGCTCGTACTCCTCCACGCTCACCACCAGGCACTTGTGGCTGACCGTCTGCACGTCATTCTCGTCGCTGTGAGAGGACTGGTACAGGGCGCGCTGCGACACACACACACAGGGGTTTTATTCTGAACACGTTCCGCCCAACGAGACAATTAACACCTGCTGTCTGTCGCACCCCCGAAACAGAGTGCAAAGAAACGCAGCGTTACAGCTTTACTTTCTGTTTTCTGTATACTTGACCCACAATCACACACACACACACACAGTAGAATCGATCAGAACGTCAGTGGAACAATGCGAGTAGCTAGCAGAGCCCTTTGTTCTCTCTCACCTCCATGAAGTCTTTCCTCTGGATAGACGAGTGCAGCGCTGCCGGTAAAGACTGACCGCACATCTGATCCCAGTTCTGCAGGACACACACAGGTTTTAATGCTTCGCACTAATAACACACACACACACACACGCGTCTTCAGTCTGAGGTGCGTTTGTTTTACTGAACAGCTGTGAATGAATCATGCATTAAATGCTTTAAAAAGTCACGATCGACCTCATGATGACCTCGTAGCTTTTTAATGATACAGCAGCGTGATGTATTGCAATGAGGGAATGAAGGAGGCGGGTTCTATTAGTTATGAGATTGAACTGAATAATTCCAATTTCATGATTTACATTTCCTGGAATTTAACAGTCAGAACGCTCTCACCCGTGAATAAGACCGTCTGTTATTCAGACAAAATAAATGACGCAATTAAATCATCTTTTACTGAAAGACAAATCACAATTCTCAGATAGTGATTTATCGAGTTTTTGTGCCTCAACAATGACGACGATGTTTCAGCTCTCGGGGGCGGGTCCGGTTTAATCCCTCAGTAATTTAACTTCAGGGGTCGTATTCATAAAGCTTCCTCGTGCAAAGAGTTGCTCCTAGTGGTGAAATTCTAAGAATATTCTGATAATTATGACATTTTCAAATGACAAGATCCTGGTGGAGACAAACGTTATCCACAAAGTAGCTCAGTCCTAAGATCTTCTCGGTGAAAGTGGAGAAGGAAGGAGGACCTCAGGAGACGTAAGAGTTAAAAGCTCTCCCAGTGCATCCTGAGAATGTCTGGGAACAGGCTCCTACCTTCTTGTCGGTGAGTTTCTTGCCGGGGTTGGTTTCCTCCGGATGATAGAACCAGTTGACCCTGACCACCATGTTGCTGCCCCAGGACTCCCACATGCTCTGGATGCGGCCGATGAAGGGCAAGTTGGGCCGGCCGGCGGACAGGAACACGGCGCAGTCACCGATGCGGATCATCTCTCGCCCGCGCACAATGGCCTTATAGAAGAGCTTCTTAGCCTTGCCCTTCATGCCGCGTCTCTGTCGGGGTCAGAAGAGGACAGACTGGTCACAAAGTGAAGGGATATTTGGAAGAGCACAGTTGGGTGTTTCTCTTCTGATTTTTGTACATTCAAGTGATATTTTTCTTCTCACCTGAGTGGGTTTTCCAAACCACTTCCAGAGCTGTCTGGCTGGGAGGAAAGCAGATATTTTGGGCCTGTTCTCCACACTGGGAAGCCTCTGACGTTTAGCCAGCTCCTTGGTTGTGGGGAGGTGGACGCCCTCTCTCCGCTTTGGTCTCCCCACCTTCCCCTCTCTTCCGCTGGGCTTCGGTTTGGGAGGACGACCCCTTTGCCCCGAGCCCTTCCCCGTCGCTGGTTTAGCAGGCTTGGCCGGCTCAGGAGCAGAAGGAGTCGGAGAGGATGAAGGGGAGGGAGATTGTGAGGGAGGAGACAGCTCGTCTTCCTCCTCTTTTACCTCCACTTCCTTCCTCAGCTCTTCCTCCTCCTCCTCCTCCTCCTCCTCTTTCGTCTCTTCTTTGGGTTTGTCCTGTACTGGAGGTGGGGTGACGGGGCCTGGTGGAGGCGTACGGGTCCTCTCTTCATCTGAGCTGCAGGAAGAGTCATCGGTGGAAGAAGAGGACGACGAAGAGGACGATGATGAACAAGACGAGGAGGAACCAGAGCAGGACGAAGAGGACGACGAGCAACTCGAGGTGCATTTCTTCTTTTTCTTCAACTTCCTCTTCTCCCCTTCCTCCTCTGACTCAGAGCTGCTGCTACTCTGAGATTCATCTTTAATCTTCCTCTCCTCTCTTTTCTCCACCTCCTTCCTCTCCTCTCTTTTCTCCACCTCCTTCCTCTCCTCTCTTTTCTCCACCTCCTTCCGCTCCTCTCTTTTCTCCACCTCCTTCCTCTCCTCTCTTTTCTCCACCTCCTTCCTCTCCTCTCTTTTCTCCACCTCCTTCCGCTCCTCCTTTTTACCTTTCTCCTCTCTTGTGTCCACCTCCTGTCCTCTGCCGGCACTTCCACGACTCTCTGCCTTCTCCTTGGCCGGCATCGGCGCTTTGTAGGCGGAGTCTTTCTCTTTCAGGCCAGACTCTCTATCCGGGGCTTTTGGTCTCGCCTTTAGCAGTTCCTGATTGGCTGTGGCCGTGGTGATGGGGGCGTGGTCTCCTCTGACGCCTCGACCCTCGAGCAACATCAGGGCCTTGGTCTTCTTGGTCTTTGGGGAGGTGACACCTTCGTGGTCCAGCTTCACGAGGGGCTCTGCAGGCTGGGGCTTGCGTCGCACCACTGAGCCCGCGTCACTGTGCCCCGGGTTGGGCTTGGGCCTGGAGATGGAGCTGGGCCTGGAGGACAGCTGGTCGGATGGCATCTTCAGTTTGGGTCTTGGGGCAGATGATGATGACAATGAAGATGATGATGAAGGTCTGGGAATCAGCGAAGAGCCCAGTTTGCCTATTGACAGCCTGGAGACGGGACCGGGTAGAAGTCCAGAGCCGTGGCCGGGTCTGGAGCCGCTGTGATGGTCCGAGGACGGTTTGGTTTTGGGCGAAGCAGAAGTGGGTCTGGGTGTGAACGAGGCGCTTGGCTTGGGCGCAGTAGATGACGGTGCCATAGCGGGTCGGGACGTCGGCCTGTTGGTGGTGGGACTGTCACTGCTGCGACTCTCTCTTTCTCTGCGCTGGCTGTTGTACGAGCTGAGGTTGGGCTCGCTGTACAGATCCACGGTCAGGACTTTTCCGTAGGTGGAGGGGTAGAGGGAGGGAGGGAGAGCACGGCCTGGTTTAGGAGCAGAAGGCTGGGCTGAGCTGGCCTTCCGGGGCACCGGGTTGGGAAGGGTGGGGCTACTTGCAGGAGAAATGGCGGAGCTTTTGCGGCCTGGTTTTGCCTGGGCTCCCATTATTGGCCGGGAGGCAGGGCGGGGCTTCTCCGGAGCCGCCTTCTGGACAGAGGAGGTCCGGTCCTGGGAAGGCTTGGCTGGAGCCTGGGGCCTCTCTGCGGGCTGCGGGGAGGAGGAGGATGGAGGATCAGCTTTTTCACGGCCATCTGGGTTCAAAGAGGTCTCTGAAAAACAGGAAAGGAAAGACCACACAAAGGTTTGAGAACTCTGTTTGTCTGGGCCAAATGTAAACAGGTTTACGCTGGACATGCTGACATATTCACTGTGTGGCTTCATGATCTTTGTGGTCCGCACACTCACACGCTGAGATGACAAATGAGCAACAATTCTGAATTGAAAACATTGCATTTCAGAACTGCTTACCCCAGTAGAAAGGAGGCCGGCGTCAGCAAATCAGACATGCAACATGCCATTCATTACAGCGAGAGTCACGGACTCTTTACAGAACAACAGCGAAGCTGTTTGAGCAACTTTAATGAAGTGAAATCACAGCTGACAGCCGTGGTCAGATATGAGACGTTTGATGAAAGATCTCTCTGAGCCTTGAGCTATTTCTGTTGGTCCTGTTTTAAAAAGATGAATCAAAAGACGAAGAAGACAGCCACGCACTGCATGTAACTCACTTCTATTATTATTCCTCAGAATCAACGCAAATGAAATAACTTTTTGTCATGTTCGGTGGAATCATGTAAATGCCATTAGGGGCACTAAGAGGAGGCAGAGGAGCTTCTCTGTCTCACGTACGACTGTCAAGTGACAGTTTGAGCGAATCTTCATGTTATTGTTACCAACTGTATCTTTAAATGGATAAGTGAGGCACCCAGAAGAGAAACTCTGCTCTTCCACGATGAGCACTGATGTAAAACTCATCTCTTATTTGATTACGCTGTGCCGACGCGTTGGGCTCCGGTATGTGAGGAGATGTCTTTTACTGGTCCCCGGGAATTAATAGAAGAAGAAAGCACATTTCAAACAAAGACAAACGCGATGGCAGCACTTAACGCACAATTCACTCGTTTTATCTGAAGCACCACCTCCATGATCTTCACCTCCCATGGGAAGCAGTCGCTTTTATTTCATTGATAGTTCTTAAAGATTTGACACTCATGGTTTCTACCAGCATTACCATCGATACATGAGAGTCAAGTAAAGACTCAGAGGATGTGATCTATTAGTAGGACAAGCAGCGGGTCGGTGGGCTGGTAATAATTATTAAGTGGACGAAAGATGGTGCTAAAAGTCAAGCTTAAAGCCTCATATAAGCCGACAACAGAACATAACTGTTCTTTACTCAATCCATCCATCAGCTCCTGAGGAAGCAGTTTGATTGGCTCACCTGGTTTGGGTTTGGGTTTGCGACCGGGTCTTCCTTTGATCTTCGGAGCGCTGTCCTCCGGCTTTGTTCCCGCTTCTTTGCCCTCTTTGCTGCACTTGCGGACTCGCCTCCTGGAGCAGCTGGCCACGAGCAGCGCCGGGGACGGCTCGGCGCCTGGAACGAAGCAGAGAGCCATCGGGCTTTATGGTGGATCTGAAATATTTAAACTGTGTGCTCGTCATGGTTCTATCATGACTGCTGGACATTACAGCTGACCGGGAACTACATATATCCATCCACACACACAGCGGTTCAAAGAGTAGCGATGTACCGGAATAGCTGTAAGTTAGCAGCCCTCTACGGGGAAAGCACTTCTGCTAAAACCATCAACACACACACAAATAGCGTTCATGCATATGCAGACAGGCCTGATCCGAGGCCTGCTCACACACACACACACAGTCTCACACGCGCAAAGATATTGTTCATTGTTAACCAAGCAGTGAGGGTAAGATGCAATTGTGTGTGTACTCACAGTGGATCTTGTAGTCTGGCGGCAGCAGTCTAATGTGGGAGAGGGGGATGCGGCCTGTGTCTCCGTCGTCAAACTCCACCGTGATAAGATCATCATTCTCGTCGATATCTGAACTTCCTGTTTATGGGACGACACGCAGTCAAAAGTCAGCCGAGACCTGTTTGCGTTTGACACATTTAGGAGATAAAAGAACCCGTTTTAACATGCGTGTTTTGATTTGTATAACTGGGTGACACCCAATCACTCAAGCAATATTACTCATAGTTCATTTCAGGAAAGCGCTCTGAATAGAAAGCACCCGGACTAATTATGTTCCCATTACCATCCGGCTATTTAAAGCAATAAACTGAGCTGAATTATGCTCTGTGAAGATCTTTTATATTAGTTTGTGCTGCCAGCTACAATTAAGTTGTCAATGAAAGTAGATTATGTATCTTATTATGTAAGTGATGGGTGTGTGTGTGTGTGCGTGTGTGTGCTGGTGCAATACCGTTGACGACGGTGCCGGGATAAAGGCAGCGGTACTGCTGGCTCCAGTAGGCAGCGATGCGGGTGCCCTGTGGGAGGTAGCGCACGGCCGGGGGCTTCACGTTGATGATCTGCACACATAGAAGGCGCTCGCATCATTTCAATGGACCGACTTTGCACAGGCAGATCACGGCTTCACTTCTCTAACTCCTCAAAGAAGTGTCTAAAAGCTCCACAAACGTTGAGGATTCACGTGTGAGAGTTTACTCACGGCCTCCTGCAGCAGTTGTTCCAAGCAGTAGATGTGCGGTCGGTTCCCTCTCTCCCCCTCCACCACCACACTGTAGCTGCAGGGAGGAAATGTGGGGATCGGGGTCAAAGGTCAGGAAGGGCCCAGCGCTCTCGAGCATAAGATCAGCTGTCTCTGCAGCGCGAATGGTCCTTTCGCCAGAGACAGGACTCAACCTTTAACCTGATCGTGACTGCTTTGATGTGCAGCAGGCTGGGGAGTGTGTTGTCTTTTTTTTTTTTACCAACTACCACCGTAGTGCTTTGGCTCTGCCGAACAGAGCGAGAGTAATGCCCACACACTCCCCTGGAATATTAATCCCGTCTGAACAGGGCTTCAGGATGTTTGTTTTCTTTTAATGAAGCCACTCCGGATTTCAGCGTCAAATAAATGACCAAAATTAGATCTGAATGTAACGTTTTTATGTTCGTGTGTATGCAAATTGGACATGTTTAGAGGAATAGTTAGCCATTTTAGAAAAATGCTGATTTGCTTTTGTAGCGTATGCCCTTTGTTTACTCAGTATTAAAACCTAAACGTGAAAACAATTGATTCTGGCTAGCTGTTTACTTCCAGTTACTATGCTAAGCTAGGCTAACCGGCAGCAGGCTTTAGCTTTCTAAGCAAACAACGTATAAATAAGCTCAGCAACAGATCACCGTGGTTTGCACCTGCAGACGCTTCCTAGTTTAAATGTCCGGGGGTTCTCCACACATCTTCCATCAATGTGCTGCTAAATCAGGCACTTCAACGGGGACAAAGAATTGGAGCACGCTGATTGATTTGCTTGTAATAGTGCAACCAGATGTGTGCTTCCACCATTACAGGCTGCACATCTATCACTGGGCTCCAGTGGTTTAAAGGCGTACTCACATATCGGGGGAGTGTACAGTGTTCACATGTCCTGCGTACAGTAGCTGGTCGTCCATCGGGATCAAAACTCTGAGTCCGTCCACCAGAGAATCCTTATCCAACACACACTGCACTGGAGCTGAACACAGCAACGCAGGCAGTAAATAAGCATGTCTTTGTTTACGGGTGTAAGCAGGAGTGGAGGGTGGTGTTGTTGTGTACTGACCAGGCGTGGAGGACCTCTCCGGCACACTGTTGCTGCGCGGTGGGACCAGTTCATCCTCGCTGAAGCTGCTGTCCTGGTTGGGCTCGAAGTCTTCGTCTGCCGCCATGCTCTCCATCAGCCGGCTGACCGCTCCTCTGGAAGGCTGCGAAAAAACACACCGATTATCCAACAAGTCAATAAGATAAACCTGTTCCCTGAACGTCTGAATGTGGAATGCACCCGACGTGTTTGCTGTAAGGTGCTCCTGCTTCTGCAGATTCACCACGAATGAACTTTTCAAAGTGAAACGGTAACATATTACAACACTTATGCTGCCGAATACACAACCTTCTCTCTGCCGTTCCACCACCGCAAAGAGCTATGCACACACTTCAGCTGCCTTTAGTGCTTTCCAAAACAAACTCTAGTTGTGGCTGGTGGCAGATGGAGAGCAATGCAACACTTTGGCGGAAAATCACACGTTGCAAGAGGTTTACTTTTTTACCCTCACTAGTGAGAATAACAACACAAGCTCTCGGTTAACGTTGCCGCGTGTGCACGTGTTGAAGACAGCAAAGTGGCCTCATTTAGGTCCGACAGCTTCAAACGTTATGCTTTTGTCCTTGCCAGGATAATTAAGTTCACATCCATAATGACAGCTGATCCATCATCCCACTGACCTCTCTGGCCTTTGTCTTAGCTTTCGGTTGGCTCTTGCGTGCCGGGCTGAGGCTCAGAGGCGCAGGGACGTCTGTGATTGGACTGCACAGAGTGGACGGGCTCACAGGCAGAGGAGAGTCCTTCGGCTTCTTTTTCTGGTTTGCAAAGCCACAACACGCAGAGTTAAAAACATGCATACTGAGGACGTAGTTGACAGATTTACATCTTTACACACACACACACACACACACACACTGAGGGTGGGATGCTGCCAGGCCGCCTGCAGTTGTCCTTTCTTGTCAGCAACAGCACACAGACAGCAGGGGAGTGCTGCAGTGACTGAAGTACTAGGGAACCCTGCTGGCACTCTGACACACACTTAAACACACGCTTTCACACACAGAGGTGTCAAGGGAGACAAAAGGATGTGAGGGAACCAGAGTTTGAGGGAGGAGGAGAGAAGTGAAACAGTAACAGAGAAGAAAAGGACAAGGAGCAAGGAGCAAGGAGAGTCGCTTTGTTTTTAAGGCTCTTTCTCAGTTGGTGATTAACAACCCCCGATGAATTATTGACGTACTTTCCCCACATCTTTCCCCTCTCTGCTGGGCGGGCAGGGTTTGGGTCTGGAGGCTGGCTTCGGGGTGAGAGGCGGGGCCGAGCCGGAGGAGGAGGAGGAGCTCTGACCAGTGGAGGCGGCGGCTGACGCAGGCATCTGACCGGCTGAGGTGGTGGCATCGTGGAGGAAGATCCTCTCGCTGCGGCGTCGGGTCCAGCCCTCGTCCTCGCTGAAGCCTCCGAACCCGGAGCCCGAGGGGAGGTCGAAGCTGAATTGCCGGGGCGGCGTGGGCCGTGGTTTGGGCAGAGGCTTGCGCTTGGCAGGCAGCGCCTCATCTCGCTTGGAGGGGCTGGTCTGGTCGATGCGGCGGGTTGCTGGGGGCAACAGGGGAAGCTCTGGGGCAGAGCGTTTGCCGTGAAGCAGAGACGGGAACTTCCTCAGTCGCAGGTCGGATCCAGAGTCTGACCACTCGCACTCTGAAGACCCTGACAGAGGAGAGGCCAGGGTCACACACACACACACACACACACACACACAGTAATAAACTCAGGTGTTAGATTTTGTGAAATCAATAACTGTGAATTGGACTATTGATCAATTTGAATCTAATACATTATTGAAGACTGAATCATTACATGCAGCCTGATGTGACAATTAGAAATAAATGAGTATTTAATGAAGAATCAACAATATAATCCTCAGCAATCACTCAGGCGGTGAACCTGCTCAACCACAAAAAAAATAATGAGGTCGTGGGAATCTGTGAAATTGTTAAAGACAGAAGCGTTTGTGCAGAGAAGGAATGAAAAAGCCACATCACTGTTTTTATCTACTTTTCTCTTTGTCTACTTTACATAATAAGGTAATCCATATTCACTGTGGTTATCGGCACAGACATGATGCTCTGTCACGTGCAACTCAGTCGTATCAGTTTTTACCCAGAGTGCTTTGCCTGCTGCGCTGTTTGCCGTCATGGAAAATGCTCAATGGAGTGGAGCTGACGGGGAGCGCGCTCGCCGCAAACCTGGCCAGCAGACCGAGCCCGCTCTCCTCATCGTCCGAATCAGACTCGTCCTCGTTGTCGTAGTCGTCCTCGGACGTTTCTGTTTCAGAGAAAAGATGATCAGCTGAGAGGAGACTGCAGCATTGGTCTGGGCCAAAAGGTCAAATCACTTCCTACTTCCGCTTCCTACTGACTGTGGACACACAGACTGCACTGCTGAGGAGAGGAATTAACGAAAGAAAAGGGATCGAGATACATTAAGACTAAAGAAAGCCTGTGTAGAAGCCTGGACTTTACAATAACAGACCGTTTTATACAAACACACTAACAATCCCACATCGTAACATGTCAGCGGATCAGAGACAGTAGAGAGAGATCCACTGCAGCCTGCTCTCACACTGTAATGCTGAGTAAGCAAGACACAGCAGGAGAAATTGGGATTTACCACATACATGCATGTAAGCCACGCTGACCGACACGCACACACAGCTGCTGAGACCATGTGAGCTGAAACTCTAGACTCCATCATCATCATCATTTATTTATATATATTTATATATATATATAGATATATATATATATATAGAGATAAATATATATATATATATATATATATAGAGATAAATATATATATATATATATATATATAGAGATTATATATATATATATATATATATATATATATATAGAGATTATATATATATATATATATATAAATAAGAAAAACCTCAGGGGAATGTGACACAGAAGAGAAGAACTACTTCCTTCTTCCTCAAAGTCTGACAGGCCCGCCCGCCCACACACACACACACACTGTTAGCTGCGTGTTGTTAGCAGTTAGGTCCATGGCAACAGAGAAGCATCTCCTCATGGGTTAGAGCGTTAACATTGTGGGCGGATTCACAGCACACCTTCATATGTTCGGTCTTAATCTCTTTGAAGTGTAAAGAGGCGCCATAAAATAATGTGCAACTATTTGTAACGCTAGGCTGAAAGTCTCTGGTTGAACTGTGTTTCACCAAAGTAGCCCTTTACATCACTGCAGCAAGAAGTGAAACCAATGGAGGCTGGCAAGAACTAAAAAGATGTTTATTGGACGTTAACTTCGTCTTCGGCCAACGAATGAAACTGTTCACTTTTGCGGCCGACTCCAGACAAGAATAAAATACATATTTACTAAACCGGGACTTGTTTAAGAGCCTAATCTGGAGCACACGTTGTGCTGTGAATCCACCGTGTGTTAACTGAAGCAGGCAGACGATAAAACAGGCAGGCACTAAGAGGACAGCCCTGTGAGGCCCCGTGGTCTAATGTTGGTATGAGGTTCAAGTAGCCATGGCCACGTCCTCTTTCCCAGCAGTCTTCCAATAAACTTCTTCAAGCCATCAGGAGACGTAACGCTGGGGAAGTGGAGGTAACCAGGGCTCTCATGAAAGAGCTTTATCTTTTGAGAATACAAATACAAAAAAAGTGAATATTCTGTGTATGTGGTTCAATTTCAGCACGGTCCATGTTAGCGGTTAATAAAGAATAGAGGAAGGGGCACTTCCTACTTACAGAGCAGGAGACAGGGGTGTGGCCTCAGGCAGGGCGGGGCAGCCGAGCCGTAGCTCAGCCTGGCCTTAAGTCAAGCTTAAGTCAAAGCTTTAGCCACTGCGAGGTAGCGTAGGCTCAAGGCTGCGCTAGTCCTTGCCAAGCTTCTGTAATGCAGCAGCAGCACAAGCACATGGAACAGGCTGAGAGACACTCAAAGCATCATGGGTAGGACGAGGAGGGGGAGGAGGTGAGAGGACGGAGCAAGATGTCAGAGAGAGACGTAAAGGGAAAAGGGTTATTTGAAGGTTTAGTAGACAGAGGAGGGGCTCTATTGTCCAAATATCCCCAGCATCCAATACGACTGGTGCCGTCAAGAACTTTGGAACGAGTCGCGATGCATTTATTTCCCCCAAACACTAGACCACATCATCAATAAACAAAGTCAATTTAACTAAAACCCCCCCAACGATCACCATCATTTAATTTCTCTTTGTTTTATGACCAGGAAATAAACACCTCATCTGTCCCATCAGAATCAGCTCTGAACTAATCTTCTACGTGTCATGTTTTAAGTTTCCCAAATGGACACCTGAAGCTGAACGGTGGGTTTTGTTTTTCTTCAACCTTTGCCAGGAGGACCAAACGGGATATTTGAGGAACAGAGCAGTCTAAAGGGTGTGTGAGGTGCAGCTGGACAGACGGACAGACGGACAGACAGATGAAGCAGACACAAGGACCACAGCGCTTCGCTTTCTGTGCCAATCAAATCAACACCTTTAATAATAAAGCTCATAGGTACCAAACTGCAATACAACTTTATGAAAAAATCTCACAAATTCACACAATTTTTCAATGTACAAATGCTACAAAAAACGGTTTGCAATCCAGGCAATTTAAAAAAAAACACACCATAGAAATGGGTAAACTCTTTTTTGTTGTTGTTTTTTTTAAAAAGGCCACTTTATAGAGCCAGCAGCGAGAGAGGTAGAGATCGTCGAGCTAAAGCACAGTCTGACAACAGCTGCCTGAGTGAAACGCACACACGCGAGGAGCTGTAAGATTTGGTCAGTAACCTTGGTCGAAGGAGTCGTCGGAGGAGCTGAGGCCCGCTTCCTCCAGCAGCAGCGATAAGTGCTTGTGTTTCTTCTTCTTCTGAGACTTCTGGCTGGACAGCAGGGACGGCGGCGGCGATCGCCTCTTCCTGGCCGGGCTGCCGTGAGAACGCGTCCCAGAGAGAGGGGGCCAGCCCCCTCGAGCGGAACTGTGCTCCTCTGAATCCGAGTCTGGTGCAGAGAGAGTGCGGTTAATGATTCATGAAATGAAGAGTCGGGACACCAGGAGGATGTCTGCTTGATCTCAGCATCACCAGCACTCTCCAATCTAAACCTGGAGCTAGATTAGAATATTTTAAATCCACGACTCGGCTCAGTGTGGCGTTATTTAATAGATATAAAACTGTGTTTTTAAGATTAAGCATAACTTGGACGTATCAGTTCTTCTCTAACAGCATGAGTCATATGAAGCAGTTATGTTCAGGTACTCACTGTTGGAGCAGCTGCTGAGCTCCGATCTCATTGGAGAGAACAAAGCAGTGTTCTTCAGACCTTTCACCTTCCGGACGGTCTCCGGAGCGGAGGCCTTGGCGGCCATCTTGTGCTTCCCTGCTTTGGCGAACGGGTGGATGCCGTGCTCCTTCGCCCGGCCTTCCGCAGACTTGCCCTTCGGCTTGTCTGATTTGGAGCTGGAGGCAAGCTTGCGAGAGGCGCCGAGTGAGCCGAGCTGCGAGAGCGAGAGCGCTCTGTCGAGGTCTGACGCCAGCTGCTCCTGCTCGCACACGTGGCCACGCTTCACCTTCAACACCTGACACACCGCGAAAAAAACACACTTTGTTAATCACTCAGAACGCTGGCGTCACACTGCAGGCAACATTTAAAACGTGCACTTGCGAGAGGCCTACCTCCAGACCGTGACTGGTGGACGGCTCCTCATCATTCCAGCTCTTCTTCTTCTTCTTCTTTTTCATTTTCACCCCTCCACTTCCTGCCTCCGTCTCCACTTCTTCTCTGGACACCCGGAACCTCTTCCTCTGCCCATCCCCGGCTTCAGAGTCCTCAGAGTATTGCACAGTCCTACCCACCCTGACACATCGGATATTTGAACTGTTTTTGCACAACCAAAAACGAAACAAGCAAAACAAAAAAAACACATGCAAAAGAATTACGGCGGAGATCTCACTCACTTTCCAGGCCTGCCGTCCAGTTTGGGAGTTGTAGCCAAGTGTTTCCTCTTCCTGGGTCGTCCTCTGCCCCGTCTGGTCAGGCTCCGCCTCTCATCCTCCTGCTGCTGCCGCTCACTGACATATGCATAAAAGAGTTGAAGGTGTGTGTTTTGTCTGGGGTGGAGTCGTGGGAACGTGCGTGTGTGATTAATGCATCTTGAATGTGGTTCTTGCAGTAAGTATGTGAGCTCACCGCTTGTCTCTGCGTCTCTGCAGCTTGCTCAGATCTCTCTGCCGCTCCTTATACGTCTTCTGCAGCTCGGCCAGGCGGACGCGGTATTCCACTTCCACTGCGTCCAACACGTCCACGGACATTTTACCGTACAGCTGCAGAGAAAAGAGAGGCAAAAAAGGTGTCACGACATTTCAGCCGACTTGACGTTTGGCATCTGTGCGTGACCCGTGGCGTCGGTCTTCAGGTTACCGGCTCTTCCTTCCTCTGCCTCCAGCTGTACTTCTTGTTGGGGTCCAGCGTTCTGGGCAGATCAATGTGGGACTGTTTCTCGATGGCCTCCAACAAAATCTGTCTGCTTGCTTTCAGAAGACAGTCCAGACCCTCGAGTGTCATATCTGAATGGGACACAGAGGACATTAAAACATTAGAGATTTTTTATCTCATCTTTAATTATTTCCCACCTCTCTCCCTCTCATATCCACTCACCTTGCTCCAGGCGAATGTGCTCCATCTCTCGCTGGGCCATTTGGCTGAGCAGGGCCATCCCCTCCAGCGCCACCATCTCCAGAGCCCCCGTGCTGCTGCAGTCTGCACCCACGGGGGAGTTCTCTATCTGCTGTACGGGTGTCAGGGCCGGGGGGGTGTTGGGGCGGGCCAGGGCCATTTCACTGGCTGCCAGCAGAGCAAACATCCCCGCCATGGGATCCTCGGGTCCCATGACCAGCGGGAGCGGCGAGTTGGAGGTCAGAAGAGGATAAACAGGAGTTTCTCTTAGACTGGGAGTGTGCGGGTTGATTGGAGTGTCTGGCTGTTCCTGCTCACACGCTGCGCTGGTGATTTCTTCCAGCGACGGACACACCCGAGACGACTCCCGGCCGTCTGAATTTGCAGCGGTGCACGACGGATACTGTTCTGGATCTATGATGAGCTCCGGTTTGGGCTCGGCCTCTGTGAGTGGAGGAGGCAGGTGATACGCTGCCTGACAGCAGTGAGCCGACGCCTCCATTTTGATTTGCCCTCCTTCCTTCTCTTCCGCCCGGACTTCTTCCGGTCTGTCACCTTGAAGCTGCGGAGGGCTGGGGACGAGCAGAGGTAGCGGTTGAGTCTGGGGCTTCCTGGCTTCCCCGTCTCCCTCCCGGCCCCGGCTGGCTACCACGGGGCTGCAGCCCCGGCGAAGAGGACCCAGAGGTTCTGGCGTCATGTCAAGCGGAGGCGGCTCCACGTCGGGTTCCTGCTTGAGAAAAGATCCCGTTTTTGACGACTCTAGTTTCTGTGGCTTGATGTCTGCGTCCAGCAGCCTTGAGTGGAGGTGGGCCGAGGGCAAAGGGGCGGCAGAGGCAGGCGAGCGGGACCGGCGGGGTGGGACGACTTCTGTGTTTGCCGCTGTGGGAGCCGGGACGTGATAAGGGGGGAAAGGAGAGCCGTATGGGGCAGTGATGGACCGGTACGGGTAACCAGGAGGGAGATCTGTCATAACAGTAGAGCAGAAATAAAGTTAAGAGTCACTCATAGATCCAGTATCGTGCAACGGCCTGATGTACCCATCACTCAAACATTCTTCAGTAGGTTAAACTATCAAAACACACAGTGTATCTCATAAACACCCGGCAAAATACAGGTGTCTTAAGCCCAACAAGCGAACAAGACAAATCAGTACGTGCCGCGGCTCATGACTGAATGTTCAGCAGTTCGATCCCTCCAAACTCACCAGAGTAGATGCCTCGAAAGGGTGCAGAGGCCGGCTTCTGTCCCTCCCTCTGCTCCCTCCGCCCCACCTCCAGCTTGGGCCGCCGCGGCGAGGACGGCGGCGGGGAGGCCGAGAGGGGGGAAGGCGGGTGAGGCAGGGGCGTCGGTGGGTGAGACAGCGCCCTCTGACCGCCTTCCTCCGACTTGAGAGCGGTCACCGGCGAGGGGAGCGGGGCCAGAGGGGCGAGGGAGGAGGTGGACGGGGTCGGCGAGCGAGAGAGAAGGGGAGGTTTGCGGGGGTGCAGGATGGGCGAGGGGGACGGGGAGGAGAGCGAGGAGCGCCGAGGTTTGGGGTCGGCGCTCCGCTTGTCTGCTTTGTCTTCCATCTCCGGCCGGTGCTCGCTGGCCTTCAGACGCTCCTGAAACACAGGAGAGGAGGCGGCGTTGATGCTGTGTTTTTAATGATGCGACACACTTTTGCATCAGAGTATAAACATTAGTGAGCGGCTGCATTGTTTAGACTTCCTGGCCCGTCTTCTCCGGCAGCTGCAGGATGTGCTGTGCGAGTGGCTGTTTGTTCAATGTGTTGCACAACTTTACTACGACAGCTAATGTGTGAAAAGGTGTAAATCATCTCTGGGAAATTGCAGAGTCATTCTTTCCCCATGAAAAATATATTTGTGACCCGTTCCTAAAGATGGAGTGGAGCTGTGGGTTTGAGGGGCCACTGAGACATGGGCACATTGTGGGTGTTGGTCTCTGCATGGGATTTGTTGACAATAAGTAGAATACAGGATATCCGCCTGATACTCTAGTTATTATAGTATTGCTGTAACTCTTCCCCCAGCTGTAGAATGGGTTTATGTGCGTATGCAATATCATTTGTCTCACTTCTAGCCATTATATTCCTCTACAAAGCCAGGATCTATGTGTTTATTGTTGATGTGCGTTTGTAATATTATGCCCGTTAAAAAGTCTCCTGCAGCTGCAGGACTGCTGTGTTTATGTAAAAGACTTTGAATATGTGGTTTGCATGCAACAACATTAGGTCCACTTACGACTAGCTGTGCGTTCCTCTGCAGCTCCAGGACCTGCGCCGTATGCTGCTGGATCATGAGCAGCTCCTGTTGCCGGAGCATCTGCTGCTGGGAGAGGAGCTGGAGCTGGGCCGCGTGCTGCAGCGAGCTGCCGCTACCGTAAACCCCCGACCACACCGGGGCCCCGCGCTCAAGCACATCGCCTCCTGTGGAGCAATGGAGGCCGTTTAAGGACCACTCTTTGGCATCACATTTTGTCACATTAACGATGAAGAAATGAGCCGGTGTTGGGCGGCATTTTTACGGCTTCATTTCTAAAGATTAAAGACAACATTTCCCACAAGCCCCAGGGAGGACAGACTCTGTTGCAGTGGCTCCCGACCTTTTTTGTGAGATGTAAACGGATTTATCCACATATTGAGACTACAAGTATCCCTGGTTGGGAATCACTGCTCTGTTTAGGCTTCCTGTTAGTTTGTTTTCTCTTGCACTCCACAGAAGAGGATAATCATGTTTCAAGTACATCAAATCCTTCTCTTGTTCATGCTGCAAAGCAGCAGAGAGCAAAAACTACTGGCACACAGTCCACAACACCATACAGGGGGGGGCTGTCAATCCAGTTGGCTTTGGTCTCATTTGTTTACAGGAATTACCAGCACTAACATCTGCTGTCAGAATGAACACACGGTGATCATTGCCGTCTGCTAAAATGCAAAAATTGTCATTTTATAAGCCATGAAATTGGCAAACCAATAGCACGCACTCATACTTTAGATTTCACACACACACACACACACACGCACACGCACACACACACACACCGTAGTGTGACAGGTGTTCAGTGGGGATGACTATTAGCTGTCCAGACTGTGGGTCCCTGGCAAACTGGTAGTGAGGGGGCATGGAGGCTGGCAGAGAGGGTGGGTAGCCTGGGGGGAGGGTCTGGTGGAGTGAGGAAGGACCCAGGCCTGAATGGGAAGAAAACAGAGTGACTGAGAATGGGAAAAAAAAAAAAAAAACATTTTCCCAGCTAAGCTAAGACGAACATCAACTCTGCATCATTCTTCAGCCAGCATCTACCCACGCTGAAGCCGTAGTAGAGTTAAAGCAGTGAGCACACGGCGGATTTAGCTGCTTTTTTTTGAGTGATTTGGTGTTTTTGCCCCGTGTGTCTAGACAGAGCTGGCCCTCAGGGAGCTCCGCATTTCTGTTTGTGTTTCCATATTTTCAGATGAAGTGTTTATGTTTGTGTTTAAACTCACATAAGTATGCGAGTGTGAGAATGTGTGTGTGTGTGTGCGCGCGTGTCTTGATGCTGTTATTTCTGGAGCGTTGGCGGAGCAGGAATGTCCTGCAATGATCAAGAATGTCTGTGGGCCTTGACCCCACGCGGGCTGCTGCTGGACGAGCTTCTGGACAGACGGAGCGCCTCCCTCTGCTGCTACACCAATCACAAAATAGCTACACAGGCGCATGTACAATTTTGAAAAAGCACGCCACGCTCTGGCGTTGAACCAATTTGGACTCTTTCGTCTGAAGCACCAGGTTAGATAACGCGGCTGACAAGAGAGGAAGACGTAGATGCTCACTGAAAAGGCCAAGAGCTGCTGGTACTACTGCTCAGCGTGGCGGTCTGCTGCACTTGTCCACATCTGTCAGTCTACCTCAGCGGACACATGAAGCTTCAGCTCACATGAAGACACGGAAGGTCATTCATCTGACACGCGAGCTTTTGCATTTTGTCGTGCATGCGGATGCTTGTTTTAGTCCAAATGCCACAGATTTTCAGATTACTATCACATGCAAATAAAAAGCAGCACATCGTGATGTTTGACATTCAGCTTGGGAATGAAAAAATCACTGCCGATTCATTCTTTGAACTTATAAAATGATTGCAATCCCAAAACACACGCCTGACTTCAGCCACGATACAAAAAAGGTGTCACGAGGAATATCAAGGGCAATCTGGGGAACATCTAAACAGGAGCTTGTAGCCGTTAAGCTAGCACGCGCACGTCCACATACTGTATGGAGAGCTGGACAGCCAGACTGGGGGGGCTCCAGGTCGGGGCATCCAGGGGTGAGAGGTGAGAGTTGAGGGGTCGGGATGCCACCGTCCTGCCCCCGCCAGGGCAGCCCCTCCCGTGACCATGAGGTTGGGGGTCATGAGGCTGGGCGTCATCATACTGGGGGTCAGGCTGCTCGACATCGGGGCTTGATGCATCTGAGCAAACTCAGACAGCTCCTTGGACTCTCTGGACGGAAACAAGACACTGTTTTATGCGACGCTTTGCGTGAACATTTCGATTTTAATGAACAAAAATATGCAATTGAAATTGTACCTGAGCACTTTCTCCTGCTCGCGCTCCAGCCGGCTGGCCAGCAGTCTGTCATCGTGGTGACGGCCCCGGTCCTCCCCTCGCTCCTCATCTATAATGGGTTCAGGCACAGATAAAAGATGTTTAGGAGCTGCATCGCTGAGGCTCCTCGAGTGTTTGAACCCTGATCCTGCATGGAATACGCTTTATAGAAGAGAATACAAACTGTGAAAGAAGATATGCAGGAGGGCCGAGGTGAGAGGACGCAATAATGTGGTGAGAGAGGAGCGAGGGTGACAGCCGAGGAGCGAGGGGGGGAGAAGACAAGGAGACGCTGGCTGTATAATGGTGACACCACACAGCATGTTATAGCAAGAGAGGGGAAGCTAAAAATACCATGTTGGGCCACATACTGCGCGCGCGCACACACACACACACACACACACACACACACACACACACACACACACACACACACACACACACACACACACACAGTGATAGCTCTCACTCTGAGTGTCAGCTCTTATCAGTTAATAGTCTGGTGACACAGGAGACGTGTGAACAAACCACTACGGTCTCACTACACACACACACACACACACACACACACACAGTCTTAAACCCACCGTGCTTACTATGAAGGCCGACGGCAAAAAGACACGAGATGGAGAATAAAAATGAATAAAAAAATTGAAGGAAAGCTGCTGCACTCAACCAAGCAGTCCAGAATAAACATGAGGTCCTCCGCCTCCTCTTCGCCGTTAACCCTCCTCCATCTCATCGACACTGACTGAAGGTCCCCGAGCAGCAGAAAGGTTTTATAAGAGTGTGCTGAACCCTTCAGTTCTGCTCTAAAAGTGTGTGTGTGTGTGTGTGTGTGTGTATATGTGTGCAGCCCGTAAAGGGACAAGGGACTTTAACAATCCCTGACATGCTCCACAGGAAAGGTTTCAAGACTGTTACCAAGGTTACAGGGAGCCTGTCCCACATGCTATCCTCTCTGCATCAGTAAGCCAGCGATTAGCGCTGCACACCCCCCCCCCCTCTTGCTCTCTCTCACACACACTCTTTTCACTTCTTTACTTCCTGACATACCTCTCTCTCTTCCCGTCTATCAACCTCGATCAATCGATCTACATCCATCCCTTCATTTCTTATCATTAGCCTTTCCTCCTCCTCCTTCCTGCTTTCATCCATTCCGCCATCCCTCCATCCATCTAATTGTGGTTTGTGCGTAAATCCTCAGCTGTTTATTTAGAGCTCTTCTCAGAGTGAGGGGCTGATGCTATTAGACCAATCACTCTGCTCAAGCAAGAAAATGAATAAACGCCCACAACAGGCACACACAGTTCCTCAAATACACTCTCACACAAGAGTGATCCATTGCTTAGCAACGCACCCATGGTCTTATTGTAATTCAAGGCTTGTTTGTAGCTTTTAGCAGCACTCTGTAATGACATGTTTAATGCAGGGAGGGTGGTGGTGGGAGAGCTGAAGAAAAGAGTGGAGAAAGAGCAGGGGGCCTGAGGTGGGACAAGGAGGGAGTGCCGCTACAAAGGCCTCCTCACAGAGGAAGGAAGGGTGGGGAAGGAGAGAGGCATTCAACGCAATGAAAAGAGCAAGAGACGGAGAGCGAAAGAGGACGGAGAGAACATGGAGCTGAGAGAGAGAGAGAACCAGAGAGGAGGAGAAAGACGGAGAGAGAGCGCTGTAGCTGAATGACCTTGACGCACAAGAACACAGCGCTGTGTGGCAGGAATTGCTATGCAGCACAGAGAGCCGACAGACTCGCCAAAATTAGCCTTTCAACGAAATACATCCCATGATATCATTAGGAATTTAGGGGGGGGGGTCTTCTACGATTCCAATCGTGCATGAAGACCTCAAAGTCAACCAGGAGCTGAAAACATGACTGATCCAAAAAGAAAATGAATCTTCTATTATTCATGGGAACCAAAATGAGGAATCATTTGCTCCTGGTTCATTGAGCTAAAGGGGATCTGTGCTCCCTGCGGCGCCATTCTGGGAGAGTTGTAGGCAAAAGCAGGAGGAAGTACATTAGAAATAAAGTATACTTGATTTAACGTGCCAGAGACGATCAAACACAAAATGACTTGTGTGATCGAGCACTTCTCCAGTGATCAGAGCGGTTCCATTTGTACCTCCATCATTCACATGCAAGAAAACAAGAATTCACTGTTTTTGGGCATTTCTTAGATAAGAGGCATCGTTACCTTTGATAGCCGTTTGCAGCAGGTTCCTCTGAGTGTCTGAGGGTCCACTGGTCTGTTTACTGGCGCTCCCACTGTCTCTCTGCCGGGCCACGGCCACAGCAATGCCAACCGGAGGGTGGCGCACCTCCCCCTCCCCCTCCCGGCCGAACGAGCGGGCGCTGTCCGGCCGCTCCTGCTCTCGCTTCAGCTGGGGAGGCATCCGCAATGCCCCTGAACCGCCTGATCCGACCGAGACCCTCTCCCTGTCTCTCTCTCGCTCCCTTTCCCCCCTGTCTCTCTCCCTTTCCCCCCTGTCTCGCTCCCTTTCCTTTTCCCTCTCCCTTTCGGCTTCCATCCCGACGCTAGCCAGACCCCCGAAGGGCCCCCGGCCATCCGCGGCGTGCCTGGCGGACCCCGGACCTTCGGCGGCAAAGTTTCCGCTGTATTTGATGAGACTCTGCATGGCCGAGACCTCAGTTGGATCCGACCCTGCACCCCCGCCTCGCTCTCCCGCCAGTGACCCCCCGGGTCGGTAGAGTGCCGACGGGTCCAGGTAGCGTCTCTGACTCCCCTCCTCACCTGCACGCCCCATTCCGTGTTGGGAGGGGTGTGTTTGTGGGGAATGGCTGTGGGCGGAGTGTGTGTTGCTGCTGCTGCTGCTGGGCCGGTGGTTTGTGTGAGGGGACATCTGTGTGCGTTTGGGCTGGCTGTGGGGAGAGGAGAGTGTGTGTGCATGTTGGGCTGCCAGGGCGGCCATGTGACTCGTGGCATAGTTGGCTAACGGGCTGATGGCGTTCCACTTAGGTTCCGCCCCCGCCCGCTCTATGCCCAATCGGATTGAGTGTTTAGAGATGTCCCTGCAGTCCGGACTGAACCGTGATTGGCTGGAGGAGTAAGACGCGTCCTGGCCTCGTTTACCAACGGAACCATTGGTACAAATGACAGAACCTTCCTCTCTTTGATTGCTTGAATCGCCAGACTGGGAGAGTCGAGGATGCTCAATCAGGCTCCTCTCTGGAAACCTGTAGCTCTCCCTGTTTCTCTCCCGTTCACGCTCTCTGTCGCTCTCTTGTTCTCTCTCTCGCTCCCTCTCTCGCTCTCTTTCTCGCTCTCTTTCTCGCTCTCTGTGTTTGTTGTCGCGGGCCTGCGAGGCGATCTGGATGGGCCCGACCCGCTCGTCGTAAACCTCCACAGAAGGCACATACGTCGGCGCGCTGACTCGCTGCTCCCTCATGCACTCTCTGGGTGTGGAGGGGTGAGGCGGGCCAGTGGCGGAGGGCTGGAGCGCTGGAGGAAGGGCGTAGGAGACGTGGAGGGTCCCGGCCGACGTGTCATTCCTCCGCTGTCTGTCTGAGTGAGAGTTTGAGTTATTGGAGTTAGCGTTAGAGTTATGGTTGTGGTGGGGTCGAGAGACCCCCTCTTCCTCCCGACCCCCTCTGTCTGTTTCTGGTCCGTGAATCCTCCCACCCCCGCCTGAAGGGAAGGAGTGCCGTGGAGGCGACGGCCGGGATCTGGGCTGCACTGCGGGAGGCTGGGGGTGGGGCTTCTGCTCGTGGGGGTGAGGGTGGAAGGCCCAACTCTCCCGGTCTCTCTCCGTGTCCCGGTCCCTTTCTCTCTCCCGGTCCCGGTCGCCGCTCCTCGCTCGGCGGTCCTCCTCGCTCCTCCCGTCCTGCGTCAGGTCCACCACGCTGTGTGGCCTCTGCTCATCTCTCGACCGCTCTCGCTCCCTTTCCCCCCGATGAGGGCGGTCCCTGCCCCCGTCCCGGGACGTCCTCTGGGGCGGTGTGGAGTTGGACGGGGCGGTCGGAGGAGGAGGAGGAGGAGGAGGAGCAGATGGAGGGTGGAGAGGCAACTGGCTCACGGAGGCTGGCAGGTAAAAGCCCTCTAGAAACACACAGAAGGTCAGACGCGTGAGTCTAAAAGTCCAGGACTAACTCTACATGTTAGCATGAAAACAAAATAGGAATCAAAGCAGCTTAAATGTTCCCTGTTTCTGGCTCAGTTCCACAAACAACAAGTCTTCTCACCAAATGAAAAGGCTTGACATTACTGTCACTCATGCATCGTCAGGATATGAGCGAATCGGAACACTAAATTCCGCCGCTAGTCTCCGTGAACGTTGCTGCTGACAGCGACTGACCTTTATGAGAGTCGTAGAGCGGGTGCTGGGAGAGAGAGGGAGGATCCAGGTGCCCCAGGGACAGGTAAGGGCTGGAGTACAGGCTGCTGGGCAGTGGAGCGTAGCCTGAAGACACACACACAGAACATGGCATTACAATGTAGTGTGTAGAAAAACTGAGACAATACAATAATACAATTGTTTTTCTGGCTCAGTCGGGTAAATATTGGGGCTTTCTCTCACTCACACACACACACACGCACACGCACACACACACACACACACACTTTTTTTTTTACAGGGTTACAGTCGACCCCGTGTCACCTGCAATGATTTGTTTTGTTCTCGCGTTGAGCTCGAGGTCGAGGTGTTCTGCCCGACAGCCAGCTGCTGCTCTCAGAGACCGGGTCTTAATATAGACAAAGCCTCGCGCCTGCTGCAATGCTCTGGATTTCTGTGTTCACCCAGAGAGGGTGAGACATTCCCCGTTCCCACACTCCGGCCACTCCGAGAGATATCAAAGACGCCGCTGCCGTTCCAACACGAAGCGGCGAGCAGCAGAAGTATAATCTGTCTCCTCTCCGTTCTGAGAGGCATAAATGGAGAAGCAAGAGGAGGCGTGCGGGGAGGGTGACGGCGGTTAGAGGAAGGCTCGGGGAGACGGAAATATAAGAAGAATGATGTGACGGGACTAAAGTCTCTTGCAAAGCTCTCTTCAGCTAACAGCTAACCTTGATCTCTAACAGCTTTGATACGAGGTTCCTGTGCAGCTACGGTGCATCCCAGGCAGATGCAGCGTCTACCTCTCCAGCTTTCAGTAACTTTAGCTGCTGTGAAAGCCAGACACCAGGTATTAAGACTCTCATCTGCATGAAAGACTCTGCGCATATCAGAGCAAGTCTCTAAGGCTTCTTCAGCCGGCAGGAGGTTTTTAGCTTATTTAGCTTCTGACACGCCGGCCTCAATTCAGGCTAAACTTTAAGGCGAGCGTCAAAAGTTCATCCGTCTTTTATCCGTCCATCTTTGGCTGAATATAAACTCCACCAGCGCAGATCTTGTATTAGAAAGCTTAATTTAAAAAAGGTGTAGTCCAAAAACATTTTCATAAGATCAAAGCCAGTTTCATTTATGGTCGGCATTTTTTTCAAATTAAAGGGATTTGTCATCGTTCGTGGCGGGGTCCGCCATTACCAAACTGGATTCTGTTTGAAGTCACACTAAACATGCGTGCATGTTATCCAGCATTAAAGGAATAGTTCGAAATATAGATGTATAAGCCAGTAGCCGTTTAGCTTAGCATAAAGACTGCACCTCTTAAAACAACTACTTCACACGTTACATCGTGATTCAACCTGGAACTGCTGCTGAAGCGACGGCAGTAAGATCGAGACCAAATCTTAAATACCCAATCACACACACAATCTGCTGTGTTTGGAGACGCACTGGACACGATCTGTGTCACACGGGCGATGCAGTCGGTTTTATAATGAACCTATAATAGAATTCATTGTCCTTCTCCCTTTACCGTGTCAAAATACACTGCGGGATATACGTTCCCTCCTATCGGACCTTCTTCTCCAGCGAGACTTGATAAGGAGACACAGAAGGGAGTATCGAGGGGAACGGAGATTCAATCGCTTACCGAAGAGCGACAAGAGAGGTCCACGGAGAGGACAGAGCACACAGAGGCGTATAAATACCTTTGTGTGTCTAAAAGTGTGTTCATAAGCTAGTTCAGGAGGGAGATGTTGTAGGAAAGTGGGACAGGAGAGCTACAGAGAGGGGAAAGACAGAGGAAGTTGGACAGGAAGAACAAGAGAGAGGATGATAGATGACAGTAACGCATTACAGCCGAAGGTAAGAGACCGGTGGAGGACGGGGGAACACTGGACGCATATAGGACCGAGCCGGCAGCAGCAGCAGCCCAGAGACAGAAATGGAGCAGCGAGGAACCAGAGGGAGGAGCCTCCTGGGCTTTGGACAGGAGCGCACCGGGAGAAACGTCGTGAACGTAAGAAGAGGAGCGGAAACGTCCGTTGAGGCGAGCGGTGACTTACCTTCGTGAGCGTGTGAAGCCCAGAGCTGGGCCATCTGCAGACCGCTGGGATTGGCCGATCTGTACGAGGGGTCAGAGGTCAGGGGGGAGTGGCCGGGGTAACCTGACAGGAAGGGACTGGAGCCCGCCGGGAAGGCATCGCCTATCAAACAGAACCAAAGCCACACTAATGAGTTACCACTGATTGATGAAGTGCACGCCGTCACTTTCCCCGTGTGCCCGTGTTTAATCACATCATCGCTGAGCCAACGTGCACTCTGCTTCCACGAGACAGAAGGAGACGGTTCATGCAACCAACAACTGAGAAGCAACAATCGTCACAGCGCACGTCATCAGATCTGGATTCACATTTGGCATTTCAATCTAATTGACAAACAAGTTATTCTCACCACTTTCTAATTGTTATCTTGTGTGTTTTACCAAAGATAAAACTAATTCCCCCGAAGACACAGAACTAGGCCGAGTACGGCCGCGTCCGAGACCTCTGCTCCTGATTTTCTCGATTAACGCTTTGGTCCGTGAAGTGTCAAAAGAAATAGCGCGGAACGCCAATCACCAGGTCCCAGGGCCCGAGTTGACGCCCTCAATGTTCTCGCGTTGTCTGAAGACATTCTTTTCTACGATGATGTATGACAAAGAGAAGCAGCGGATCCGTTAGAGAAACTCTAACCACACAATCTGTAGGATTTCTCCCACAAAACAGTTTCTGCTTGAAAAATGAAAGAAACCGTTCATCGATTATCAAGACGGTTGTAGATTATGTTTCTGTCGACTGACTGACTGAGTTATTGTTCCAGCTCTCAACGTTTCAGACACACAGCGATCCCTTTGTCACCCTGAAGGGAGAAACGATTATTTTTCCAATATTGCCACAAACTGCTACGGCCTTTAAAGACCAACTTTCACATCACAGACGTCAACTTTTCTTTTATGATAATAAAAAGCCCAACGAGTCATTGTGACCCTGATGATTTAGAAACCTTCTGCACACAGTGAAGTGTTTACAGATATGACGACATGTGTGTTGACGTCACACTTCACCAGTAGACCATCGCGGACAGAGTGACTCCTCGTACAACCTTCCATATCTCTGCATGATACCGTTATCGGTTGTTGTTAGAGTCCATCCACAGCCTGTGTGAACACTCGTGAACTTTGAACCATCACTGCCTCTTCCAATCACAACTTCCTAAGAGCTGGACAAGGGCTTCATGTTTAGCAGAGAGTTCTCTCTCCCCCCCCCCCCCCCCCAACCGTACTGAACGCCCTACTCAGCCATTACCGTGATAAAACTAACCATGTGTGTAGGGGAAAGGATACGGGCGAGGGGGAAGGGACAGTGTGTGTGTGTGTGTGTATATATATATATTAGTCCTGTGGGAATCTGAGAGAGACATGCTGTGCTCACAGAGTTTCCCCTGCATCTAAATCAGTACATTAAAACTGAAGTCCGTCAGCACCTGCACACACACACTTAGTATTTTAAAATCAATAGCAAATGCAGCTTTCCAATTAATCACAAAAGGAGGATTAATGCAGTGTGCATCTAAACAAATACAGTGACGGTGGATCCTTCTTTATAAGACACCATGTTTGTGTCTCTGTGTGTAGCTTTAAGGAATAGTTCATCAAAAATACAATCTTTCTCTGACCTGTAGCTCTGTTCATAAATCTAGATTATTGTGGTGTTAGTTTTGGAGGTCTCGGCTGTAGAGACGTCTGCCTCCTCTAGAATACAATGGGACTATGTGGAGCTCGGCTTGTGGTGCTAAAAGCTTAAAAAACACACACACACACACACACACACATTTGAAAGACTCAACAGCAACGTCTCGTTCCATAAATCACGACCCGGTTACTGAAGATGATCCACAGACCGTGTCGGGAGCAGTCTCATGTTTAGTGACATGTGCAAACACTTTTGCAGTGACTGCACTTTGAGTCAGAGACCCTGCAGGAGCTCCAGACACGTAGCACTGAAAATGTGCAAAAAAACAACACGCGACATGCACAGAAGAATCCACACGATCACGCCAATTACTGGGGACACACACACACACACACACACACACACACACGGGTAAAACCTTCAGTCTCAGTACATTAACACTTCTGGAAACACACACTGAAGAGCAGCACGGCGATGAGGTTTTACCTATCTGTGTGTGTAGTGTAGTAATAATAATCTATTATTCATCATAGCAGAGACCTATGCACACACACACACACACACACACCCTAATTTGGTGATTCATTACGACTAACGGGTGAAGTGTCTTTTATGCACCGAGCATGTTCTCTCTGAATGTGGTCACTGGTGATAAGAGCGAGTGTGGTTTAACACTACAGCAAACACCCGGTGTGTGTGTTTGTGCACTTACAGTGCAGCCAAACAAACTTCAAGTCAGTCAATAATTTGTCTTCCTCCATCACGTCATGAGCAACGGCCATCTGAATTCACGTAGTCTTCCTCTCACTGCAGCAGCTCCTCCTTCTTCTGTTACTCCCTGCAAACATTTAAACTGACGCGCTGACAAAAACATACCAATAGTGACCTCTGTCCCGTCCAGTAGATGCATTTTTTGATTAATGACGGCGGTCAGCGCCAACCTCCTGTGTTTCCTGCACTGCTTCACTGTTAACGTGAACAGCAGCTGGAGACGCACCAACAACGTACTACAGCTCTGATGCAGCCGTAGCCGTGAGGTAGAAACACAAACAATTACACTGGACTACATACGACGTCAATCTCACGACATGAGGAGACTATTTGAATCCAGTGCTGGAATTATGGACAATAAAACTACTCTGTGTGTGTGGAACAAAACGCAGGCAAACTGAGCACACAGAATACAATCACGACCACCACCTGTCAAGGATGTTAAGGTCCTGGTGGGATGCCAGCAGTTTCAGATTCCTTCAGGCCACACACACACACACACACACACACACACTAGAGTATGGATCAATCTCAGCATCACAGCAGCCTACAGGCCTTTTGTCCTTGTGTTAGTGCAGTGAGTGATATACACACACACTAGTTATGCTTCGTGCCAGTGATCAGGAAAAAAAAAACAATCCCAAATTCCCTTTTTCCCTTGCTGAACAGTCCAGGGGAAGAAGAAGAGGGAGTGGGAGAACGAGGGAAAACATTTGCTCTCCTCGTTCCAGAAACAACATCCAAATGTGAGCCGAGAGGGAAATGTTTCTTTAAATGTTTTGCAATTACTCTTTCATTACCTCCCTCTCTTTCTCGCAGTCCTTTCCTTCCTTCCACTCTCTCCCGCCACAACTCCATACCCGCTTTCCCACACACACACACACACACACACACTTTGGCTCCCACTTCACAAGACAGTCAGTTGGCCATATTGGGAGAAGCAAGTTGCCAAGAAACACGCTCACCGACTCCCAACACGCTCTCGATCCTCCATTTTCAGATGCTCGTAGGAAACGTATCTCCGCATCAGAGAGGGGAAGGCCTGCAGGTGATCAATCCTGAATCGAGCGGCAAAAGCAGACGCTCTCGAACACACACACAGCCGCCCACGTGGTGAAAATGGGAGGGATCAAACTCCAACGCAGGAGTCTCGATCGCAAATCGAAGCGTAACGGAATCCAAACAAAACGGCAAAACTGGATCGCGTACAAAAGCCCTAAAAATATGAGGGAAAAATCTCTGCCACAAACACACACTGTGAACCCATCTGTTATCCATCAGTGGTACTCAGAGCAGGGTTAGCTGTGGGGGGGGGGGCTCTCTTATTATTGATCTCTGGTTTTTATTCCCTGCAAGAAAAACTGTAAAACTCTGCCACAGCTAACTGGCACACTGACACTGGTAACTTTATCCCTCACAGGACACACACACACGCAGAGGGGTGTGTGTGTGTGTGTGTGTTAATGATTTCAAAATGTCCAGGTCTAGTTTTTCTGCCTTGCGACTTGTTTGGAGGAAACTATTTTGTTTGTGAGCTCAAGCTGAACACAAACAGTTTCTCCGCTTCACTTAAAAATGTCTCCGCTCAAGTTACGACCCTGTGGTTTGACAAGCCGCGCTGGCGGTGTGTCAACGTGCAGTGTGGTGGCGCTTTTGTGTTATTGTTTGTTCACGAAAGAAATGACACCACACGTTTGCAAAAAAGGGATCTGGTATGCAACTGCCTGCTGTTGTGTATAACGTGTGCGGGGAAGCAACAGAGATCTGGTTCATAGTTCATAGTTCGAGGAACATGTATAGATATATGCATGTATAGATATATGCATGTATAGATTTAAAAGCAGCACAACTGAAACCACAAACAGGAACCATACAATGGACATTGATCAACAGGACTTCACGAGTAGCAGAAGCAGGTTATATTTGTTGTTGCTTATGATCCAACACTGCAAACCTCTTAGCAATAAAGACTTAAGTGTGGATATTGTACGTCTTTCCGACTCCCACAACAAGCTGCACATCACTGCTTTAATTACACAAGTGGTGCAGAAACCAACGTCTTTATTAGCTTCTTGGAATGAAAGTGCAAAATGTGCTGACTTCAGCCAAAGACAGATGATCTAGTTGGTATTTGGTAAAATGCTGATGTTGTTCTGGTTTCTCGTATGTTCTTTAGTTACTGAAGTTCAACAGTTTAAGTATATTTTTGATGTCGTATTCGAGCTGAACTATCCGTTGTCTTTACAGGTACATTTAGTTTTACTACTAATGAGTGCTGGGAGAGAGTTTTTAGTGCACGTGGGGGAAACGTTTAGGATCAATGGGTTGCTCGTCAGACGCAAATACAAACCTGCGCCTGTGTCACAGAGTGTTGCATGTTGGAACATTGTAAACAGGACTTGTGAGGACACTGGTTTCATTCAAAGGAAACTTGGCTTTAGTCAACTGGAACACAATCCAAAAGGGAAGAACCTAAAGAGCCTCTGACAGTGGTACATGGTTAAACGGCCGCAATAATAATAATAATAATAATAATAATACTCTCTTCACAAGCTGATCAACTGAAATTATAATGAGCCGTTCATGGTGGCTGAAGCACAGGTGTTCCTCACAAGATTACCAACAAAAGGCTCCGTTCTATTACCCAGTGAGACGCGACAGTGAGCCAACACGCACAACACAAGAACCCAAACGGAGCAACCGCAATTAATATCCAGCAACAACCACAGCAGTGTGTCTCACAAAGGGAAATGTATTCACCTCAACGCAGCGACAGAAGAGAAACATACAGTTCCGAGTTGTTTCTTGCAACTCACTCATGCAAAAGTTGTTCTGACAGTTGAATAGAAACACACCGTGTGTGTGTGTGTCTCACTGTGCCGTGCTGTTGCACTCACAAATCTCCTGTGAAGACTGCAGGTGTTATTTTGACACACTCCTCGGTACCAGCAAATGGAAACAGGCGCACACACACACACGCAGTGTCGCACACAGACAGAACGGCATGCACAGTTGCGATGAAACGCAAATGCCAGCTCTCTCTACACCCCTCTCACAGGGTTTCGGTCGGCTTGTGGCTCGACGGTTCATCATGAACTGAAGTGGCGCGGACACAAACCCACCGAGGTGCTGACTGACAGCGAATCATCTGATCTTCTTTCTAAAAATACGTCGGGAATGTTATCGGCACATTTCTCGTGACAGATGAGATTAATCCTGTGATGCAGAGTTAAAACCCACGGCGTGTTCATTTTTACAGTCTAACGACGCGTCGGTAAATCTCAGCGACATTTGGGACGTAAAAGGTCAGGAGTTAAACGGTCAAATGAGCAGGTTGCCTTTGAGGCTAAAGCACGAAGCAACGCCGCTTAATACGAGACGCGCATGTCTAACCTGCTCCGTGCGTCTCTCAACGTGTCACTACGCGTTTTAAATCTGAACCGTAGTCTGCTGGGGGGGGGGGGGGGGGCATATAATAAACCTTATGTAATGGGACCAGTAGAGACTCAACAGACACACATAACGCAGTGTGTGACCTTAGAGTGTGAGAGGCTGTTGTTTGAGTTAAAGGGAGGCTTCTGGCAGACTGAATGACTGAGCTAATGCTTTGGGTATTTCAACATGCCACGGCACGCTCGTCTCACACACAACTGGCCTATCATTCTTATGTTTGACAGCTGTGTGTGTGCATCATATACGTGTGTGTGTGTGTGTGTGTGTGTGTGTGTGTGTGTGTGTGTGTGCGTCGTTTGTTTGTCTCTGACAGGTTTATTGTGGCAGGGCAACAGGGCCTTGTGCTTTCTCTTAAGGGGCCTGTTTCTCTCCTGAAGGATTCAATTAATCTGAGAGGGGACGTGTCCGAGCCACATCTTCGTTCTCTCCCACACACACACACACACACCTACGCACGTACACACACACACACGGGGGTCTGTGTCTTGAATACATATAAACACACACTCACCACATTAATTTTAACGTAAACGGACACACTAACCAAGTGGTGTGGAAGACAAATTGGTATTGGCCGAGACAGCCCTGCCCTGCCCCGCAAGCTGCATGAATTATGCTTACACTAGTGTGTGTGTGTGTGTGTGTGTGTGTGTGTGTGTGTGTGTGTGTGTGAGACTGAAAGAGAGAACATCTGAAGGGCTACCACATTTATCTAACCGTGTCAGATGTGTTGTGGTCAGGATAAATCTCTTCCTTTCTCTCTGCAGAGTCCCAGGGGGAAACCCCAGCTCTAACTGCACTAAGCACAATCACATGCTCCCATTCCCATCAAGACCTCAATGCTCTCATCTACACCGGTCCCCTCACTCACACACACACACACACACACACACACACACACACACACACACACACACACACGCTAAACAACAACCTCAGCTTCTATCCCTTGAAAGCAAAACACTGCTTTCCACGTTAGGGATCGTGCCCACTTAGTTCTCCTTCTCCATTTGTCTTCATCTCCGTCTATTGACTTCCCTTCTCTCTGCACTCGCTACAACACCTTCATTTGCTTCTGCGTCGCACTCCGATCTTCTGCTACTCCCTGGTGAGCGCTGAAAATGTGTGTGTGTGTGTGAAAGAGAGAGTGAGAGTGAGATGAGACTAAAACTTGCTGGTTCAGGCGAGTTATCGCCTTTGTTTGGCCGCCGCCGCCCCGATAGACATTTGCGCCTCATTAAACACGCATTTGTTCCAATCCGCCCTCCTGAACGTGTAAGGTCATTCCACGCACTTTAAGTTATCATCTACATCAGCAGACAGTTTATGGAGGACAGAGATTAAACCTACGCCCGCCGAGACATGCACGCCTCTACAATTTCTACCTCTTCAGTCCGGGTACCGATACCTGGGCTCAGCATGTGCACGTGCAATCAGACGCAAACACAGATTTTAATATAGTGGCCCCATTGCCACCGGTTTTGCCGATTCCAGCTGTCACGTGCATCCCTAATTTCTACCGCTCTCAACACACGGGGAAAACAGCTGGTGATAACGGGGAGTGAAGTGTTTCCCGACAGCTGCAGCAACATCGTGTCGTTGGTTCAGGAGAAGAACAGAGTAATCAAAAAGCAAGGGAAGATATCTCACGTGCCGTTTGTCAAGTGATGTCTGGGAAACGCGGCGCAAAGGAACGCTGAGTCAGCTCTAAAAATGTGGATGAGATGGAATTTTCCTCCGCATAACAACCAGGTGCATAATCTGGATTCTTGACGCCCCTTCACAATAAAATAATCTGCGACCTTTGACAGCGATAGTAGAGTCTCTCCAGCAGGCACACTTCAGCAGGTCCTACCTCTGCTGCCAGAGGGAGGGAAGAGGCCAGATGGCCTCAATCTGGTTTTGGGGGGGGGGGGGGGGGGGGAAATCCGGCAGACCACCTCTAGACAGAGGACCATTTACAGCCATTTCACATCTATAAACAGTGACCCAGACAGACCCCATCGTGTTTAGATAAAAGCCTGTGTGAATGAATTGGAATACTGCAGGTATTTGCTGAAGGAATAATAACGTCTTTACAGAGTGTATGTAGCCCGAATGTCAACAAACCCTCTGCGGCTTCACAATGTAAAACAACCCCCCCCCCCCCCCCACGTCAACCTTTTAGTTGTGGGAATAAAAAAGGAGACACTGTGCTCTGTTACGGTGGAAATCCTCTTAAAACTTAACTAAGACCAACAATAAGGGAGGCTCCTCTCAGGGTGCGTCAACAGCAATAAACAGTCAACCCTGCTATCAAGAGGTCGGCCAAACACAACAGCGCAAAACAAACGCACTGAATTCCACGAAGCGCATGTCAACAAAGACGGTAGCGGGGTGACCTTGGCTCCTCTGGTCACACGCCAGTTCCTTGAGCTCCAGATTCTCACCGTGTATCGCAATCAAAACAGGAACACTGTGAACATTGGAGAGGGTAATTATCCCGTGACCGGGCTCGTGCGGCGTTATCACAAGCACGGGACCGAGATCTCAATTGGGTTTGGTTAATGTAATGTGTGGGGATTTGATATTGAGGAGTGCCATAAAGCTAAACGACCCACGTCGTGCGCCGCCGTGTTGTTAGTGGGCGGAGAGGTTGCGAGTGAGCGTCGGGGAGAGATGAGAGCGAGGAGGTCAGCGTGTGGGCAGAATAAAATGCATCCCGCTTTAAAGGAGCGTTTAAACTGCCAATCTGGGACGGAACAGCGGTAGAGAGTCAATTCCACTTCACAATCCCCCCCCCCCGACCCACAGCAAGCAATTGTAAACTCATCTCAGAGCCACAGGGGGCTGAAACACACTGCCGCTACAAGGACACATTTTACCCAGTGATGGTGGTTTACAGCAAACCCACACAGCTGATCATTTCACCTGAAAATACTTACGTGTTATTCTAAAGCTGCACACAAAAATGAAATGAAATCAGTTCAACTAGCTGCAGTGAGGCGCGCCCCGTGCTTCTCTTTGCCGCGGTACAGCCATCAATCATCCCAATGCTCCCCGCTGAGAGTTGATTTCATCTCAGACAGCTTTTTCACGTGCGTGTGCGAGGTGAGTGTGTGGGCTCCGTCGGTGTGTCAAATTAGCGTTTCATCAGAGGCCTGCCTCACTTTACCAGACCTCTAGTAGCTCACACTCCAAGTGACAAGAGCTGCATTCATTGAGCCCACGCTCTGATGACAGGGACGGGGGAAACACGGATAAACCGGAATGTTATTATCTCCGGGGTTTACCTCTGAAGAGAAACCAGAGGAACTGTAATTGTATCCGTCTGCAGCTTCATGACTTCAGGGGGATGGAAGTAACTCGATGAGAGCATTTGTCAGACTTTCCATTTTCCAAAAAGACACAGCAGACCCATCTTTCCCACACACACACACACTTTGAACCTAAATGACAGCGCTCCGAATTTCCCTTTGACTTGACCACAAAAAAAGTATGTAAACACGCAGCGTTATCGCTCCTTTTTTTTTGCACCATGTTATTTCAAGGCTTCCATACTAATAGCAGGAGCAGACGTCACTGGGCAGGCAGTGAAAGTAAAAAGGAAATCACCAGGGAATAACATACATAACATGATCTACTGACTAAAGACACACACACACACACACACACACACACACACACACACACACACACACACACACACACACACACACACACACACACACACACACACACACACACACACACACACACACACACACACACACACACACACACACACACACACACACACACACACACACACACACACACACACACACACACACGCAGGTTTGCTGGCCAAACGCATCGAAACCATCCCGTTTGAACCAAACGTGTGCTGATTCAAGGTGCACGCACACACATACTTGATCTCTTTCCCCTCACACACATTCCCCCAGTGTACTTAAAGCAGCAGCAGCACACACACACACACACACACACACGTAAAAGCAGCATCAGCCATTTGCCAAATGTTCCAGCAGAGCGGCTTTTACTCCAAATACCTGAGACTGAACCACGGCCATTTTTACCTCTCACAAACACTCCAGAAATGTCCCTCCAGCGGGGGTAGAGGTGGTCTGCCTTCGCTCTGCGGTCGCAACTTTGCCACCCCCACTCTCCCAAACACACTTACACACACACACACACACACACACACACATATATATAAACCGCATCTGCTCTCACAGCGGTGACGGTGTAACGGTCCACATGCAATCCAAGACCATTGCACCCTGACCCGCATAGTGCTGCAGCAACACCCACACCACCACCCTCAACAGTCGGCCCCTGTTCGGTGCCTTAATAAACCCACCGCCGTGTGCACACACATTTCCCGCTGATGCGTTGATCGCGAAGGCTGAGGATCGTCAACGTGATCAAACACTTTCACATGTGAAACTTGTCACCGCTTTATAACAGCCACACCTCCTTATGAAACATACGCCGGGGCTACATTTCCCAACAGAAGACCGTAGCGGCATCCAAGAGATGACCGCACATGATGACACAAACCGTGCGCATTATTATTTAAATTTTTTTTTTTTTTGCGCAGCGTTATTTCAAGTTAATATTTGATTATTTCAGGGTTGTGCTTTTGGGGGCAGTCACACTGCAGTCTAACATCGAGTACTTACTGTGGTGTGGATGTAGGTTAATGGCCGATGGCAGGAATTTTCCGGAGTGGAGAGGCGGCGGATGACTCGCGCCCAAGTGACCGGGCGAGGGAGCGATCCTCCCGGCTGCTGCCGCGGCTCCGAGTCGGTGAGACTCCATTGCGAGCCCCGCCAACAACGGGGGTGGTACGTGGACGGATCGGGGAGGTCCAAAATCTCTGCCATCCATTATCCACAGTGGGGAAAGTTGTGAAAAGAAATAGTCCGTTCGGAGAGGCCCCCTATTCTGAATAAGCCAGTTTTAGGCTATAATAGTGTCTTTAGTTTTCCAGGCGATTCGGGCTCCTTCTCAGCCATCCTGCTGCCCTAGAACACACAACAAGAACACACTCGCTTGATACTCGATCTGAAGGCACACTGAACACTGGGAGCTGGTAGTTTGAGGATTTCTCCCGTTTCCAGCGAACAGGCGGTCAATACGAGCAATGACGCAGTTTGGAAAACCACTTCAGAAACTAAGCGTTGAGCCCGCGGATCGACCGTAAACACGGACACGTATTCAACTGAAGGTCTCGGCTTTAACTTATATCCACGATATTATGATCTAATGCGATGTAAGCAGGACCAGCAGCGCTCCGCCCGCACACCGAGCCAAGCAGCCGCTCCGGGGCTCCTCTTCCTCGGGCAAACACAACCAGGAGAGAGGCGGCCAGTCAAAACATGCAGCGACCACGCGATGCAACACGGACACATTTTAACAACCTATTCTGACCCTTCTTTCCGATTACCCAGCTGTTTCCTAACCCATAAAACCAGCAATAGCTGCGGGACCGAGCCGCCCTGTAAACCAATACACCATAAATACTGGAGGCGCATCAAATATAAATTTCAAACGGGTTAAAAATAAATACGGGTCGCAAAACGCCTGCATCATTAATCAGCGGGGTTAGGGGGGTTTTGTTGCCCGCAAATGCGATACTGAGTCCGGGCTGCTCCGCGTTTGGGTGCTGCCCAAACGCGAGAAGATATTTCAACCCAACCCGTATAAACACTTTAAAACGAATTCCTCATTTCATATCCACGGTCTACCTCGTGGACCTGAGCTCGAGCTGGTATTTTAAGAGAGAATAACGCGATCCACGGATATTCAGTTTAATCAGCACCGACTCGAGCGATGAGTCTTTAATCTTTTTAAAAAGGTCGATTTTTTTTAAAATCATTTTCGCAAAACAGATGATAGAGCACAACCTTCGCATAGAGCTGTGTGTGTGATATTAAAAAACATTGACATATAATAAAAGTTACTTTAAGGAGAACAACAACACGCATTCGAGACTTTATCCGAAGGCAACGAGGGGAGCAACAGTAGGGGTCTCGTGGAACCTTTTTATACATTTTGCCCGATAATAAACAGGAGTCGTGTGACTTATGTGAACTGAAGTTAAAAAAACAAGGCGAAAGTCGAGTTAACCTTCACAGGCTGCAAGCAAACGCATCACAGCAGCGACTCGTGATATCCAGGCGGGTCTGAAGAACGGCTCGTGGATCACAATAAACCTTTATTTTGTTATCGTGGGAGAAATACACCAGACCGACACCAGTGTTGCCTCCAAGCCCTCCGAAGTGCACACACTGGACGGTACACGGTCCGTTCCTCCGCCGGTGTCTTCCATGCGGCACACGGCAGCGGAGCAGCACGGCTCTTCAGCCACGTTTCAAACTTTTCACGGTTCTTTTAACGACACACTAAACTTTCTCGGCGGAAACGTCTCGAACGTGGGATTTTCGCACCGACAACAGCGCCTTAAAAAACCAAAATGTCGTACGCAAGGAAAAAAAACAACCTCCGCGCCCTTTTCACTCACATTTACAGCCCAAAATTATGTTTTTAAACACAGAGAACTCGAGACACTTCAGCGCGAGGAAGAAAAACCAAACGAGAAAAAAAAAAAAAAAAACATGCCGAACGCTTACTTGAATGTGTAAAATCCGGGTGAAATGAGCTAAAAACGTTTCTCAAAATGCGTCCAGGTTGCTGGGAGAAGTGGAGTAGTCCATTACAGGCTCGTCCGAAGGTAAACTGGGGGATAACTGGAGGGGGGGGGGTGAAGCCCTGACGCGTCCGTAAACTCCTCAGCAATGAAGCGCAGCATTGTTTTTACAAGCCCCGCCCATCTCCCTCGCTACCACCCAACCCCAGACCAGCCCAGTACGGTTTGCAAAGCTGCTGTCTGATTGGCTGCGCGAAGTGTCAATCAAATCCCCAGTGTAAAAGAAAACACCCTGGCCGCTCGCCAGCAGTATAAAACCAATTATGGAGCAAGGAGGTTGAGCCGTTTCAAGGTCCCCTCTCTCTTCAAGACTGAGTGATCAAAACAAGCAGTCGGTTTCTTTCTGTTTTTAAGAGGTGGGGGGGCCAGTTTCAAGGCAACCCCCTCCTCCCCCTCCTCACCCATTTTCACGCTAATTATAATAGACGCTCAAAGATTGGGAAACTGAAAGTATGGGCGCATTGTTACCCTAAAACACACTGTAATGGTTTTGAATGTGGTGTGAGAGACAGTTTATTTCAACTCACGATGGAGGCAGCTGATAATTACCCGCGTCAGTTCATTACTTTTCCATTTACACCTTTGCTCTAAAAGGAAAATAAACGCAAACATCAACCACTTGAGATAACAATCTCACAATTCCTTCAGAGCCCTCAAATTGAACTATTCAATTTCATTCGGGGTGACCACAATTTTGGGCGTTGTTTTCCCAAAGACAACTGGTAACATGCCAGTAATTATGGCTATATTTACAGGGGGGGGGGGGAGAGAAAAGAAGCCAATTACAAGCCAACAACACAGAATAGCGCAGCAATTAGGCCTGTTCTTGCACGCCCAAAACACAGCCGCGAGGGCTCAGAAGCCCTACAGTAACATTTGTTTTTGCACGTTTGTTGGCACTTCATGGACGTGGTCTACACACGAATAACGTGACCTGCAGTTTGGGGCGCTTAACGCCTCGTCTTTATTCCATCAAACGATATTAATTAGTGTTAAACGGGCTCAGCGACTGGGAGCCATCACTCAGCACTATGGCGGGTCTGCAGGCGGATCTGACAGGGCGAAAGCACCCTGGATCTCTATCATGTCAGTCCGGGAACGCACTAAAACTCAATCAATGTTTTCGCCTCCATGGCCGCTGTATTTGTGATTCTCCACAACATAATGCCGGGCTCTCTTCAGGCCTATATGCAAATGCGCATAGCGGGCTGTAGGTGAAGCACCGCTGGACGTGTCCCTGTGTGTAATCTGCATATAGTCGAGGTTTAGCGGACACACACACACACATTTGCATTAGAAGTGGTGCGCACCCTTTTACTGCTATGTTAAAATTCAGAAAGAGGGTGTGTTGATCTTTGGTGTGAATTTAAGACTAAAAACCTGACCTCTCCACCCCTCCTCGTGCACGCTACTGTCGCGGGATGTTATCGTGAATAATCTCCTCTGAGGTAAACCACTCCGCGTTACATAGTTGCAGAAATGTTGATTAAAAAAAACACAGTTTCAAGCCGCCCTCGTCGCCCCCTCCCTCTACACCCGTCCAGCCCCTCCCCCTTTTACAATGGGACGGTTTCAAGGCGGCCCTCCTTGTAGGGGGGGGGGGGGGTGTAAAGGAAGCGCTACAGCAGACGAAGGAGAAGAGAGAGCGCGGCGGAGGCGCGAGGCCTCGTAGCAGCAGCAGCTGAGGACGGACGCCTGCTTAACGGCAGCAGCCATTGGAGGCTCCGCCGTCCGGTTGTCCGGTAAAGTGGTCCACACCCCGGTGGATTCTTTTTCAGCCTAAATCACCGAGCTGCACACAGACAAGAGGCCGCTCAGCGGCGGCCCCGACCCGGCCGCTCTGACGGGAGTCACCGGGCGGAGATCAGAGCGACGTCCCGCGCCGAGCCGTCCAAAGGGGACCAAACCAGACCTTTGGGAACTCAGACAATGCCTCTAGATTCGGGCCCTATTGTTGCTGTCTTCTAAACCCCGCGAGCGTCTTCTCGTGGTTGTTTTCGTTGTCCGTGGGGGGTTATCTCCACTCCGAGGTGGGTTCGGCTGCTGGTGGTATTCATACAATTGAATTGACCAGCTTAGTCGTATAAATGAATCACGTTTGACGACTACAATTTAAAGACATCGTCTAAATTGAATTAATGTTTTTTTTACGGTGATGGGACCGTCCTTAATTATTATAGCTCAACATGGTGCTGAAATTATTTTATCCATCCATACATCCATTGTTCAACCAAAAAGAATCCAATAAAGACAATTATGTTTTGCACTCAGCATGCTAACGACAACGTGTGGTCTAAGTGCAGCTTCTAACCTTTCTCTGATGGTAATAACACAGATCTGTGTATTTCTAGGTTATCCTCTCACTGATGCATTGTTCTGCGCGAGCAGATGGGACCATTTGGTAGATTATATCTTTGTATAGCCTGTATACACCAGCATGGGCTCTTTAAGGATGGTCCAATTTAAAGCTCGTCCTCGATGTGAGGCTGCAATGGAAAAGTACAGAAAGAACATGATTTACAGCCCGAACCGCTGCTGAGTCAACACAATACCGCAGACAATTTTTCATGCCACTAACATTTTTTTTGACAGAATGAGAACACTTGTAACCCCAGACTCATGCTTTAGGCTCGTTGTGTTTGTCTTGACCACCACGTCAACATCCAGCCGTGTGGCTGTCCAAATATCATTGTTGGGTTAATTCTGCTCCATCAGTTGAAGGATCAGGTAACTGATTTTATTTTATTTTGGGGGGGGGGGGGGGGCAGACCAGACCATCTGATTGTCTCCAGGTGTGTGTTAACCCACAGGGGAACAGAGCACACAGACAGCATTGATTAATTCAGCTGGGGGGGGGGGGGGGGGGGGGGCAGTCACACATCTGAATGTGTAGAGGATGACATGGGGGGGGGGGCACAAAGAGAATCTGCACGCTGTCTGGTGGTTCACACATTTGTCACCGTAAATGTGATTTTGCGATGGGATGATGGTGAGCTTCTATAAATGAGCCTGATTTCATGCGACTGGATGTTGCCGTGTTTGAAAATAGTGAGATGCCTGCATGTAAATCAGGGGTCTCAAACTCATTTTCACTCCGGGCCACATCAGCATCACGGTGGCCCACAAAGGGCCGGTTGTAAATGTAAGACTGTGTAAATGTAACTACTCCTAACATATTGGTAAATAACTGTCTCTGCATTTGATTATTGTTTATTCAAGTGTAAAAATATTGTACATGCAGTTATATAAATGTAAACATATATTTAAGCACATTTCTGTTATTATAACTTAAATCCTTTTAATTTAGGGTTAAGAAACCCACATTACTCTATCAAAGATCAAACTATTAAAGAAAATAACAAAGACAAATATCAAACACAAGTTATTACAATAACTTTGTTCAATGCTTAAAATCCTTTCAAGGGTGCGTTTGCACAATCCGACATGAAGTATTTCATGTGTTTTTAAACCCACGTTTAAAGTAGTCTTCAATGTTCTCACAATACATTTCCATTTCAAATGTACAGTAACCAGCCAAAGAGCTGCTTCTGTGTTTAAGTATCTCATCATTATGTCTTTCTATCATAATTTCAACAACGGGATATTTTTATTATCAAGTCTAACTTAAAAAAAAATTTTAAACTTTTTTTCTTTTCTTTTTGCTGGTGGATTCGCGGGCCACATAAAATGACGTGGCGGGCCGGATGTACTTCCCAGACATCACAAGTATGGCAGTTTATTAATTCAGCAGGACTGAGCCACCACACGTACACACGCTCATGTTAGAACACACAAAATAGATGAGTTGTCCCTACATTTCTACCACATCCAAGACCCAAATCACAACATCTACTATATGTAAATGATGCACGCTGTCCCCCGTCAAACAAACCGTGAAGACGCAGCCAAAAGCCTGAATTATATTTTAATCTAATCAAAATAAACACTCTTATGTCTGGAAAACGGTACCAAGGCGAGGACAAGGGAGTCAAAGCAAAGTGATTCCCATCTGCCACTGCTGCTTCAAACCAAGCTGGGGGAGGATGGAGGGGGTGGGGGGTGTCAACTGTGCATGCAGGGTGCTGGAGCAGGCCTGCGCTGCACTGAGTGCATATTTTTGGCGCCTGGGTCGTGCGGTTACAGCTCTGAGAAATCGTGGAGGGTTTTCTCGATAAAAGAAAACCACAACCGTGAGGAAACGTTGATGCAGCGAGACGCGTCTCCTGCTGAGTGAAGATGTGGCAGTGATGCGTCAGGGCCGCTGACGCCTCGTGAAAAGAAGAAAGACAAAAATTGAAAATGCCTGCAGGGGCCTCCACTCCTCTTTTAAACCCGTTCTCTCTCTTTTAGCTCTTTTAATAGCTGCTAACAAGTCTGCTGTTACAACAAATACTTTATTCCTATTCAGAATAATGGTGGTGTGGTGGGGGGGGGGGGGGGTACAGAATATGTTTGTGATATGAAAAATCACAGAAAGAAAACAAAAGACCAAAAAGCTTGTGTCAGTCTGCAGCTCACTGACAAAAGACAACACTCTTCATCTGCTGTCATAAAATCAACCTAAACTAAAACAGTGGGATAGCTGTGCAGGGGGGGGGGGGGGGGGGGGCATCGCCTTCAGTGAACATGTCACCTTCGCTAGAATGCACATCACTCTGAGGCAAACAAAAAAGGAACAGAAACAGCAGCTACTGCATTTCAATGTGATCAATTATTCCCTGCTGGCCTGCTTCTGTCAGCAGTAGTAGCCTTCTCTTCGCTCTTCACCCACTCTCTCTGCCAAACAGGCCGAAGCGGCGCAGCGGCTCCACCTGCTGGAGGAAGAAGGGAACTGCGTGCGCATCACCGACCCGACCGATGGATCTGCCGTAAAGCAGCGCAGCTGTTCGTAAAAACGGGAGGAACACAGCGAGCCTGACAAATTGGTCCCTCTCCGTTCTGTGCCGTCTCGCGCTCGCGAACACCTGCAGCGCTAAACACCTGCGCGCGTGCGCGACAATCACAGCAAAATTAAGTATGGTTTGCACTTGCTCGCACACACGAACGGTACATTACACGCACACACACGCGCGAGCATGCCAAGTTCTGCTTCCCTGCCAGTGAGTGTTTTGCTGGCGCGGCAATAAAAGGGAAGCAGCCTCAGCAGAATCACAGGCAGAGGGGGCTGCGGAGAGATGGAATACATCTCCGACACCAAACACGCTTGATCTTCAATGTGTGCGAGCACCCTGACTTAATGCGCGCATATATGAATGCACATCAATAGCAAACGCCCTCCACGTGCACGCGCACAGACCCTGCAGGCTCATCGTATATCACCGGGTGCCACCGTGCGGAACAGAAATAACTGTGCGCAACTGGGACAGCCTGACTAATGGGTGCAGCGTGACTTTGGGGGCCCGTGCTGGACGTGCGGTGTCACACACACAGAAACAGGATATATGATGCATAGAACACGAGGGTGGGGCCGCGCCACCCGCCATCCGTCTTATCCTCTTCTTCCCTCTCTCACCGTAAAGGTGCAAATGTTGCCATCCGTTTTGTAGATGTGGACAGGAAACGGGCCCCCTGTCAGCAGTTGATCTTTTCCCACCATTACAGGAAAAGCTGGTTTATAACATGGACACGCTCAGTTGTTTTATTGACACACTCCATCTTTTTTCATCTAGTCTTCACTGCTGTACTGGACACACACACTCCTGTCTCCGGCACCCTCCCACACCAGCCCAATAACACCATTTATTCAAATAGAATTTAACTTTATTTCCAAAGAAGGAAATACTCAAAACAGAACAAGCATGATCTCAGCTCTAGCTCTGTGCATACGCTCTGATATGAGCTGAGGTGTTTGGATCATAGGGATGCAGCAACACAGTCACGCCTCACTTTTGGATTCAAGTAAAGAAAATAAGAAATGGAGCTTCACTGCCATCTGCTGTCTAAACTGTGCAACTGCTGTAAATCCACAATCTGTTTATGAACACAGAGGAGTTCAAGGATGCCATTCAGTGCTTCTCTGATGTGGGTTTGGAGAGCCTGAAGGCAAATAAAACAAGTCTGTGATCACTGTAGTTGGATGTGTCCTCAGGGAGCATTTTTGTTCTACTTTGCCAACATCCGCAGGTCACTGATCCACAAAGCATTTCTGGCTAACAAACAACCTCATGATCCCACGAGGAGAGCTCGATGTACTGACAAGATCCCGGAGGATAGAGGGGAAAAAAAAGACTTGACAATAAGTGACTTTCCTTTTTCTAACCTGTGACTGACTGACAGCTGGGTGTGTCCTTAGAGCCCGCCCCGACCTTTTAACTCATCTCACGCTCAGTCAGCTGAACGCTGCAGCAAATCGGTCAGCATGATCCGAGGAGGATGCAGCAGATACTGATGAATGTAAAGAGATGAGAGCTAGTGATGGTTGTGCTATGGCAGAACAAATGCAGCAGCCACGTCATTTTGAAGTGTTTCTCTCTGCCGTCTGTATTTCACTCATATTCACCTGTTATAAACGTGGTGTTTGAACAGTCCTGAATGAGCCAGTCAAACCAAACCCACCTGGTCAGCTCGCATGAAGTCATGTGTTCATCAGTAAATGTATGGCCTCTTGCCACACATTTCATCATCCAGGAATTATATTGCCATTTGAAAATACTAGTGTCTAAATTAGAGATCAGTGTGATACAAAAGCAGTTGCAGACTTGTGAATAATGAATCAGGATTGGCCCAAGTTTAGCAAGCACACTCCAGAAAGGACTAGTCACATGACCTGTTAACTGAACTCTCACTGGAAAACGCTAAAATGGTTGCTAGTAAATATCCAAAAACACTCCACTGCCAAGACAATCAGAACTTAAGCCCTGATCAGGTGAGGCATTAAGTGGTGCAGAGGTCAACGGGTCAGCTGTCCTGTGCTTCAGCCCAAAATTACTGCCAGGCTACAGATTTAATTACTATTGTAACAAATGTCTTACTGTGGTTCACTCATGTTTTAAGTAAATATTTACAGAAAGTTTCTCGATAAGTTCAGCATTCACTCATCTAAACCATAGTATTGAGAGTCGTACTTATTCTAGTGTTCGTTTAGAGGCCTACATTGAAGAGGAAAATAGAAGTTCTAGTGTGTGGCTGAGACCTGGATTAAATACAAGTTCACATCAAGATAAAGTTAGCTCTTTATTGCAGCAATAAGACTTTAAGTATAGACACTGCATGTAGTCAGGCCATCTGAAGAAAACCTTTTCCTACATAATGTTTTGTTTCCGCTTTAATAGCTTTTCACAATCAAATAGAAATAAAGCTTTTATGGAAGACAAGAGTCAGACGTCATGTCGGAACACATGTGCACTTTATTGGATCGTTTAGTCAGTGTACAGGTTGGCCCCACCGGTCTGGCACCCCATGTTACCCCATCACTTCGAGACCCCTTGCCCCACCACCCCGGGGATGAAACCTCCATCAGGGGGAAGTAGGTCACGATTGGGTTTTGCATAACAAAAACAAAAAAAATTAACAGGACCAAGATATTTTTAAGGCTGAAAGTACAAAAAACCCAGACATAATTTACATACAAGCGATACTACAACCATGTTTAAGTATGCGCCAACCACTGGGCAGCCTTCACAGAGGCGAATACGTGTCTGAACAATGCAGTTAACATTTGGAATCATGTGTCTGAACAATGCAGTTAACAAACATTTGGAATGACTCAAAAGAAAACTAAATGTACATTTTTTTAAGTCCCCAGATGCAACTGCAGAACCCTGGGGTGCTTTTTTTTTTTTTAAACTTAGCCAAAAACATTACGGTCTCCTTCATCGTTCCAGTTTAAGATCCTGAGTCAAGCGCCAAAAATAACTGAAGCCATGCCAATGAGTTGGTCATCTAGGCTCTGCGCCTGAGTGTGTATGAGAAGTGTGTGGTGTGTGGTTGTTTTGCACAGAGCTGAAGTTGTTGGGCGTTTGGTTGGGGACGGGGGAGGAGGAACAGTCTGTTTAGAAGCATTTGCGGTGGACGATGGAGGGGCCGGACTCATCGTACTCCTGCTTGCTGATCCACATCTGCTGGAAGGTGGACAGAGAGGCCAGGATGGAGCCTCCGATCCAGACAGAGTATTTACGCTCTGGTGGGGCAATGATCTGCAGGAAGATGACAGAAACAAACGTGAGGATACCAAAGCATTAGTCTGCATCACCAGACACCATGAGCAGCAACATCACGTCAGTCTGCTGGCTCCATAGCTAGTCAGCTCACCTTGATCTTCATGGTGGATGGGGCCAGGGATGTGATCTCCTTCTGCATCCTGTCAGCAATGCCGGGGTACATGGTGGTACCTCCAGACAGCACGGTGTTGGCGTACAGGTCCTTACGGATGTCGACGTCACACTTCATGATGCTGTTGTAGGTGGTCTCGTGGATTCCGCATGACTCCATACCTGAGGGCAGATACACACTTGTAAGCAAGTTGAAGTGCAGGGCAACCATAAGGGTTGGACATGTTTGCCGCATTAAGTGCAGGTTAGGCTCAAGTTGGAAAACATACCGAGGAAGGAAGGCTGGAAGAGGGCCTCTGGGCAACGGAACCTCTCATTGCCGATGGTGATGACCTGTCCGTCGGGCAGCTCGTAGCTCTTCTCCAGGGAGGAAGAGGAGGCAGCGGTGCCCATCTCCTGCTCGAAGTCCAGGGCGACGTAGCACAGCTTCTCCTTGATGTCACGCACGATTTCCCTCTCAGCAGTGGTGGTGAAGGAGTAGCCACGCTCTGTCAGGATCTTCATGAGGTAGTCTGTGAGGTCGCGGCCGGCCAAATCCAGACGCAGGATGGCGTGGGGCAGAGCATAGCCCTCATAGATGGGCACTGTGTGGGTCACACCATCACCGGAGTCCATGACGATACCAGTGGTACGACCAGAGGCATACAGGGACAGCACAGCCTGGATGGCAACGTACATGGCGGGGGTGTTGAAGGTCTCGAACATGATCTGTAAAAGAGAAGCGAAGATGTTAGCATTCAAAAATCTAAGTAAAAGTCTTCTTCTGTGGCCACTGCACTCACTACATGCATTAGTGTGGGGCTAAGATTGAAGTTAGTAGAGAACACCAGTGCAGAAAGTCAACATTCCTTTACACTTGTGCATGTCAGAGTCTATTGGTGCTGATCTACTGACTCGGCTAAACATAACACAAGTGCAGAAAAGGCACACAGTCAAGAGAGACCTGTTGATGATAGATCATGGTATAGGAGAGAGATCCTGGAGGAGAGGGGGAGGAAGGAGCAAGTGAGAATGGAATGGAGAGGGAAACCGAGGCGGAAATGAGGCTACTAGTCTTTAACAGGGAATACATTCAGATGCGCTAAATTCTGTACGTGCACAAATAAGGGTGTGTACCTGGGTCATCTTCTCCCTGTTGGCTTTGGGGTTCAGGGGGGCCTCTGTGAGCAGGACAGGGTGCTCCTCAGGGGCAACTCTCAGCTCGTTGTAGAAGGTGTGATGCCAGATCTTCTCCATGTCATCCCAGTTGGTCACAATACCGTGCTCAATGGGGTACTTCAGAGTCAGGATACCTCTCTTGCTCTGGGCTTCATCACCAACGTAGCTGTCCTTCTGGCCCATACCCACCATCACTCCCTGGACAAGAAATCAGCCAGATGGTTAAACATGGAGATGCGTAGGGCATTCCAAGTATAGTTACAGGCAAACGTCTTTACTACATGTACTTTGATCCACGAAGTATGGCGTAATTATGGCATAAGACCTTCTACTATATTAATTTTGACTGATAAGATTTTCAAGCTGAATATCATTGAACTACTGAAGAGATTGTCAGCTTGCATAAAATACATTTTTTTAATTGCTTATTTTTATTCATTAAAATGTGCCACTTAGGTGTGCATTAAAATCCATAATTAATCGTGTAACAGCAAATGCTTGTTTCTCCTGTTGGACATCAATCACTCACCTGATGCCTGGGGCGACCGACGATGGAGGGAAAGACAGCACGAGGGGCGTCATCTCCGGCGAATCCGGCTTTGCACATACCGGATCCGTTGTCAACAACCAGTGCGGCGATTTCATCTTCCATGGCTGAACTGGTAAAGGAAAAAAAAAAATGCCGTTAAAGACATGTCTCGCACCCGCCTCACTAAAACAGCGCCCGTGTAACACTCTTAACCCCCAACTTCCTGTTCACAACTAACGGCAGTTCACGACACCAGCCGCTGGGTGGAGCTCGTGCCCCACATTCCGACCGAGCCAGACAAAAGGAAGTGGCGCTGCATTCTGTTACCATATAAGGACATGGCTCGGTTTTGAGCAGCTTTGCAGCTACCGGCGCCATGGCGCGCGGCCAGAGCGACACCACAGAAGAAAAAAGAAACATTGGACATTAACGGACAACGGGGCCGCGCGACCACTCCCTCTGGTTCAACTCAGTTGACTTCCTCAGTTTCTCGTTTCCGTTGTTGCTCAACTATAACGGTTCTAATCTCCACAAAAATGCTCTCTTCAATATCACTGCGTCATACTCGGACTGTTTCAGTCATTTGAAACTGCCCAACTGATACACGACTGAATGCATTACCATAAATTCAACATTTTTACCAAACGTCTGATATCAACCTTGAAACACAGACAGTAAAAACGAATTAATGAAATAGTTTCATAATTAACTCATACGTTGACTCATGAATGGGTCACAGGTCCTTGACTGACGCTCCATTTCCAGAAAGCCACGCCTTTTCTACGGGTGGACGATTAGTCATTCACAATTTCCCCTTTTTTCATATACAAGTTGGCAAGACCCGAAATTGAAAGACAGATCTTACGTTTTTTGCAGGCCTCATCATTTTTTTCCTTTCCCATTTAAAAGTAACCTGGGGAATATAAACTACTATGTTAAAGTGAATCTAACACACCCAGGAAGTAGACGCAAGTGACAACAGAACAAAAATAAAATAATTCTTGATCTAAAATGCCACAAGTCTGAAGGGCGGTGTTAGCATGATGTGGCTAAGCTAATATGCTAAAGTAGGTCACACCCCGCCGCATCAGGCGCACAAAGGGAGCAGCCGGAGTCCAGACGACCTTAACTCACAAGTCTCTTTCAGAGTACCCTGCTGAGGAACGACACAAGCCAGCACAGGAATACTGCAAATGTTGTGAAACTACACGACGGAAAACTCAGTCGTAGTACGACCATCATCTTAAAAGTAACAGTCTTAAAAGTAACGGTCTTCATTAACCGGCTACATCCAAAAGGCACCTGTGATTCGCATTAGTTTAGCGGTGTCTAGCAAATACCAATGCGTACTTTAACACAACCAAAATGCAGAAACTGCAGTCTTTTGTGATTACTTTCTAAAATCATAAAAGGTAAATTAGCAGTAAGTTGATGCATGACGGGACAAAGAACCTCGTGGTCTTCGTCATTTTTCGCATTTAAATAAGGCAAATGTCAGTTGATTTTAAGAAAAGCAATTCAACTCACTGTTTACTCGAAATATGATGCTAAAATTTGAAATCAGATTGCAATAGTTTGTCTCCTTACCTTTGGGTGGGGGGGCTTTTCGCTTTAAGGGAACCGGTTTCAGGCAAATGATATCCCGCACAAGCTGCGTGTGACGGCGCTCAGAGTGAATCGACTAGCTGTGGGCGCGTGTGCTTTATACTGCGTCAGTTGCCCGGCTCTCTCCATAAAAGGTAAACTTTCGGAAAGGCGCCCTCTGATTGGTCCAGCGTCATGTACTGGGGCACGTCGCGTGCACACTGTGGTGCACTGGGCGCTTGCGATTTGAGGGAGAGGGAGAGAGGGGAGGCGATAATAGCGAAGGATTGGAGAAAAATAAAAGGGAAGGGATTGAAGCTGTGGGGCCCAGTAAACCTAATCTCTGGATAAAACTGTTTTATTTACATGTTAATTACATGTATGGACTTTTATTAGAGGGACAATGTCTTCCCCGCACCTGCTCTGAACCGTTATATGCATACTCATAGCCCAGTTATATGATAACGGAAAGAGCTCAGCACTAGTGACTCCTCCCTGTGAAGGCTGCAAAGGCCCGAGACCTTCTACCCAAAGGCTGCCCTCGTTCTTACTTATTGTCCTGCGATTAACATGACAACATTTGATGATCCAAGACAATATAGTGTGTTGTGCTGATATTACTGTCCACTTTAAATAAACCAGCTGTGAGCTCAGTGGGAGTCACAGTCACTGCAGCACCAGGTCACACACATGACACACATAACACGGTGCTGGAGCTGATCCATCCCAAGCTGGGGAATGATCACTTATGCAGGCTAAGGTTCATTTACTGATCAAGTATTTGTGCTCTGTGGCTCCATGGTCTTGGGCTCTTCCTATGTAGTCTGTCAGTGGCTGCATGCTAGCCCTGAGATTCAGTAGTTTGACAAAGGTGAGTCGTTTCAGGAGAGGATGGCATCTGTTAGCATTCTCATTATTTCAACGCTGCTTGTAGTGAACTAGATGCAGGTATTAGAAATATAGTTTTAATGTAGTATACAGTGGAGTACCCTTTTTTTACCTGCTCCTATTCACCTCTATCAAGTAAAACACACACACTCCGGTCCTATGTCCACTTCCTGCTCCTCTGCATTGCTGCAAGGGTGGACTTTTATATTGGGGCCTTTCACCCTCTGCCTCCTTCACATCGTGACTAATGAGGCCCATGTGACACAATCTCAGACTTTTTTTATTTAAGGCTAGTCGTGGGCCTGCAGGCTAGTACAATTTCCATTCCTGATTCACTGCCAGTTTCCCCACCAACAGACCGTTATTCTTATCATACCTTTTGACGCCCAACTTTTAAACACTTTCCCTTTTTTTCTACATCTGTGATTCTCTTTTTTCACTCCCCCCCCCACACTCTCTTTCTCCTCTGTCCTCCTCCCAACTATCTTCTCCTTAATATAAAACATCTGGCACACACTTTTACTCATTTTGTCCTCCTAAACCGCGAGTGTAACACGTCAGAAGAATGGCCATTTAAAGCTGTGACTGTGGCCACCGACACATGCAGCAACTTCTTCTCTTCCCCCTTCACCACTTCCCCTCCTCTCAGTTGCATCGCCTCCCGTGCTGTCTGTCATTCTCGTCTCCTCTTCCTTGTCCTCATTCATGCTGTTGACTTGGCTTTAAATGCACATTATTGTCGACCCCTTTAAATCAGCCACAGCTTGCTGCGGCGTGAAGCAACAATATTCATGGTATATACTGTGCATTTCTATTTCTATTCTATTCCAGCTTATTTTTTATTTTTTGTGAATCGATTCCTTCAATTCAATATCTGCTCTGTTATTTTATTGCACTGTAGATATTGTGCATTCCATACGTTATATTTTACTCTGTAAATTGCTGCTGCTACAAACGAATTTCCCCCTGGGGATTAATAAAGTTTACATCTATCTATCTATCTATCTATCTATCTATCTATCTATCTATCTATCTATCTATCTATCTATCTATCTATCTATCTATCTATCTATCTATCTATCTATCTATCTATCTATCTATCTATCTATCTATCTATCTATCTATCTATCTATCTATCTATCTATCTATCTATCTATCTATCTATCTATCTATCTATCTATCTATCTATCTATCTATCTATCTATCTATCTATCTATCTATCTATCTATCTATCTATCTATCTATCTATCTATCTATCTATCTATCTATCTATCTATCTATCTATCTATCTATCTATCTATCTATCTATCTATCTATCTATCTATCTATCTATCTATCTATCTATCTATCTATCTATCTATCTATCTATCTATCTATCTATCTATCTATCTATCTATCTATCTATCTATCTATCTATCTATCTATCTATCTATCTATCTATCTATCTATCTATCTATCTATCTATCTATCTATCTATCTATCTATCTATCTATCTATCTATCTATCTATCTATCTATCTATCTATCTATCTATCTATCTATCTATCTATCTATCTATCTATCTATCTATCTATCTATCTATCTATCTATCTATCTATCTATCTATCTATCTATCTATCTATCTATCTATCTATCTATCTATCGAACTCAGGGTTAGAATCTACAGGGTGGGAGGGACCGGCTCAAATCATTCAATACTCATTCGGTGGAGATAAACATTTCATAAAAAAGGAACAATCGGAGATAGACCTGTCAATTCATCCACGTTGAGTCAGAGGTTTGACTCTCTGGTGAGTCTGTTTGAGGGTTTCCAGATGAAAGGAAGCCCGTTTAAGGTGGTCAAAGGTCTGCTGGGCCCGCTTATTGATTTACAGGCCTTGAGGGTCAGTTCTCAAACCTAGTTTATCCCGGTCTGACCCATGTGAGCCTGAAACTTGTCCGTTCATTGGAATGTGTTTTACTGTGAAGAGGGAGGGTTCTCCGTGTTGCCGCTGTGACCATAAACAGGGATTGGCCGGGGAATATTTAATCTGGCCTAAAGGGAGTGCCTCTGGGTTTTTTCAAGGTGACAGCGTGTGTGTGTGTGTCTATATGTTGGCACATGCATGAATGAGTCAGTTCTCACCCAGTCTACGTTGATTCAGGTGAACAACACTTAATGCCATGATGCATTCTTCTTTAGTTACACTCCTGATTAAAAAAAATGAATTAAAGATCCCATTTGTTTCTGTATCACAGAGTTAAATCAGCTGTCAGTCGTCTGAGGTAAACAGGACTCTGGATACGTGTTTACTTATGTGTGTGTGTGTGTGTGTGTGTGTGTGTGTGTGTGTGTGTGTGTGTGTGTGTGTGTGTGTGTGTGTGTGTGTGTGTGTGTACAGCTTGTAATAAAGGAGAGGGCTCTGGTTAAGTGGTGTCTTGTCAACACTCTTCAGTGGGAATTTTACTATCCACGCGCTTGGAATACCGTCCCGTGAAGACTCCTCTCATGTGTCATAACAGCATGTGTGTGTGTGTGTGTGTGTGTGTGTGTGTGTGTGTGTTTACACCCGGTGAATTACAGGCTCTCTGAACCTGTATACCTCGCAGCCAAGGTCCTGAATGCAATCTCAGCCATCACGAATGTTTCTGAGACTCATTCATCCAGACAGAAGTTTATACACAGGCACTCAAGGTGTTGTGTATAATGACTATTACTCCGAGTGCCGTTTGTCTAAATAGACCACTCATCAGACTAAGTGACACTTTAACGAGAGCAACAAGTGCAAGCCCTGGACTTAAAACCTGTCATTGAGAGTCAGGGAGCTCCTGAAAATGACTGTAATTAAACCGGGAAAGTCCTGTTGCCCTTTGGCACAAACACCTCTCGCCTGTATGTTCCTGCAGAAAATCATGTCGAACCGAGCGGCTACGAACGGAAGCTAACGCGAGGGCCGGAGTCAGCGGGGTGCAACGCTTTTTTTCCTCCAGCCAGGTGCATTGTTTCGCCGTGTGCCTCTTCAATGCTTGTTGTCGCCTCGGGACGTCAGCTGCTCAGTTGTAAACATAAAGTATTATTAAGTCATTAAGGGTTGAGCGCCTGCAGCAGCCTTGATTTAGATCATATCGCCTTTGCCATGTGATAAGTCAATAATTAACCCACTGACTTACTGTAGCGCGTGTGTTTATATATGTGTGTGTGGTTTAAAGGTCAAAGAACCTAAAATGACGACAGCTAATCATAAACAAATGCTATCTTTGATGACAGGGCGAGCTCAGGTGTACGCTTTATATGGATTTCTGATCTGAGTGAGCCACACCTCAGTCTCAGCTGACTTCTGACCACCCCGACCTCACACAGGCCTTATTAAGTACCCTCATTTTAGCACGCATGTGTGCCTGTGTAGTCTCAATGTTTACCAGTGAATTGGAGCTGTTTGTGACACCCGCGTGTGACGTCATTAGCTCTGTGTTTTTTCTCTTCAAATATGGTAACCGGCTGGCCGGCAGCGCCACAGAAGAAACACAGTCTGTTGTGCAGCGCTGCCACTCCCTGCCTTCACTAAAGCCCTCCCACCACGGCTTCCTGTTCCTCTAGTCAGGAAAGAGGCCGCAAGTGTTCTCTTTGCTCTCGACCCGAGAAGGCCATCTCTGACTAATTCGCCACCATCGCCTCCTCGTGTCTCCTCTATATCTACATTTAGGGGGCGTCTCCTCTCCTACCTCGTTCTGTCGCTCCTATCATAAGGAGAACGTGATCTGCTCATGGCACTGGGCAGCCCAGGCTAAAAAACAAGGGCATGTTTGGTGTGTATGTGGCTGTGTGTGTCAGCGGGGGAGGGGAGAGGAACCATGAAAGGCCTGTTGCTAATGGGTAAAGCCGGCCATAGGGGGTGGACATGAATACTATATCTATTATCCACTCACACACACACACACAGAGTCAAACATCTGCTGCCCTGAGTCTTAGTGCTACTAGACTGCAAGGCTGCAGCTCAATACAAAACACATTAGTTGCAATTAGCCCTGAGTGAGGTTGAGAGCTAAAGCTGGAAATGTGGACGTCGAATGAGGGAGATGGGAGCGAGAGATAAAACCATTGAATGGGATCCGAGTGAAGAAGAAGACGTAGACAGAGAGCGAGAGAAGAGGAAGACAATGGGGAAATATATGTCACGTTGGAAATGCACATTGTGTGTCACCGACAGGAGCTTCGCTCTTGCTTCACTGCATCTTTGGACGTGTGTGTGTGTGTGTGTGTGTCTAATAGTCAAATCTGAGTCATGTGAGGTCAAGCTGAATGTAGCAATGCAGGGTTTTCTCCTTGAGACCCGAGCTATATGTTAAATGGAACAGTTGGACATTGATTCACTGTCTGGAGGAGATTCAGATGGCGATATTGACACCACTCTGGTATCCGTGCTTCATCCGTCCATTCGATTAAAGACTGCTGTTTAGCTCAGTGTTTATCAGCACAAAGGAAACAGCTAGCTGGGCTCGGTAGCCTACAAAGGTCACAAAATCTGCCTTCCAGCACTTCTCAAGGGAACCAACGAACATGTTATATGTTGTTAAGCGTAAAAACAACAATTGGCCGGGGCTTATGTGCAGAGTAAAGGGCCATGTTTTTGTTTCAACGGAGGTTTTTTTGTGTTAATTGGTGCTGGTTGGTGCATTTTGTTACCTTTGTTCAGAGCCACGCTAGCTGTTTCTCCTGTTTCCAGTCTTTGTGCTAAGCTAAGCTAACCAGCTCCTGGCTGTAGCTTCATATTTAGCGGACAGTCAGGACAGTGGTATCGATCTTTTCATCTAACTTTCGGCATGAGAGCAAATAAGCACACTTCCCAAAATGGCAAAACTTTGCTTTAGCTTTTGATGCAGAGAAGTTTTGCAGCACAATTTTCCTCTCCTTCCCCTTTCTTTCTTTCTTTCTTTCATCCATCCCCCATCCATCCCATTTCCACGCTCTCCTCTTTCCTCACGCCCTCTCTTTCTCTCTCTGGTCTTTGCAGCCTGTTGAAAAGTGACCAATTGTTTGCCATCTGGGACTGGTCAGAGTTTTTTCGGAGAGGGAAGCCCTATTCACCACTCAAACCCCCCTCCCCCCCTACCATGATACAGCCAATAGGTTGGTCGTCTGCAGCGTCATTGATCCGGCGGTCACCGTGGTGACGGTCTGACTGCAAGGCGCAGGCCAGTTACCAGCTGTGTGTGTGTGTGTGTGTGTGTGTGCGTGTGCGTGTGTGTGCGTGTGTGAGTGTGTGTCTGTGTTGTGGCTGCCAGCTGGCCTGTTCGTGCTCCGATTGGATTAGCTTCCCATTTAGGGCCCAAATGGATCCTTAGCTCCAACCCCCACTTCTTACACACACACACACACACACCCACACACATTGTATTGGGCACGCCCCATCATGGCTTCCTGACCAGTATCTTCAGTCATTCATCAAAATGTCCCCTCTTCTTCTTCTCTTCCCCTTCCTGTGCACCCGCCTCACTTCCTCCTGCTCTTCTGTGCTCCTATTGGCCCAAAGTAGTGGTTGAGGTGCCTTTTAAGGTTGTGAAGTTTCACTCAGGTGTCGCGCAAAAGCAGGGACAGATGACGGCTTTGACATCGCCTTCACCATTAATGGAGAACTGAGCCCACAGCAGCATGTGGAGATATGCTGCTGTGTTTACTGCATGCAGAATGTAGACACGATCACAGTCTCACAAACAAAACAAGGTCCACACAAGGAAAAGGGAAGCAAAACACATGTTTTGTTTGAAGTTTGCACAAAATATAAAAATAATATTCATCTATACAACTCAAGGTGAGAGGAGCGACAGACTTATCTGTCTCTGTAGCTAATTCTATCTCCCACTGATGCACACACACACGTATGTACACACTCTTTATTCACCCCTTGCATGGCGGTGAACCAGGGAGGCTTATCTATCCTCTACCATCTGTCTCTGTCTGGTGGGAGGATTCCTCCTCTCAGATTGGCTCATTTCACGAGCCGACAGCGCTCTGATTGGCTCGTATCGGGAATTTCTTTAGCCTCCTGACTGGCCCTGCTTCTACTTCCTGGTCTTCCTTATCCTGTCGCTGCCCCCTCAGCTGCGGCTCCAACGCAGTGAGAGAGGTCAGCCACCTCCACACACACACACACACACACACACACACACACGCCCATGCACTTTAGACCGTAGTCCTTTAGCACTTACATAATGTGCCTCCCTTCTTTCACTCTCATTTCATATCGCTGTGTCATTGTCTTCCTCTCTCTGGCTTGATAAGCATCAATCACAGTGTCAGCCACTGATTAAAGTGTGCAGAGGAATGTTTTTAGCAGTGTGCCACATCCCTCCTCTCAGCTCTAGTACTCCATTCCCTCCTCTGCATGGAAACCCAGAGCCCACCTTCTCCGTTGCCACCAAAAAACAACTTCAATGCGGCGCTGCAGTGTGCACCCAGTGCCCCTGAATCACTGCGTATAGTTTGCATGCGTTGCTTTGCTTTGTTGTATTGTATTCCTTTTAGTTTTAAGCCGGTGACATGTTTTTGTGTGTGTGCGTGTGTTAGTGGGCTATGTTGTTTTTCACGGGTGTTCATTTCTGTTTGCAGTTCCCACCCTGCTCCTCTCTCACACACTCGCTGTTTGAATGGGCTGCCTGCCCCCGCGCTGATTGGCTGCCGGTGGCTGCCATATAAGGGCATAGGCCAGCAGCAGAGACAGGAAGTGGGGTAAAGAGGAAGTGGAAAGAGAGCCGGCTCTCGGAGACCGGCAGGCAGAATGTGCAGCCTATCGCGAATTCAGAAGAAACTGCCACACCTAACCCTCCGATCCTTCTCCATCGCTTCTTTTTTTCAGTTTACAACATGTCATCTCTTCATTTTTGACATCATGTTCTCCCCCTTTCCTCTCCTTTCTCTCTGCACAATTCTCATTCATCGTCCTCTCTTTTCTTCTGCTCTCCTCCACTCCTCTCCCTCCTGATTTAGCATCCTCTCCTCGTGAGCGCAGTCAACAAAAAGAAAACGGCATGTGTCGAGCCAGTCTCTCATTGGTATTACCTGCTGTGCTCATGAGTGTGTGACTGGAAGCCTCTTAATCACTCATGGCAGCGGTCTTTCGGCTTAGCGCAGCACACTGGCTTTGCTTTCCAGCCCAGGGTCGGACAAAGTCCGGTCGGAGCTCTGCAGCAGCACACGGTGTCGTGCGGCCGGTTGTTGGGGAATGATGTAATGTGTCAGTTTGAGACACGGAGCTGGGCTTCAGCTGGGAGTTTATGATCAGAAGTGTACACGTGCTGGGTACTTTATGAGTTAATTCTATTATTTTCCAACTCAATAAATGCAAATTTGACCACTTCTAGGCAAATAAATATCTCCCTGAAATGTTATTTAGGCCAATAATTGTAAAGAGGTGAATACTGGACGCCTCCCTATGGAGGTATTCAAGGCACATCCAGCTGTGAGGAGACCAGGGGGTGCACCAACATCACATCTGGCCTGGAAACACCTCGGGAACCTTCGGGAGGAGCTGAAGGACGGGGTTTAGGGAGAAGGGTGAGCTACACCTCGCTTCGTGCAAATAAGATTGTGAGTGACAGAAGTCCAGGGGCTCTTGCCTGCCGTCTGTCTTTTTGTTAGTAACCCTAACGCTGTAATAGTTATATTTCATGTATTTCTACCCCATTTAACATCACAACAATGACATTGGTTTAGAAACAGCTGCCATCATTTCACAACGGCTTCACCTCTTGTGTCTCTCTCTCTGTGGGTTTCCTTTGTGTTTGAGTTGGCAGGAGTGTGTGTGTGTGTGTGTGTTTGCAGTTATGCGCATTCTTTGTTTGTGCGTGTGTGTGTTTATTGACTTGGGTGTGTATTAGTGAGGCCACACCCCCCTGTTGATGTTGACGTCCATAAAAGGAAATCTTTAAGTTTGTCACATGACAACAATCTGAGGAATGTAAGACCGGTCACATGGGATGGTGTCTCAAGGAAAGCAGCTTCGTTCCTCTAAGGACTGTGAAATGATGTGTGTGTGTGTGTGTGTGTGTGTGTGTGTGTGTGTAGCTATGTGTGTTTGTCCTGTCGGATTCACTCACAGTAACTCCACTTATATCAATGAGTCAGCGATGAACAGTGTATCTCTGTGTCTTTTTCTTCTGTGCATGTGCCTCCCTATGACTGTGTGCGTGCGTGTGTGTGTGTGTGTGTGTGTGTGTGTGTGTGTGTGTGTGTGTGATCACAGGGGAATTCACAACTCGAGAGATTTCACTTCTCATTCAGTTATGTTTCAGTTACTGGAAACTGCAGAGGAGGACGTTCTAATTTCCTTCTTAGACATAAGGAGAAGAAGTGTGTGTGTGTGTGTGTACGTCATGTGTGAAGTGTAAGTCAAACGTGTACAAAGGTGGGTGAGCTCGAATTTGTCATTTTTACATCGGGATCAGAGATGTCTCTGAATGATTAGAAACGACAAAATAAAATCCTCCACTTCCTGCTCTGCCGTCTCACAGCCCTGTGTGAGACGAGGCTATGGAATAATACCTTGTGTGTGTGCGTAATGAACGAGAGGGGGGGGAATGAAAATCAGCACTCGCACCACTTCCTAAAGCCGAGGCTGCTGTGTGGGCTGCAGCTGATGCCCCTCTGTGCTGCCTCCTACAGCCGCCGACCGTCTGCTGAAAACCACAAACGTTGTCACTTTCTGTCACAGAGAGAGCGACTTCCTCTAAAGTCAGCGTGGGGCACGCGCCATATAAGGTTAACAGTTAGCAGGTACACCGCTCTACAGGCTCAGACGGGTGCGTTGATACAGGAAAAGACCAAAGCTGCTTGCACCACGTTCCCTTCTATCTGCTGCTCATGTCTTCGGTGCACGTTGGTCAAGAGGACGGGACGTTTTGGGGCAACAGAGGCTGTTTCGCTGCCATCAGCACAACGTTTTAGTTTCCTTTCCAAAATGGACCAACAGCGTGAGCAAGTTCCTGTTTCAGTGTCAATCAAACTTTCATATCAGTGCTGCGTTCACGTCATTTAACTGTTTCTGCCACAAGATTAACCCTCAAAACTATATTCCTTCACAGAACTGTGTTACCGTCTTCTCTAGCAATGTGTTGCTGCTCGCTGCATTTCATCTGCAAGGCTTAACACCACTATGTATTTTCTACAGGCGAGCCTGACTCCGTGAGGCCGAACGTGTACAGTAATGCTAAACAGCATCACGATGCTAACATGTTGATGTTCAGCAGGCATCGTTCAGCCTCTTAGTTTAGCATGTTAGCGCTCTAACACACGCCAGTACCAAACTCACACAAACATTTAATGGCCATCGAAGCACAGGAAATGACTGAACAGATCCGAATAGTTCAGGCGTCTGTCATTCCTGGCAGTTTGTTTATCTCTGCATTCCCACCACCTCGCCCCCACCCCCACTGGCTTTTATAGTCAGAGGGGGGGGGGGTTAAAAACAAAAGAGCGAAACAGAGAGAAGGGGGGAGGAGAATGTGGGAGAATAAAGACGAATGAGGTGGCGCTGAGAAGGAGGAAGAGCTGAGTTAGAAGAGGACGGAGAGGGACATCGGGTGCATTCAGTCGTGATCCTCCTGTGACTCAGGCAACACCACCACTCCTCCCACCAAACACCCAGAGCCATCTCTCTCTGGCTTCCCTCCCTCCCCCAATAGCCGGGCACACACACACGCACACACACATCACCAGAGGAAACCGGAGGAGGTGACGTAATGGCCGACGGTCCTCCTCGAGAGAACAGACTCGACCACGGCAATTAACTCCACCATCTGTGTGTGTGTGTGTGTGAGTGAAGGTTAACAGGCTTGTTTGGCAGCAGTGCGTCCCTCCCTCTCTCCAGACCGTCTCCTCTCCCTCTGTGGTGCACAGGGTGTTGACCACTAGATTTGCACAAAGCTTGAGGCCGACAGGCTCCCTGCTGTTCCCCGTGTGCACACAGCCTTTCTGTCCAGGGGTTAAAGTGCAACCGCTTGCTTTAAAGGGCTCAAGGTATGTTTCACGAGAAGAGGGTGAGAGGAAAATAAATAAGCCATAAGCACGAGGACACGATGTGTGTGTGTGTTACAGCTAATGATGTGGGATTCCCTAAGCAGTGGGATAGAGTCAAACCCCAAAAATGTAGGTCAAGAGGCACTGCGTTTTCTTTGCGCTGTTACATAACTACGCACACACACACACATGCATAAATGTGTAGTACCACGACACACAACTTGCAGTGTGTGTGTGTGTGTGTGTGTGTGTGTGTGCTGGGAAGACATCCAGTGTAAGCAACTGTGAAAGCTCTTTATGAAACCTTCAGTTGCAGCTATTCCCTCTAGTGCCATAGCTCTACACATAGGGTGTGTGTGTGTGTGTGTGTGTGTGTTAGTCGTCCACATATGGCCTGACTGGATAGTAGAGAGGGAGAGATGCGGTGTTTGCAGGTAGAAAACTCGCTGCGCAGTCATTGGCTGAGGGCTGCAGGTAATCAGCTGGACTGGATTGCCTTTTAAGGAGACTCGCGGTCACAGAGCGGCTGCAAATCCCTCCGTCTCAAATCACCATTCCTTTAAAGTCTCCCCCTCCCTTTCTTTTCATTCTACCTCTGTGTCTGTGGGTCGCTGGAGAGGAGAGCACGCTGTTTTTCAGAGGAAGTGGAACATGTTGAGCTCTCACTCGTCTTTCTCACACTGACCTGATTTTACAATACATCACATTCGAGCTAATATGCATTATAGAGCTCAGTCACGTCATTACAACCCTGTAAAACAGGAAGTAGCTCAATGGGGAATGATGTTGTTTGCATTAATTATTAAAAGCTTTACAGGGGGAAATCCCCTCGCGTTTCTTTTGTATCTGCTACTTGAGCAGCTATTGTTAACAATTAAGGACCTCAACTTTTACTGTGGCGGGTAGTTATAGGGACAAGTGCAATGAAGCTTCACAATACACTTTGAGGTGTTCTGGTGAGCTCAAAAACACACAATATATTAAACATGTTAGTCTGCACTGCACTCAGTCTGAGGACTCGTCCAACAGAGGAAAGTTTCTATGTCTTTGGTGACCCTGATGAGTTTCATTATGTCTCAACAAAACAAATAGTGCGAATACAAAAATGAAGTTGCATTACTCTCTAAGGTGAAGTAGATCTACTGTATCTGTCTGTGTACTGGGATCAAACCACTGTAACCCCTGGTTTGGCCAACAACGGCGACTGGTTAGTGTGTTTAAGATGGCCATCTGCACCAGATGTTTATGATCCCACTGTGTGTGTGTGTGTGTGTTGACTGGGTAATATCATGGGGTGTGCCAGTGTGTGTGTGTGTCAGCAGATGGTGCCTGTCACACACATGCTGTCTTCCATTATCAATTCTCCACCATCAATTATTCACACAAGGAGATTGAAACCAATGAAGAAAAACGACTGAACAGATATGCTGTAAAATCAGCCAAATCGACGACATCTCACCCTAAAATCTTCAAAATTACAAAAATGTGTCTCTTGATTCTTGTTGAACAAAACGTGTGTGTTTTTATGTGTGTGTGTGTGTGTGTGTGTGTGTGTGTGTGTGTGTGTGTGTGTCTACTGTATATGCATGTGTGTGAAATGAAAAAGAGCAGAGCAGCTAAATCTTTCAGGGGGTCTGTGTAATAAGAGGCCAACAGAGAACAGCTGGTGTTCGTGCTTGACGACGTGTGTGTGTGTGTGTGTGTGTGTGTGTGTGTGTGTGTCCAAAGAGGCTCTGTTAGGGGGCCTCCAACCCTTTGTTGCAAGAGGGCATATCATTAGCATCTAAACCTCCCTATTGCCCATGAAGAGCGATAAAGAGAGATGAAAAGCTGAGGAGAGAGGAAGGGAGTGAGCGAGACGCAGGGAAGAAAAAACGGGGGAGAGAAAGAGAGAGGAATTGGGAGAGGCAGAGTGGGGGCGAGGAAGAAGGGGACCCAGGGGAAACAACAGGAAAGTGGTTGCAATGACCAGCAGCACCTGCCAGCTCAAATATATGTACCCTCCATGTGTGTGTGTGTGAGTGTGTGTGTGTGTGTGTGTGTGTGTGTGTGTGTGTGTGTGTGTGTGTGTGTGTGTGTGTGTGTGTGTGTGTGTGTGTGTGTGTGTGTGTGTGTGCGCGTGCGTGTGTCCGGTGTGGATGTGCGTGTTGCTCCCGGTGTAGATGTGTGTGTGTGACAATGAAAATGCTTCATAAGTGGGTGGACGGTGTGACTGGTGTAGTTTGCTGCTGTCACCAGTGGGCGGAGCTACAGAGCTCCTTTAGACTCCTTTAGAGACCTGTGAGTAATCTAACATGCTGAGTTAGATAAGACTTCATCTCTGGGGGAGATAGACACAGAGGTAGGGGAAGAAAACAGAAAGATAATAAAACATGAGGCAGCTATGAGATGCAGCTATGTACATGAACTATGTATGATCATAGATAGGTTAAGGAGTAAAACATAATGAGTAATCAATACAATATACACAGTGTTATATATGTGCAGTGTATGTGATATAATACACGATACAGAATCAATAAAATACACTGAACAGGTTGTATAAGTTGTTTCAGACGCTTAAAAGGAACACAAATATCGAAATGTTGACATTATGATATAAAAGGATCACTTACATGTGATTCTTTGGTACACATCGCTGTGTGATCATGTTTAACTTTCTCTCATCAATGTTTTTTATTAACAATGGATCAAACGATCACGTCCATGCGAGTGGAAAGCCAAGCCGCCGTGTTCACAACATGCAAACACGTTTTAATGCAAAGTGAGTGAACTCTATCAACTCAAGGGATCCAACGACCAGAATGTGCTGCTCTGAGAGCAAACGCTCAAACATTGGAAATGAAGCTAGCTCTGCTTCCAGCAAGTAGCCAAAACATCAGCTAATGCAGCTTTAAGATATTTCATCTGCAAATAAGTTGCCCAAATCTGAAGTGAGCCTCTTTCCTCAGCTTCAGTCCATTTATTTTTGAAGACGGAGATAAGGTTAAAATAATACTCTGCAACTGTTTACTGCCTCAGAGATCAAAGAATCATCACTAAGTGACATTCAGGCTACTGACCACAGTGACAGCGTTGATTCATGAGGACAGGAAGTGATGTCACAGGCCCTCGCTGAGAGGCAGGAAGAGGTATTTTTAGTGGCATCCTGATCAAGTTTCCCTGCAGTCAGTGCTGGAGGCGGCAATCAGCCCCCGCAATCAATTCAAGCACGGACACACACAACACACACACACACACACACACACACAAAGCAGGGATGCATTCGCATGACCTTGAAAAGAAAGTCAGCGTCTCGTTTCTCCTCCTACAGAAGTCAGTGTGTCTGCTGTGGGGGGATGGGGAGCGGAAAATAAGACGATGAGACAGTTGCAGACATAGCTGACCGTCATGCCACCACACACACACACACACACACACACACACCCACACACACACACACACACACACACACACATGCCGAAACACAAATACACACATCATGCAGTTTTCCGCCCATGCCTCACTGCCCTGTTTCTCTTGACTGACCTATATCTTTCTGTCGGCTGCAGGCATCATGGCCACACACACACACACACACACCCACACACCCCCACACCACACACAGAGCTACACACACACAGAGCTTCGTGATGTGTTAAACAGAGGGAGAAGCTATGAAGTTGCTCTGCTGATCTTGGCTCAAATGCTCTGCTGTCACCATGACAATGAGGGGGTGGAGGAGTTGGAGGCACCCCCAAAGCACACACACACACACACACACACACACACACACATGCTGACCTATGACCCGACCGCTGTGTGGAGAACAGAGGCGAAGGAGAGGAGGGGAGTGTGTGGTGTTCCCCAGTGGCTCCAGCTTCCAGCTCTTTGTTGGTGGAGAGGAGGCCCTCGGTAGGGCTGCAGCTGTGCGCACACACACACACACACACACACACAAAGAGCAAACACACACATTCCTCGGTGATTGCAAGAAACCCCAGCACACACAGCTCCCTCACTCATACAGACATTTCACACGTTTAACACATTTATAAATGGCTCAAGTGTAAATAAAATAATTATAATAATAATGTTGGAATTAAAAATAGCAATGTTCATAGGAATACAGAGACGAGAGGCTGCACTTTAGCTAACACCAACATGCTAAAATGCTCACAATGAGAATGTTAGCATGCAGATGTTTATCAGGTATGTTCACCATCTTGGTTTAGAGGTTTCCAGTTGAAGCTTAGAAACAGCTGTATCTTGATGAAAGAACGATGTTTCACTGTGAAGTCAAAGCAACTCTGATCTGATTTGTTCTTCTTGAGTCATAGCCTCTGGCCTTTGTGCCAAACGTACTTCTGCATTGTCTTCTTTGAGCTTTAGAGGCTTATGTCTCAGAGTTATTGACAGCTGGTAGGGCTCAACTCTCACGGGCATTTTTGAGATTCAACAGGTGACTCTATCCTGCTACAGCTGATTCTGACACATATGTTTCATCCTGATTGACAGATCAGTGGTGTCAAGAACTTAAACCAGATGGAGAATAGATCATCTTTCCGTCAGTGGTCAGCTTTAAAGAACCCTTCAGGTTCGCTGCCAAAACTCTGTTCTGTTTCTGAGGAAACATGATCCGAACAACCAGACACAGAGGAGAGGGAGAGGGAGACAGTTGTGAGTCTCAGGACGAGTGCCATCATGAACACGATCAATACGACCGGCTGTACTCGGGTAAGTACAGAAAGTGTTGGGTCATCTGCTCCCCTCACCAGAATGCATCACATTATGGAAGTACACTTCAAAAAATCACTTGAACTTCACGCTTTAGTAGAAACAAGAGATTTGTGTCATCTGCCCGAAACAACGTCACATGATTTGTGACATCATGACTCACATTCAGCACCGTCTCAACTGTAACACACACACACACACACACACACACACACACTGACGAGCCGGTGGATGCCAGCCATTTAGTCACTGGTGCTGTAGAATGTAGGTTAATGCAGGAGACGTGATGCGTGTTTTTCAAAATCGCTGTGCTGCGTATCTCCACCCTGAACCAGCCAAAGCTGCTGACACGTCACTGTGAATCTGATCGAAGATGACCCAACATGAGACACATTGATCAAGGGCACTGCGGACACATTTGCACACACCATCGTCATACAACACTCTCTATGACTGACAGAGGGAATATGGGTCAGATGCATCTTTGTGGCACATCTCTCCAGTTTGTGAGTGATGACTAAAGGCCGTAACAATGCCCGCGCAGCGAGAACGAGGGAAGAATGAGGAAATTAAGGCCATTAAATGAATCACGCTCAGACATGGACTTTCCATCCAAAGAAAAAAAGGAAAGAAAAAACGTGTCACAATCTGGATGTTGGTTGGCCCGTATTTTCCAGACACGTCCGGACTGATGTGTCCTGATTGGCGGACGCCGTAATGCAGCGGTGGAAAGGACGCTCCGATTGGCTGCGGCTCAGAGGTCTGTGTGTGAGACGAGGCTGCCGATTGGTCAGCTTTGTGTCGTCTGACGAAGTGCTGCAGCGCTGCGCCGTCTGCAGGTGTTGTGTTGTGAGTGTGTCAGCGTGTCAGTGTGTGTGTGTGTGTGTGCTCGCTGCAGCAGACTGCCTGCCCTTCATCAACCAACAGATTTGAGGCTGGTCTCCATAGCAACCGTCCTCAAAGCTGGGCTTGTGAACAAAGATAGCTTCCCTCTCGTCCTCCTCGCTTCCTTTTGACCAGCAGTGTGTGACTCCTGTGGCGAGCTCTCTCCGGGGACTGGTGTGCATGTGTGTGTGTGTGTGCACGTACTTTAAGAGATGCACAGGGACTGTGTGTGTGTGTGTGTTTGGATGAGGTGTATGACCAGTAATCTCATATCAGGGTGTCTTTAAGAGATGCATAATCAGAGAATGGGAGACTGTGTGTGTGTGTGTGTGTGTGTGTGTGTGTGTGTGTGTGTGCGTACGTGCGTGTGTGGGTCATGACAGAGCGCCTCCCTTAACACAAATTTTACATTTGCAACAATGGAGGCGCCCATCTGGTGGGAAAGATAAACGAAGAATGAGGAGTTATGCACCACACACACACACACACACACACACACACACACACACAGTATGATATACATACACACACATCATACCACAGTGTTACCTCTTCAGTGGTTGTTGCAGCGTGTGTCAATAGTTTCCCTCACTTTTGACAGTTCATCTCTGACGCACAATCCATAAAAACAATCACAATGACGCCGCTCAGCTGTTTCCTGTATGTGCAGTACTTGCATAGACAAAGTTCAGCACTAAACTGAAGGTTAACAGCCTCCAGCGGCACGTACCACCGAACTGAAGGACAGTCACAATGACTGCTGAACGTCGGGCCGCATCAAAGTGAACAAACACTCAGTTACTACGATTCCAATCGGCGAAGTGATCCGTGACTTGCTGACAGTGTGACTAGTGATTCAGTTCACGTCCTGAACTCCTCTGGCTCAGCTGCCTTTAAGCTGCTCGTGATTTCAGCTCAGGCTCATATGACCAAATACAGATTAATAGGAGATACATTTTCAATTCATTTCAGCCAAAAGTTGGAGGCTTAAGAAGATGCACAGTCAATGGGGTGTTCCACATAAAGACGTCAGCTCCTCTTCCTGTTTGATAAAGACATTTCACATTGTCACCGATCAAACACCTGCTCGTTTAGGGATATTGAGATATATATCCCAAAATAGATCCCGTTCATTGTGATGAGGATTCTGGGTAATGAGGTTGGCGTTTCCTGACCAGCAAATAAATCCCCAGTGGAGCGCCTGTGAGTGTTGACTGTCTGTTAATCCCAAAACAAACCTGAATCAACTACTTATGTGAATCCTCTTATTCTGTGCTGCAGTTGGCACCGGATGATGTGAGGAGTTTGCAGAGAAAGCTTATCGATGCTGCTGTGAAAGACGTGCAGTCAATCAATTCATAAAAGTTGACTCCTCCCATTTTAGGAGCATGCAGTGTTTAGTACCTTCTGTTTTATTTTGTTGGATATTTGTGTTTTAGATCAAGAAGGAATGTAAAGCAGGCATGTATAGATCACCTATATCTGCACCCGTTAACATGACATGTTAAGCTCTGGATGATTTAGAGTTGGATATTTCTGACTGCACCTGCAGCGTTACATCAGCTGTGCCAACAGTGGCAAAAAAACATCTGCTTATTTAAACTCAGTCAACAAAACCAGGGATACAAAGGCTGTTTGTGTGGAAGCTTTGGAGAGAAAGATCCTCAAGTAAGGAGACCGAAGCACCAAACAGGAATGTTGTTGCTCAGTTTGAACTCAGACCTCAAAGATCTTTTAATGTTGTCGTTCTTTGTACTGTAACTCATTTTCTATGAGATAGAATAAATATTGTGCAACAGGGACAGGCGAAAATCAGTCTGGTGATTTTATTACCGTGTGATCCTGGAGCTGAGATTACAGTGAAATGTGATTTGTTTGAAGATGTTCTGTCTGGAGATTGGATTTACGCAGACTGCAGGAGAGAAAGAGACATTACCATTGATTAGATTACATTTCTGGGTCAGATTACTTTTCCGTTTGCAAACCCACCTGCATGCAGGGAGGCGAATGAGATACACGGAAGTGTTTTGATGCACACTGGTTATTTGTGTGAGAAAGACAATTACTTCTGCTTCATTTTCCTGTCAGTCTCAACTGTCCAGATGGAGCAGAGAAGCAATAAGACAGGCTGTTAGTGAGAGAACCACTCAGGTCAAACACAAACACAAATGAAGATGCCATTCAAACACCAAGGTCGAAGGTCAGGGTGAGCCACAGAGCCGGTGGGGATTCGATGTTTGGCGCGAAGACATCTGCTGAACTCCTGAGTCCTGTGACTAAAGTCTGGTCTTTAACTCACACACCAACACGTGCAAGACGGAGCTCTGATCCGAGATCTGCTCATCTTGGAGACTTTGCTCTGCATAAATGATGTGTGGGCTTTAGAGGAGGCGGAGGACTCAGCCACCACTCTCACCCTCACTCTGCCGACAGACACACAGCTGAGCAGCATCCGTGCTGGAGGATGTAACGACACTCGTGTAGTGTCGCTGGGAGAGAAATGAGGTATGAACCGCCGTGTGTGTGTTTTAATCAAAAGAGACTACCGTACTTTTCGGACTATAGAGCGCACCGGTATATAGGCCGCACCAGCTGATTAAAAAAAGGGAAGTTGTACACAGATAAGCCGCACCGGTCTATAAGCCGCAGGTGTCCCCGTTGAACAGCAAGATGCTTTTAACAGTACTAAAGTTGTCTTCTTCTCTGAACATCATAACATGTCGCTAGCTTCTAAGCTAATTTTAACATTACGGCCAATGGGGAAATGCTAACCGCGATTAGCATTAGCGAATATAATATATATTCATACATCTTTTCATGCAGACATACTTACAGACTAAGGTCTCTCAAGGCTACCAAACGGAAGAAGTGAAACGAAGCAGCGTGTCTTCTCATTAGAATCTAAAAGCAACGTAGCCGTAAATGCTACGTTGCTACCAAACCTGCATGAAAAGATGTACGAAGATATATTATATTCGCTAACGCTAATCGCGGTTAGCATTTCCCCATTGGCCGTAATGTTAAAATTAGCTTAGAAGCTAGCGAGTCGGACATGTACTGTTGAAAGCATCTTGCTGTTCAACCTTTTTTGTTAACAGTCCTAGTGAGAGGTAGGTCAAAGGTACTTCATCCATATTGTAGCGACCCTGTCAGTAACAGCTGGTAGCAGAGGGGTTGCTGGTAGCAACTGTTCTGTGTCGGGAGCTCGTAAATGTTGTGTTAGACCGGAACCGGAAGTTGCGGTTGTTGTTGTGGCGGAGAAAAGCTACGGAAAAATCCGTATATAAATCGCACCGGACTATAAGCCGACGCCTCAACGGGTGGGGTAAAAAGTAGCGGCTTATAGTCCGAAAAGTACGGGCAGTGTGCAGCTGCTGCTGATATGATGACCCCCCCCCCCCCCCCCCACGCCTCATACACTTGTGTGTGTGTGCACGCTCATGCACATGCACAGAGAAGACGACCAGTGTGATCTGTTTGGCCTCTTTGTTTATGGAGCCGGGCCTTTCCTGCCCTCTGATGTGTGTGCTCGAGCCATGAATAGAGCTCTGTGTGTGGACGTCCTCATGATTCAAATGCTGAGTCCATCTGATCAGTGTGTGAGAGGGAGAGGGGGGGGGGGGGGGGGGAGAGGGGGAGGGGGAGAGAGAGAGAAATGGTGATATGATGTTATCAGTCGGTGGAAAACAGATCCCCTGCATGTGATTGTTTGTAATGGGGTATCATTACTTTTTGGAGCTTATTTGCAGCCTTTCATCACATTCACAGTAATTTGACGAATACAACTTTAAGAAACAGACTAACAAGGAGCGTAGAGACAAGAGAAGTGTTGTGACGGAGAAGCTTTTGAATGAGAAGCGACACATCAGCAGAGGAAAAGAGAAATAAAAGTCCAGTTCAGCTCCCAGATTTCTGTCCATCTGAGGGGGCGTGGCCATCCGTGCAACGTCACTGATGGTTATATAGGCTGCAGCTGTGTCGGCGGGCTCGCGCTGCTGAGACAGGCAGAGCACTGAGGACCGGTGGCGCGCGCTCATAGACTCCCCTCTCTCAGCCACTCACACCCCAAACAAAGAGAAGCACGCGAGGCAGCACAGCATCCCACCCGTTCAGCCGCGAGCTCACCAGCAGAACCACCCCCCCTCATCCCTCTTTAGACAGAACCGGTCCGGTCCGAGGCTCGAGAGCACAGAACCGACGATGACAACTAACGGAACCAGCGACATGCTGCAGATCCAGTTCGGTCTGATCAACTGCGGGAACAAGTACCTAACGGCGGAGACCTTCGGCTTCAAAATAAACGCGTGCGCCTCGTCCATGAAGAAGAAGCAGATCTGGACCCTGGAGCAGAGCTGCGACGACTCCAGCGGCAACGTGTTCCACCTCAAGTCACATCTGGGCCGGTACATCGCCGCCGACAAGGACGGGAACGTCACAGGAGAGAGCGAGACCCCGGGCCCGGAGTGCCGGTTCGTCATCACCGCCCACGACGACGGCCGCTGGTCCCTGCAGTCCGAGCCGCACGGCCGCTACCTGGGCGGCACCGAGGACCGGATCATCTGCTTCGCCCAGACCGCCTCCGTGGCGGAGAAATGGAGCGTGCACATCGCCATGCACCCGCAGGTGAACATCTTCAGCATGACGCGCAAGCGGTACGCGCACCTGAGCGGCAAGGCGGACGAGATCGCCATCGACCGGGACGTGCCGTGGGGGGTGGACTCCATGATCACGCTGGTGTTCCGCGAGCAGCGCTACCACCTGCAGACCTCCGACAACCGCTTCCTGAGGAACGACGGCGCGCTGGTCGCCACCGCGGACAAGAGCACGGGCTACACGCTGGAGTTCCGCTCCGGCAAGGTGGCGTTCAGGGACTGTAGCGGAAAGTACCTCGCGCCCTCCGGGCCCTCTGGCACCATGAAGTCCGGCAAGAGCGCGCGCGTGGGCAAGGACGAGCTGTTCGTGCTGGAGCAGAGCCACCCGCAGGTCGTGCTCACCGCCGCCAACGAGAGGAACGTCTCCACCCGACAAGGTGTGTGTGTGTGTGTGTGTGTGTGTGTGTGTGTGTGTGTGTGTGTGTGTGTGTGTGTGTGTGTGTGTGTGTGTGTGTGTGTGTGTGTGTGTGTGTGTGTGTGTGTGTGTGTGTGTGTGTGTGTGTGTGTGTGTGTGTGTGTGTGTTGTAGGCCTGGTGGTCCTAGGGGTGACCCCATTGTGTGAGTGTGTTGGTATCTGATCCTCTTGCTGAGGAAGGGTTAAAGTGATGGAATGTCAGAATGCATCCCCCCTGCAGCCCACACACACACACACACACACACACACACACTAAAGGAGGATAATGGGCATGTTAACGACCTACATGTTCACACACTACACCGGCCTATGTCTGTATTTACACACGCTCAACAATGGCTTGTTTGACCAGAGGCCACATCCCTACGTGTACCAGCACATCCTTAAAAACACCAAAGGCTTGTAATCTGTAGAAGAGCAACTCACTGGAATTAAAATGAGATCTGATAGAGGCACACGGAGTACTATGCATGTTAGCTGTAAGTGTTTTCAGTGAATTTTACAGACAAGCAACATGAAAAGAGTGCTAACAAAGAAGTGCACGGAGACCTCGGCCCTGTGAACACACTCGGCATCGTGTGCCATCATTCAAATGTAAAACAGCCTGAAGCTGGCACAAAGCAGAACGGCTCCACAGTCAGAGGAGAGGAAGGATGCAGTTTGAACGCCTTAAAAACCAGTAAAATGTTACTTAAATGATGTGTAAAATCCTTTAATCCAGACGTTTTAGAAGAATAGATACTTGGCTGCTTTAAGAGTCTTTTGAAGAGTGAATTTCACTTCACGCACTTGATTTAAAATGTAAAACCTTAGTCATCACCAAACAGAACGTCTATAATGATGGCATGGCAACCCCAAATCCACATGATCCTCTCAACCCTTCAGACACATTCATGGTTCCTCAGATTGTTAAGATATTAACTGGTTAATAAAAAAAAGTTTCACATTAGATCTGTGTGTGTGTGTGTGTGACAGAGTGGGCAGAGATACAAGCTTGTCCCTCCACCTCCTTCCTTCCTTCTTCTTCTTCCTTCCTAACTTTTTCCATCTCTTCCTCGCCCTCACCCCCTTTCACCTTCGCTCACTTTGCCTCCCTTCTTTAAAACACTTTTTTTCCATCTCTTTCGTTATTTCCTAATGCCGTCTCCTCCCCACTCCTCCAGCCCTGGCTGCTGTGTGTCTGAGGTGGTTACCAGTGGCATCCCTCATGTTGACGATTGAAAACATTAATCAGAAGCCCTTACATTTAAGATCCCAGTGATAGTGTGCATCATGCTCTAAAAAACCTCTTTGAGTCAGCACAGCTCTGACTGTCGGCTGCAATGCATGATGGGAACACACAGTGACGCTCTCTGAATCTTAGTGTCTGCTGAAGGTTTCGTGGTTCTGCCTCCTCTTTTCACAAAGTATGACTCTTCTTTCCTTTAATTTCCTGCTCTCTGTCACACCCCGAGCCTGTTCTTGTTCTGCCTCCCAGCTTTGTTTACTTGTTGACGGGGCATTCATCCGCATGTCTCTCCATCAGCTGTTACTCCTTATTCCCCACACGCTCGGTCTCAGACACAAAATGGAGGCCAGTTTTGAAGCCGGAGGTTGAATAACGAGGGTCAAGCCATAAGCCAATAAAATGTTGCCGATTATAAAAACGGATCTGTTTTGCCCAAATCAGATTATGGCTCGAGTGCCACAGCAACATCCTGATACGTAATACGAGCAATCTGTTGCATGTGCAACCTCGTGTGTGTGTGTGTGTGCAAGATACAAGCAGAACGAGTTAAAACATCAGGGCTGATGTGTTGACTTGAGATATCAGAGCTGCTGTAAGTACATGTTATATGGGTGCACCACTAATCGGAGGTCAGTGGTCGTATATGATGCCTTGCTCAGGGACACTTGTGCAGTTGAAGCCACGTCCTCTTCACCGCTCTGCAGCTCAAACCTGTTTAAAACGAGCAGGAGGTCTGAATCTTGAGAGGAAGACCACGTCCCCCCCGCCCCCCCCCCCCCCCCCCCCCCCCCCGTCCAACAACTGGATCATTGTGATGTAGATTAACTGTGGAGGGGAATTAAACTGGCTCCAGATGTTTTTTTACAACAGACAGCTGCTCTAAAGCTATTTTTCTGGCAGACCTCGGCCAAGATGGCAGCTGAAGCTGAAGCCGGCTTTCACCAGCAACTTAAGGTTTGTGGGTCGGTCCCTAAAGCTGCAAAATGACTTCATTTGGAAGTTTCCACCTCTCTGACTGCTCGTGGTGTTCTCATTTACTTCACTGAACCTCTTCTGCATCCCAACACCTCGATAATAGAGCTAGTAAATAAAAGGATGTAAAATACAATGCGAACAGATGGGAAAGATTGCCACACTAATAAAACCCATGTTGTACAGAAATGGCAGCATTTTCCTTTTAAGTAGCTCTAATTGACAATATTAACATGCCTCATTTAACAACCTCAGTTTGGAGTCCATCTCACCTAATTTGGTTGTAATATGTGGAAACTCTTAAACTCCGTCAGTGTATTTTATTTCTGTCATCGCGTCTTCACTTCCTGACTCACTAATAACTGGAAAAGAGGCTTTTCATGAGCCAACGTGTTCACATTACTTCACACGTGTCGTGTGATGCTATGATTTGGGATTATTTTTTGAATTTCAACCAAGACCATTAAATAATTACGGTATTCATTTAAACGTGCAGTCTCACATAGATTCCACATTACATCACTCTTCTGCTGTCCTCACACTGGACATTAATCTGACTTTGAGCTGCTGCTCGTTTCCTCACCATTACATCCTCACTCCTCTTCCCTGGAACATGGATGGCCACAAACTCCCTGAGAGTGTAACGGCCCTCATGTGGCCCCAGACACAATCATCAGTCCGTTAGCCTGCAGCTCAACGGCCTTTCTAAGTGGCCTCTTCTGCCCCTAAAAGTGAGAGTGAAGACTGAGCGCCGGTTAGTCGGCTAAAGGACGAGAGGCCATCGTATCCTGTCGGCTGCTGGTGTGACCGCTGACTGCTCTGTGTAAGCGAGGGTCCTCTCTGCCTCTGCATGCACAGAAGCAACAGTGAGATCAACAGTGAGATGAAAATCCTGTGGTGACGAAAAACTAGGTGCTTTAGTTTGTAATTGTTGTATTAGTTAAATCTAAATATCTCTATAGTCTGTGTGTCACAACTGGAACCAGACAACTCTGTCGTGGTGCGTTCACTTGCATGTGCACAGGCGTCGTTTTTAGAGACGATGGCGGCAAAGCAAATTAAGTCTTTTAGACTGTGGGGTGAAAAGTTCTACCAACACGTCAACGTCACAAACGAATGTGTTGATTGATTCAACTGGCAAACAACCAGACGAACATGGACGACAACCAGATGCCGAGTTGCCAGTCTGGCATTTACTTTTAAAAGTCGGTGTTGAGCTCTGCTGAGCTAACCGGCTGCTGGCTGTAGCTGCAGATTTACCGCGCAGACATGAGTCATCAAACTCTCAACAGTAAAGAGAATGAGCTAATTTCCCAAAATGTCAAACTACTCTTTAACAACTGACCTTTGCAAGTTACAGTTAAAACAACCATTTGTTCAGATTACTGCTGGAAAGCAGCTCAGCGTATGCAGCTGATGGTGAGAGCAGGAGGCAGAAACTGAGGCTCCATGTTGTGTCTGGCCAGGATTCAGCCCCGACACCCTCTCTTTATCCTTCACCCCCCCGCTGGCAGGAAATGAGACACACAACGCCGACCTTGGCTGGTGTGTGTGTGTGTGTGTGTGTGTGTGTGTGTGTGTGTGTGTGTGTGTGTTAATCCCTGCAGGGTAGAGGGCGACGATTTGCTCCATCTACAGCGCATCAACACACGCATTCACCCGTCAGGGACGCAATCAGTCCATGCATCCATGGTAATGTTGACTGTCTGCGACAGCGTGTGCATGCTGACGCTTTAATGTGTTTATAGGCCTTCAGAGAGTGTGTGTGTGTGTGTGTGTGTGTGTGTGTGTGTGTGTGTGTGCGTGTGTGTGTGTGTTGGGAGCGTGCCAGGGGATCTGCCTCATGTCGACAGCACCGTGGAGCCTCTCCTCCCTAATGTCCCTCTACTTTATTATAGGTTAGACTTCAGTGTGTCGCTGTGCTCTGGGTGTGTCTCCACATTATTCTCTAACTCTGTCAGACCGTTCTTCAGTCCAGGTTTTTTTGTTTGCTCCATACTGAACACGGAATGAGGTTGAAATCAATTTACCAAAAGATTTGGGGCATCCTCGGGCACAACACTGTATCTCGCATGTCTGACCCCGTTTTTGTTTTGCACTTGTTAGAGGAAGTGGGAGTATTACAGTAAGTATTACAGTAGTGTGTGTTCAGTTTGTACTGTATGAGCAGCGGTGGTACAGTATTCAGTGTGTAGGCTGCTGTCTATATATATGTGTGTTTGGATCAGAACAAAGGCTGATGATCTGTCTCCCTGTTTGTGCCCCAGCTGTCCTCAGTCCGGCCTGCTGAACAATAGGACACACACACACACACACAACTGCACTTGATACAATCGCGTGCGTTCACAGCAGGCCTCCGGTGCTGGCTCACAGTAACACAGGCCAACAATCTGTGCCTGCCGCCATCAGGCAGAATGTGGTGGGTGGGGTGGACAGAAAGATAGTGTGTGTGTGGGCTCTGTTTTTGGGTGGATTCTGGATGTGTGGTCACTTCTTCTGATGTGGTTTTCTGAAGCGGGATGCTGAGCATGTGTGTAAGTGACCCTCTTCCCTCCACCTCCATTAACCCTGTGAGCTGCTCAAAGTGATCAGCATAGACCAGCGGTTCCCAAACTTTTTAGGCCGCGCACCCCCTTCTACATCCCGACCGGGTTCGCGCACCCCCCCCCCCGCCCCCCCCATTAAAAAAAAAAAAAAAAAAAGACGCAACAGAGCCTTTTAAGCCTTCATAGCCGCATAAGAATCGGACCAATGAGAGAACAGTTTGCTCGCGCGTGGCATTTGTTTACAAGATTTAGCCCGCTGTTAAATGTTGCAGTGTGAACACAAACCGAACAAAGGAGCAACTGCAACAAAGCAAACGAACTGAAGGTGTGAAAACGCCCTGAAACACTGCAACAAAGTTTCAATAACTTTCAGTGACACAAGGCGTCACTTTTAAAGAGCAATAAGGATGGCGAGCACACACGCACAGGCTCAGAGGCAGATTATCACATTTAATTTACAATTAATGAGCGACTAATGAAGCCAGGATGTCTTCGGACAAAGCATCGATGCGGTGCGACACAGTGTTGTTGGACACCGGGATCATGTCCAACTGTTTTGCTTCTTTCTCCCCAATCATACATTCCACCATCTCTCTGGCAGCTGGCAAGCTCACGTCTTCGGCGATTGTGTGCGGTAGCCCCTTTCTCGCTATTCTGTAACCAGATATGAAGCCCGTAGTGCGTCATTTATAGACCAACACATGAATGAGACTCCAGTTGTTTTGGCTGTTTTGTAACTCCTCCAATTTCGATATAAACAATGTAAGGGGCTTTTGACTTGCACTGGCATGCTTGGTGTTCAGGTGGCGACGTAAATAAGAGCTTCAGACTGTCAGCCAGAACCTCACTGCACACCACGCACTGTGGCTTTGGGGAATCTGCGTTGCCAATCCAAGTGAAGCCCAGACACACATACTTTTCATCATATTTCCTCTTTTTTTCCCAGTCTGATGCTCACTCTCGTTTCCTCTTTTTCACCTTGACTCCGCGATGGGCCGATGTGCTCCCGATTTGTCTGTGCAATCCCTTCCTCCTTCCTCCGTCTCATCTTCCTCTGACTCGATTTCTTCTCCCGGTCTCTCCCCACGCACCTCTCCGTTCCCCTCGCCTCCGATTCCTCTCTCTCTCTCTGTCCCTCTCCTCTTTTACGACTGATAGCTTCAGATGTCCCACCTGACAGTTTTTAAATTAAAATTACATTTTTTTTTTATATTTAATATTATTACACCATCAGACCGCCATTACACTTTTCCTCTCGCGCACCCCCTAGAGGCAGCTCGCGCACCCCCAGGGGTGCGCGCACCCCACTTTGGGAATCCCTGGCATAGACATATCTGGGCATGTAACACACACACACACACACACACACACAGAGATGAAGCCTGACAGGCAGCCTTGGTCTCTGGGTCACGGCTGAGGCTGTACAGGCCTTGGGGTGAGTGTTTTGTCTCTGTCAGTCTTGTATTTTCATCTTGTGTGTACCCGCCAGTGTTTTTCTTTCCTTGTGATAACTCGGTGTGTGTGTGTGTGTGTGTGTGTGTGTGTGTGGATCAGACACTAAGCCTTTGACTGTAGTGGAAAGAGACGAACATGTCCTCCTATCCACCGACAGACTAGTCAAATATCGTCTTAAATTCTTCAAAACATTCAGGCATGTAAATGATGTTGACGAGTGGAGTAAAAGCCTCTTTGACAGCACTGAAAAGACTTGCCCACGTGAATTCAAATGAAATGATTTTTGGGGAATCATTTATTCAAACCAGCTCGGTGGAGGAAACGGTGATAATCGGTTCACAGTACAGCATGTAAAACGTGTCGTTTGTTCGTTTCCTGGTTTATTTTCATAAAGGGAAATGTTTTCCCCTTGTCTCATGTAAGAGAGACAGGATGATGACTGACTTTATTGTGTGTGTGTGTGTGTGGGGTTAGATATATATATATATATATATATATATATATATATATATATATATATATATATATATATATATATATATATATATATATATTATATATATACACACACATATTGAGTCTGAACAAAGAAAAATTGAATAAAAATGATTTTAGGGTGAAGTAGTATCTCTGTCAGGCCAGAGCGTCTCATTCAACGATAAAGATCGATACCTCTCTGATGTAGAATCATGAATAGAACATCAGAGCTCATTTTTCCTCCGACTTTTTGTAGCATTAAGGAATAAACTAGCTCATGGCGTAGGTGAGTGAGTAGAAGTACAACATCAGCACATGTTTACGTCGCTCTGGTGCTTCTGTCCTGAGCGGACGTGTCGGAGGATTAGAGGAGAGTTCAGTGATGTGACTGATGACCCTCTTTGCTCCTCTGATGCGTTCCTCTAGTCTAAACTCTCCTTGTCTGCTGCAGCTTACATTTCATCTTGTTTCACCTCCTCCCCCTCCGCACCATGTGGTTCTCATTATGCTCACTTATATTTTCCTTCTCAATCATCAGCGCGTGTGTGTGCGCGCAGCCCCACATATTTCTGCAGAAACTCAATCCTTCCACTGAGGCCGGAGTTAGTTGACTTTAGCGAACGCTCGACAGGAGAGAGGTTTTGTTTCTTTAGTGACGAACTCCTTACGTAGCACTTCTCTGTCTTACTTTTGATACGAAGCACATCTTTGGCTTCAGTTGGAGACGAGCAGCGTACAGCTTGTATTGAGACACCGTGTGTTAGGAAGGATGTTGTGAAACTATTGGACTGTCTGAAAGTTATGGGACTGGAGAGCAGGGCTGGACTTTATATTTGTTAAAATGCTCCCAAAATGCTCTGCTCCCAAAATCACACTGTTTTAAGCAAAAACAGAAAGTCCCATCAGCTGAAAAACATCACAACGATAGAACCTGCTTCCAATTTCGAGACGCACGATGACATCGTTCATCATCGTGAGCCTTTTTAGGGCAGATTCTTTTCTTTTGTTCAACATTTGAGCCGGTAGTGAGGCTGAAGTGGAACAAGAGAGAACTGTGGGAGAGCGTCGCGCATGAACAGAGAGACGGACGGAGAACACATGAGCGCTGGTTTGTTCTCTCAGATGCGTCTTTCTTTCTCCCTCTGCACACATTTACACACAGTCCATGTTTCTCTCTATTCAGCCTCCAGCTATAGGTCCATCCACGCCATGACCTCATCGTATACAATAGCACGCATTGTGTATGCGTGTGTGTGTGTGATGGGAGCGGTACATCTGTCTATGTATCTGTGTATGTCTGCATTAGTTGACTCATGTTTGTTTACCTCTTTGTTGCTCTTAAGTGCTTTAATGGGGTTGATGAGATTTGAATGAGGTCTGCTGGTCTGGATACATACAGTCTGTTGTATGGACACACACACACACACACACACACAGAGAGGCCGTTTTGCAACTCCCATTTGTAGCGATTATCTTCAGTGTTGATTTATCCATTTGGTTATAAACTAAATGTTTTGGCATCGTCATTATGAGCATGTTAGCTTAGCGTTTAGCTCAAAACACCACTGTGCCTAAATACAGACGGAGACTCCACTGAGAGCTCATCACGCCCCCCCCCCCCCCCCCACGTGCGGCAGGTCGATTAACTCCAATGGGAGAAGTGAGTGTGAACACAGATTATGACCGATTCTTTCACTCCAAGTCCCCCAAATCTTATCTCTACTAGCTTTCTAATTTCTGTAATGCAGAATATGACTGTTAGCTATGTCAATATCTAACGTTGGCAAAAGAAAATATAAATACATTATGCTAAGATAACCCAATCTGCTTTCATCCATCAACATGAACAGGAAGTGCATGTCATTTCAAACAGCTTGTCATGCATCGAGTATTTTAACAACCTCACAGGGCTGCTAGCATGTTGCTTAATAAATAATTTAAGCAATTGATTATCAAAATAGTTAGTTAATAGTAAGATATATTTTTTGTTGCCGGATTAACTGTGTCAGCTCTCTGATGCCGTCTCCATTCATTGTAGAAGCCAGTGAAGTGAAGATTATTGTGGCCTTGTGGGTTTTAGTGACCGTCCACCATGACGTCAAACACTTTGAACTGTGGTGGGGTCTGTCTGGACTGTGTGTGTGTGTGTGGCTGTGTGAAATCCTTCACAAATCCAAGCCCGTCTGATGTTGCTCATTTAGTGCGTCTGATTCCGACCTGTGGGTGTGTGTGTGTGTGTGTGTGTGTGTGTGTGTGTGTGTGTGTGTGTGTGTGTGTGTGTGTGTGTGTGTGTGTGTGTGTGTGTGTGTGTGTGTGTGTGTGTGTGTGTGTGTGTGTGTGTGTGTGTGTGTGTGTGTGTGTGTGTGTGTGTGTGTGTGTTAATGGTCATCCTCTGTCTATTTTGTAGCCCTCACATGTGAGTTGAGCTAATGTCTGACCCACCAGCCTGTATTTTAGCTAATCCCCCCCCCCCCCCCCTCCATCTGTCTGACCCCTCTCAGGTATGGACCTGTCAGCCAATCAGGACGAGGAGGGCGACCAGGAAGTGTTCCAGGTGGAGATCTGTCGCGAAAACCGCAAGTGTGCGTTCCGCACCGCCGCTGGGAAATACTGGACCCTGACTGCTAACGGCGGCCTGCAGTGCACCGCCTCCACCAAGTACGCATCACACACACACACACACACGCACACACACACACACATCACCGCCATGTTGCACGTCTGAAACTTTACAACTTGCCACACCTGCTCCAATCTGTCCGCTCACTAACCTCTCAGCGCCAGTGATTGTGTGTTAGAACCTGATACTGGTCCTTCACAGTCTGTAGTCCCCTCCCCAGTAATGTGAGCTGTGCCATGACATGGGAGGTGTGTGTGTGTGTGTGTGTGTGTGTGTGTGTGTGGTAGGGGGTGGATGACGTGTGTGGGAGGTGAAGAGTGAGTGATCTCATGACGGTAGGCATGTTATGGGAGACTAAGTGCATTTGTAAGCAGCATTAACCTGTAGAGGCCATTTTCTTTTATGTGCAGCGGGTCTGCTCGGCCAGAGTGCTAGCTGTTAACCCCTGACCTCTGACCCCTTCACCCTGTGCTCCCTGTGAGGCCGCGGAGAGATTCAGAAGTGGAAGCTTTAGACTTTTATGACATCCTTAAGCACTAAGTAGAGTACTTGGCTCCTTTTTTGTTGTGTTTTAAAAAAGGTTTTTTATTTTGAAAATCTGTGTTTTTATAGAATACGGAGGTGATGCGGAGCACAACAAATACCTGATCCAGTGTGAGAGTAGTCAGAGGGCCATGTCCCGAGTTAACCCTCCATATTTTTTTTTAAAGATAAAACTGAGCAGAGCGCTCTGCAGGAAGTCTACCAAACTCCTCCACAACATTGTTGACATTCGACTCTCCTCACAGATTAGACCACAAACATCTCCTCTCTCACGTTGTTCTCTTTCAGAGCCTTGAGGGAACATTTTGTCGAGTGTTTTAAGGCTTCTCTCATAAAAGATACAGGCCGTATGTGGCAGCTACCCGAGACAATAACACCGCGCTCTGTGCCAAGTGAAAGGATTAACAAGCTACTTGATTCAACTTAACAAGAACAACAAGAGGAGCTTATCCCTCCACCTCGAGCCAACCGATCCAATTACCCCGCAGTTACTTAAGTTCTGGATTAAACAGCTGGGTGTAGTTTTCTCAGCAGGTTACACACCCGACGCTCACGCAAGTGTGCTACTGGATATCTACCTGCCGTGTCCATTTAATTATCCTCCTCATCCCCCGTGCCTGTACTTTCTCTCTGCAGGTCAGCTAACTGCTACTTTGACATTGAGTGGCGTGGGAAGAGGCTGACTCTCCGGGCCGCCAACGGGAAATACGTCGCCGCCAAGAAAAACGGCCAGCTAGCGGCCACCATCGACTCTGCCGGTCGGTGAGATTTGTTGATTCAGCTGCTCACACAATGACTGACTAACTGATTTACCTTTCAGCGGTGATGGGAGGGGGGGAGGAGGGGGAGGGGGGGGGGTGTTAAATCACGGCTGTGTGTTCCAGTGGATTCTGGGCCTCAAAGAACTGATTCTGTTCAACCGTTTACTCTTCGGGGCTTTAGCTTTGTTGCAGTCTTTTGCTTCCCTCGTCTGCCATGTTGATGCGGAGTTATTTAATTGGAAGCATCATCACTCCTGACTGTGCAGAGTCAGCGAGATTGAACGCGTTATTAATTAGTGATCTGTAGAAGACTTATATTTAATGGACAGAAAGCAAATATACATACCACTCAAACTATTCCTTTAACAACACCAGATCGTGCAGATGTTACGAACAGCTAATGTGAAGACCGCGCACCGTTTTGCCATCAGAGCAGTTGCTTGCATTGCTGCGAGACTCGGGCGTCGTGTCGGCGATAAGAGGAGAAGATGACGTGGTGGGGCAAAGCTGAAGCTTCCACTTTGTGCTGCAGTTTCTGATGAGGGAGCCGTTTGCTAGCACAGCTCTTTTTAGGGCACTTTTGTAGCCAAGTTGCTTTGCATACAGTTTTAATGAGATGTACGAAAACGCTCTGCTCTCAGCTCAAAACATTGAGTGGGTGTTGTGCAGATTTTGGTAGTTTCATTATTCGGGCCAAAGTGTTGTATTTAAGTCACTGAGCATAGAGTGAAATAAACTGTTGAAGTTGTTGCTTCGTCACAGTAGTTTTTACGCATGTTGTGCCCTTTCGTTTGTCTGCAGGCGAGTCCGAGGAGTTTCTCATGAAGCTGATTAACCGCCCGATCATCGTGCTGCGCGGGGACCACGGCTTCATCGGCTGCAGGAAGGTGACGGGGACGCTGGACTCCAACCGCTCCTCCTACGACTACTTCACCCTGGAGTTCAGAGACGGAGCGTACAGCCTGCAAGGTCAGTTCAGGCGCTCTAACTACCGGCGTCTTGCTGAAGGACATGTTGGCTCCACTGTGGGACATAAACCTGCACATGTGCAGCAGCATCACAGAGCCAGCAGAGAGGGACCTCCTGCAGGCATACAAGGGATTACATCATTATGGATTCATGTTTGGGCCCAAAAGAGGGATTTGATTTGGATAATTTCCTCGCCTTCACATTACGCAATTCAAACAAAGCAGTTTTAAGCCGCATCTTTTGTTTGCTCCTGCATTTTTTCTTTTTTCACACCCTTCCCCCACATGATGCCCCCCCCCCCCCACATCTACACACTAATTTCCCTTTTTTCTGTCTCAACTCCCTCTCCTCTCCTCCCGCAGACTCCACGGGTAAATACTGGATGATCGGTAACGAGCAGTCGGTGGTGAGCAGCAGCGACGCGCCCGTCGACTTCCTGTTCGAGTTCTGCGACTACAACAAGCTGGCGATTCGCCACGCCGCCGACAGCAAGTACCTCCGCGGGGACCACGCCGGCGTGCTGAAGGCCAACGCCGACGACCTGGAGACCGCCACGCTCTGGGAGTACTGAGGGGGAGGTGATGAGTAAAGTGTGGCGACGCAGCACAACCCGTCCATACATCCCCCCCACTCCCCCTCCCCCCTCCTCATATTATATCCTTATGACTTTATATGTTGATGAACTGCACAGAGAGACCAGGACGGATAGGACACCCTCCTTCCCGTCCGTCTATCCCTCCATCTTTTTCCCAGCTCTGCTCTGCAGCGTCGACCTTCATCTGTTGCCATAGTTGGCGCGGGGCTGTGCACTTTTTTCTGCTCCGATCTGGTTGGCTGCTCGACCTGTCACTCACTCTCTCCCTCCTCGCCTTAGGATCGGGCCGTCTCCCTCTCCCAGAGCAGAGCAGAGCCACGTTTTAAGAGCCCCCCCATTGTCTGTGTGAGCAGCACACGGTGGCAGTGTTTACGCTGTCTGACCTGGTCTGCTAGATCTGCTTCTACCTGATCTAATCTCCCAAAAACAGATCCACCACCGGATAAAGATCTGCTTCAGCTGCTTCCTGTTAGCTGGACGCACAACACGGAGCCGGTGGGTCTGTCTTTGGCGCGTTTGCATCGCGTAGACCAGGCGGAGTATGTTCGTGTTCATAAGCTGTGTGATGACTCTGTGATATAACTGGATCTGACGATGACAAAGAATATAGAAATTATGTAATTTACGGGTTTAACCCCCCCACCCCTCATCTCACCTGTAACATACTCTGATGTAACCCTGTTTCCTGTGTTGTTCTCCAGCTGTGTTCTCATTGGACCAAACAGGAAGTAGGAAGTTAAAACACGTAGCCCCCCCCCCCTCCTCCTCCTCTCCCACGCGCTAAACCTATTGTCCCGAGAACAGTTTAAAGAAATTAAAAATAGAAGTGGTGCGGTCACATACTGTATGTTTACTGCACTCACTCGTCGTACTGGAAGAGAACGGCCCTCCCTGAAACGCAGTCCGAGGCACAGACATTATCACGGGTACAGTAGGTAGTGACATGATTTATAGCCCCTTTTTGGATCCTTCAACCAAACCTAGACCTCAGCCTTTATCTAGACCTCAGCTTTTATCGAGACCAAACCTTTAATACTGGATTAACAAACCGTCATCTCACACACACAGAACTGAGAAAACTGGAACCTGGTGCTCCTAACTCATGACATGTTAAATGTTACGGTCGAGCATCTCGCACCGTCTGGACTAACGGACGGTGATTTTCGGCTGCGTCTCTGCACACGAAGGGGCTGAAAGAGTTCCCTCAATAACCGTAATCTGCTGCTTCTTTAGTTGTACTTTCTGTTTACGGTTCACGATGAGATGTGACCAAATAGTTTTTGCTTTTGTTGGATTTTTTTATTTTTACGTTCCCGACTCTTCCTTTAAGGTAGAACGAGTTTTACTTTACTTTTTAAAAAGGCAAAGAAGCAGACTTTGACTTAGTTGTATTATTTAAAGCTGAGATATCTGCTATGCAGTCGTGTAGCACACAGCACCCTTTGGTTCCCTTCAGCCTTCTCCACAGTACACAGCAGCAGTGCTTTATGTCGACTTTTACAACACAGCAAACATTACCGTGGCACTTGGCCTTAAACTATTGGGCTCTTCCACCCACCATCATCGTCATCATCAAGCATTCCTCTGTTGTGAAACCTAAGTATGGTCGTAGCCCCGTGGAATGATCCATGATTGTAGCCCAGCTCCTCAACACGTTCTCCCTCTGAAGGTCCGACGACGGGTTGAGAATGAAAGGAGCCGTTGTTTCCTCTGAGGAGACCGAGGCTGAGACGAGCGGAGGTGGAAGAGTAAACATGTGGTAGTGACTGTGCCTTACTCTCCAGTTTTTGGGCAGTGGGAAGATGAAAGATAAAAATAAAAAAAAGAATCCACATCTTTGCTTTGTATAACTGGAACTTCTTTTTGTATTATTATTTTGTATAATTTTTTTGATATTGTGGATTAACCTCTCTTGTGCCATTGGTTCACCTGAAATCCAACGACCAATAAAACTGGGATTAGGAACGCTGCTCGTCTTTTGTTTCTTGTTCTCTTTGCTTGATGACCGATTGTTTCCTTTTGTTAAACTACAAAGTAGCCATTTTGTTGGCTGGAATGAGAACTATTACGAGCTTATATTATTAGCTGTAGCTAACTATTGTAACGTTAGTTAGTTACGAGTTAAAATCTCTCGTCTCCAGCTGACTTAACTGTTCCCGTTCTAAAACGAGAACTCTTTAAAGAGCTCTTAAATATGTGTATGTATCCATCAAGCACATATTATATGGCCCTAAAAGACTGAAGCTAAAGCTACATGTCCCAAACCAAAAGTTAGCATCCTCACGATAGTTGATTATCTTTGTAGATAATTAATAAAGACGCAGCATTGATCTAGTATTAGTGTAGAACTAGTTGGTGTTCTAGTAATCTATTCTAACAATCCTGTTTCGTCACTTAGCTTAATGTTTCACACTTGGACAGCAAGAGGTGAGATTTGTGTTGCATCATATTTCACAATAGTATGTTAGCCGGACATGCTAATGTTTGCTGCTCACATTAGAGCAGAAAAGGCATTTTAACTCATTCCTCACACTTTGATTGTACACCTACTAATCACAACGGTGGTCATAGTTCAGCCTTCTCTTGCTCTGCACATTCTATCATTTAATCCTGGTGCTCCACACTTGGTCTCCTGCCAGTTTTTGACCACAGCGGCTCCATGTGCTGTCTCTCACACACTTTTCCTTTCTCCTGAATAGACCCTTTGTGTTGAAACATTTATTCTACCCCCCCCCCCCCCCAAAGATTCTCTCACGCACGCATACATTCAGGGCGGTAATGTAATGATGGAGCCTCTAGAGCAGGTCTCTAATCCAACTCCCACCACCCGTCAGGCTTGCAGATCCCAGAGGAACACCCAACATGGCAAAACAAACACACACCCCTCCACAGGTTCTCCTCCCCTCTGCTGCCTCGTGTGTCTCTCTCTCGCTCTCCCTGCCTGCTTTAACCATCATCCCTCCATCCTCTCTCTCCCTCTGCGTTCTCCTCCCTAGTTCTCCCGCATTACCCCGCCCCCCCCCCCCCCCTCCTGAACAACTTCTGCTAAAAAGATGAGTCACTCAAAATATGACCCAGATCCCAGAAATGGGTGCAGTGGTTTGTGGGTAAAGTGTGAGGCTGCAGGCGGTGCTGGGCTGCTTGGCCCGTTTTCAGAACAAATGAACGAGGGACTGGGAGGGAAACTGTGTGCGAAATGGCCGCCGTCTCCTCTCCACCCGTATCCGAGTCCGCCTACACCTCAACCGTTACCATGGAAACACCAGCTGCAAGAAGCCGTCTGAATCAAAGAGGCGAGTGTGTGTGCCGTCGTCGGGGCCAGAAATGTCAAAAACGTTCATTACATCCAAAATGTGGGCTGATGGAGGCCGAGTGAGGCTTGTGTGGTTTGAGTGGGTGGGGGTGTGCAGAGCTTACGGGGGGGGGGGGGGGGTTAGGATGAGGAGCCTAGGGAGCAGGAGGAGGAGGGGGGGGCGTCTGCCTTTGATCAGAAAAGACCTCATCGAGGAAACAGCACAAGGCCAAACTACTGCTGAACTACTCCCAATCCTGGTTCCTCTGATAGTCCGCCCATCTGCTTGACTGCAGAGGGTGTGTGTGTGTCTCTTTCTCAGTCTCTCTCTCAGTGGGTCAGTGGGTCGGTCAGTAATCTCTTCAGAGGACGTGAAGGAGGTCTGTCAGGTTGACCCAGTGACAGATCAGCCATCAGAGACTTTCATATCCTCAGTGTATGTTGTGTCAGCTCTAGGTGTAGACGTGTCTACGTCTTTAATTGATAACAATGCATCAGTGCTGTTGGGCTGTATTTAGGGAAAGCGGTGCTTTGAGCTGAAAGCTAACGTAAGCATGCTAACCATGTGCCAATGTGTGTGACCAGGTTAGAGCAAATGATTAGCAATTTGGTGGTGATCCAGATGTTCGACTTCCAACGCGAGATGTGATGATTGTGAAGCTAAGGGTGATAAAGACTTAATTTCAAAACCTTTAGCTTTGTTTTGTCTTTCATGTAACCAGGCAGTTGTATTCAGTGTTCGTGGGGAGGAGTGTAGCGTTGTAAGAAACAGATAAATTACAAACTATATGAAAATAGCACGTAGACAATGTGCGAGCATGTTAGTGTTATAAGACCGTAGTGAAACAGCCTACATGAGAGCAGCTGTACTGAGCGGCGCAGCTGCATCAAAACATCATTAGAAATATACACACTCATTAAAGATACACACAAGCAACAACAAACACAAACAGTGCCGGCGGAGGTGGAGCAGCAAAAGAATCGTCAGGGGAGCAAATGCTGCCAGACACCAGCGGTCCTTGTGGACGAGGCAGCAGAGGGCTTTGATATGCATGTACACACACACACGCACACACACGCACACACACACACACACACACGCACACACACACACACACACACACACACACACACAGTGTGTGACTCCTCTTGGGGGTGTGAAGGTTGTCTCGGTCACTGCAGATGATGCAAAAATATGTGTGTGTGTGTGTACATCGGTACTGTTACAGTCACACTAGCTCTCACAGAAACAGGAGCTGCAGCAGAGAAGTGTGTGTGTGTGTGTGTGTGTGTGTGTGTGTGTGTTTGTCCCTCTCAGGTTCCCTATGAAATATGCCGGTCATGTCTGGTTCATATTTTCATCTCTACAGACAGAACTGCAGTTCAAATCTGTCTCATAAAAACCCATTCTAGGCATCAGCTACACCAGCTATTCAGTGAAAGGGCTAAACATGGATTTCCAGTGGTTTCAATAGAGAACAGTGCTATTTTACACAATTCATATCTCGATGAGGCAGTTTGAGGTCAAGGCTGATAAGGCCCGCTTCATACCCAATCACAACTAAAGGTGCTTCACTTAGTGCATGAAAGATATGCAGCTGAATAGCAGAGATAAAACGAAAGACCAACAGCAGAAAGACAACATAAGTTAGTGGGCGATATAGATACAATCCCTTTGTTGGTATAAATCATTTAAAATCGTAAAATCAATATATATTGTTGAAATTTTTTAAAATATATATATATATATATATATATATATATATTATCAATACATCTGTGAACATGTAAACGAAAGTGAAACCTAATTCAATCAGCCATCGCCGCGATGTTTACAAAAGCACCGCTAGATTCCACTAAATCTTACACACTGTCCCTTTAAGAGCCTAAAAGTGATGTGCATCTCCAGCGAGGGAGCTACATGTCTCCAGCTATAGTCTACCTCCATCTAACTGTACGTTCATTTTCATTTGTTTGAGCGACAGCATTGCCAGAAACCTCCTCCGTTGAGCTGTTATCACGTCAGTTAAGCCAGTCCTTTGTTCTTTCAATTAAGTGAGTCATTAGCAGATAATATTCTATAATACTATCCGACTGTAATCCATGACCCACACAGGGCCATTCTTCAAGGAATAGAGAAGAATAAAACCGCGCTGGCTTACTGAGTAAGGCGTTATTGTTTTCGGGGCTCCAGGCTCATTACGGCGCGTCGTCCTCATGTCGCCGGAGAGCGGCAGTGACAGTGAGGGTGAAGGGTCACAGTCTTATAGAGGGTGATTATAGTCGGCTGAGCAGCCAGCGTGTTTACGACGGTCATGGGAATCACACACACAATGGGCCCTTTAAACCAAAGAGAGTTTCCTTTAAAGCTTGGTTTGGTGTTCATCTTCAAGTCATTGTGAGTAATTGTCCTTGTGTGGGATTTCTCCACAGTCTGATGACTGTAGGGCATTGGTCAAAGTCAACTGTTGAGGTCTGGTCTGTCCCAGACGATCTCTAAGTACAGTGTGTGTTTGAGTTGGTACCAATCCAGCTGACTGGTACGATCCTACCACAGAGCAGGTAGTTCATCCAGCTGTGTCAGAGGGATCGTAGATCCGGGTCTCTGGAAGTGAAGCCGGGAGGCTCACCATCAACGGGACTCGTTGGATCTTCTTCACTGGATCTCCTCACTCAATTAAAGACCTGAAATGTATTTACAAACAGGCTCACAGTCTCTACTTGTTTCTCGAATAGTGTACAACTGAATGCAAATTCTCAACATACTTAAATAGATTTGTTTTTCTCTGGGTTCAAATTCCAAATTCTCAAATGATGTAATTGTTTTGTTCTAACACAATATACTGAGCATGTATTGTCACAATACAAATACCAGGCATGAAAGTAGACTTCAGCTGAGCCAATATCTGAGTAAGCAATAAACACAATGAGTCTATAAACCTTAATCTAAAGCAAAATTGTATTTTTGTAGAAACACGTGACCCTTTTCCCCAATTACGTAAACACAATCATTTTTGACTAATACTTACAGTAAAACTACTTAGTTCACTATTTCTTATAACTTATCACTTGCATCATGAGTAACGTTAGCGAAGTGCTCAACATTAGCATGTTTTGTCCTTTAGTAACATGGTGAATATTACCATGAAACTTATACTTTAAACATGAAACATACATTTAAATTTAGGAGCTTGATATTTACAAACCGCAAGAACTAATCTTTACAAGTAACTTAAATAACTTCATCGCTAACACACAACATAACTAGCTTAGCACAGTAGCAGTGAGAAGCTAACGTTAGCTTACCGAGGAGATGAAATGTAATTCTCCTGGTGTCTCCTGGCTTCTGCTGTGTAACGGTTTCATTTTCATCTGATAACGACTTTAATAACTGTTTTAAATTAGTTACTTTTCTTACTGTTTCTCAACTTTTGTGAAGCTCGATGTTGTCACGTGGAGCCACTACTTCCGGCTCAAGATGGCGACCCGCACTCCCGACCACGAGGACTCCCTCTCGCGCTCCAAAACTGCACTGCAAAACTTGGTTGGTTGGTTTTAATAAGGTGGGAATGGGTGAAAAAATATATACATCATATACTAAGTTATCACACCTGTCGTGTATCACAACAGAAATACAAGCATTCAGTTAAAACGTAGGTTCATAGTTAAATTGTTTATAACTGTATTTATTTATCTTTAACCTGTTGTTCTTCTTATTACAGTCTGATGTGGTTATATCTGTCTGGGCTTGCATGGACCAGGCGGTGAGGGTATGAAAGACACATTTGTGTTGCACTCTGGGGAGTGTTGGGTCCAGTGCTTGTGGAGGACTAACGTTCAATAAAGGTCAAGACATCACTGCCTTTGACCATCCTTTTCCTTTGAGCCATACGAGCAGCGTGGCTGAAGATGCTGGTCCATCTGTCGCTACACCACTTTGATCCAGACTGAGATATGTCAACGACTACCAGGCGGATTGGCATGAAGATGGTTCATTCATGTTCCCTCCACAGGAGGAACTATCTGGAACAATCTGCCTGAGGATCTGAAAGCTGCTGGAAGTGTTAAAATAATTAAAATGTAAACTTAAAACCTTAAAAACGTATTCAGCTAGGCCTGAACCTTTTTTTATTTTAACATTAGCGATATCTTAGCATTTTATTTATCTATACTTTTACTTTATTTTAGACACTTATTTCATTGTATTTAATGTGAAAAAAGTATTCTATTCTATCTAGTTTAACCTGGGTTAGCAGTATTAGTGTCATGGATATGTGATGTACTAATGTTATATGAATGAATGAAACCTTAAATGTGCAAATGAATTAATGCCCTTATGTGCAATATATCTGTGTGCAATATGATGAATATGAAATGTCTTCCTTACACTGATATTTTTTCTAGTTTCTTTTATATATATATATATGCGATTCCTTTTTTATCCATTGTTAACTTTTTATTGTCGAACTATTGTGTATTGTCAGCTACAGACTTTGATTTTAGTTGTTGCACTTTGGCATGACCTTTTCCTTTAGGACACTCAGCCTGTACATTCTGGCAGCGGGACAGACAATGGAAATCAGCCATGCGGCTGTAATTGGGTGCATTTACATTTTAATTTAAAGTGTTCATCAATGTACATTGTCCCTCTCGAACAAATAAAACTAAACAAACTAAACAAACAAACTATTCTATTTCATTTATCCATTATTCTATTATATTTAAGTTGTATAATTGTATTCTATTTGATCAACCTAGATTTTATTTCATGCTGTTTTACTCCCATTACTGTTATTATAGCTTCTAATTACAGCTTTTAATTCCATTTCATTTTCACCATTTCATTGTCTCGTGCACATTGGTCTCAAATTGTCAAACTGCTGAATTGCTTTTGTGTCTTCTGTTGTTTTCACGGTCAGTCACCTGTGAAGCTGTTTGAACTGCACCGACCAGTATGAAAGGTGCTGTACAACAACGGGTTGAATGATGGACGTTAGTATTGTGACTGTCAGCTGACATTAACATCTGCTTAAAGCACTGCTGTGTCCAAGTGAAGCTTCACACAGACTTGTTAAATCGGTTCCTCGCAAATCCCAAAATAATGTCTTCTGGTGTCATAGTAGTTGGAGGAATAAACATTCATTTTCTATCTTCAGAGGCCATTAACTGTTTTTATTTCCACATCTTCCAGTCATGTAGCTTCAGCTGTGCATGGGCTTAGAATACAGACGCTCACAGTAATAAACTGCTGTGGACGCTATGGAAGACCAAACATGTCCTCGTGTGTCTTTGTTGAATACAACACACATCATTTCATCCATGACGGCTCGGCTGGTGTTAGAAGATGCCGAATACGATTAAAGTCTAATTCTGGCTCTCATACAAACACAGTCTGTCTCTCACCGCCCATGACTAAAACCATTCGGACCACTGGGCTATAACGGGGGTTTGCTGTGCTACTTTTATAGTCTGCATGCAGAAACGAGAGGCTGCAAGAGTGAGTGTGTGTGTGTGTGCGCGCATGTAGTAAAATGATTCGTCACACTCACAGCACACTTGACTGAACAAAGAAGTCCACTCTCTAGGTAACGTTACAAAGCCCGGATGTTGCAACGCTACGATTGGTGGAAAGCACACGCTCTGTCATGTGATTGGTGCATAGCCTGGGGGGCTCAGTTATCATGAGTCAGCCCCTTTTTCTGCATGAGACAAGGGAGGAGGGGAGAGAGAGAGAGAGAGAGAGACCTGTAATGGAGGCAAAGTTTAAACATGTATGACCCGAAAACTCAAAGCAATGTGAACATGAAACTTTATTAAAAAATGGTGTGGTCTCACACCTGTTACACAAAAGATACAGAAGGGAATGCTAATGTTTTTCTTCTTCTTTCAATTATGTACTCAAAAATATCAGTATAAACTGCAAATAAATTGCCTCGAGATTCTAGACCGCTCGTGAGTTCAACCCAGATGTACAAACAGAAGAAGATGAACGAAGGAACATGTAACGTGGGGATCCTCTTCGTTATTGAAGCTCAGCGAGAGAAGGCAAAGTGTCCTCACGAGTGCGTGTGTCGTTTCCACAGATAAACTTTAGCATTTCAGTGCGTTTCGAAGAACGCGTTGAGCGGCGGGTCCCAAAAAATCTGCACGAGCACACGAGCTGTGAGAAGTGATGGGAGTAGAAAACGGTGACGCACACTCACAGAGATACAAAATAACATCAGATCTCCAAAAAGATAACCAGCACTGAAATGAAACGTAGAACTGCAGCGAGCGAGGTTTGTGATATTCTGAGGACGAGCAGATCCCGCCGGTGGGGGGAGTGGGGGGGGGGGGACCCGGTCGCCACAGAGTTAGAAGCGTCTGTAGTAGCGGTGCGCGGGTCCGTAGTGCATGGGCAGGTCCATCATGTCCATGTTGTGGTGATGAGGGTTGACGGGAGGGTGGAGATGGTTGTTATTGTTCAGGGGGGGCAGGTGTTGTAAGGGGGGCACGTAGGGGGCCGGGGGCAGCCGGGGTAACATCACCTGGTGGTACATCCCGGCCTGGGGCGGAGCCGGTGGGTAGTGGGCGCGCGGAGGCACGAAAAGGGGAGCTTGCACCGCCTGCGGGTGAGGAGGAGGAGGAGGAAGGGGGGGGGCCGCCGGGTGAGGGTTTGGCGGGTTCTCGAGCGGAGGACCCACACAGGGCCGCTTGGCTTCGGTGATGTGCTCCGGAGGAGGGCCGACCCGCTTCCCTGAATTATCTGGAGAGAAGGAACAAAGGTGAGTCGTCGATGAAATAATAAAGCACCAGAGAAGCGGAACAGAGGGACTCTCAGTACGGACCTGCAGACTTCTTATTCAGCTCTGCCTCTCCTTCCTTCTGGATATCCTGAATGATTCGCTCATCGTCTTGCTGTCGAAACAAACACACACACCAGTTTTATCAAAGTGAAATGAACTATTGTGGTTTTGCTGCAGTCAGAGAGGTCAGAGCTGCTGTGGAGGGCGGGACTAAGTGATGATAAAGGTGAACTGTGCACATTTGTTTGGTCAGAACTTCCTTCACTTATTCTTGACGAGGACAACCCTAGAATAGATAATGATGAGGCAGCAGTGGACCCCTTTCTCCAGCCCTCCATTGGCCCTCTGGTTACCAGTGTTTATCCATTTGTTTTGGCAAAGCCATGGAGACTAGCCTGTTGGCCGGCTCTGATGCCTCTCTAGAGCCGCTGGAGCAGCTCCAGCTCATTAACTGCTCGGGGACTAATCGTTGCTTCAGGTTGCCAGTGATACTGTGGCCAGGTCACTGTGGGCCCCCACAGAGTCAGCTGCTTGTTTGTGAGTGTAACAGTGGCTTCACGCTACAGTTTACCAGGACAGACGAAAGAACAAAAGGCTCAAGTTCTTCAGAACAAAGCGGTTACCGTGGGGTCCGTCCAGAGGGAGCACTTGCGGCAGTGTCGGCAGGGAGCTCCAGGAGAGCGTGCGTGCTGGCAGAAGTGGTTGTAGCCCGTGATGGGCTCTCTGCAGAGGTAGCACATGAAGCTGCCGCAGCGGCACGACATCCGGTTGCAGCCCTCGGACTTCACCAGACCCGTCCTGCACTTCACGCACTTCCTCACCCGAGCTACCGTCATGCGCTCCTCACTGCACCGTGAGGACGGACAGACGGGAGAAACAAATAGACAAACAGGGCAGTGAGAGACAGGAGAAGTGAAATTCAACAAGGAGAAAAGAGACATGGCAGCGCTGCAAAAAGGCTCATCTGACTCTGTGCAGATGGTCTAATGAACTTTCTTCTTTGTGGTTGTTAATGTTGACGTGAAAAGAGAAATTTTGTCTGAAAAACGAAACGCCATCGTGATTCTTTTCGCTACGTCCTGTTAAAATCATCAGGTCAGCGCTGCTCAGACCGGCTCCACTGATCTCTCTACCGGGCCACTTCCTGCCTCTTTCAGCACCAGGAAGTAAGAAGCTCGGTGTACCGCTCAAAACAGGAAGTACTGCCTGTGGACCCGCTGGGCCACAGGAAGCAGCTGGCCTCTCCACTTCCTGGAGTGTTGTCCGGGAAAACTGAACTGTTTACCCAGCATCCTCTCCGAGGGAGGAGTAGAGGGGAGAGACATGAACAGGGCCTGCGACAGAATTGCTAACGTGAGCGCATGGGTCGAAAACACTGTGGATAATTTAAAGTAATGCCGTTTAGTTTTACGATGTTTAAATGTATTCTGTGTAAGCTTCATAAAATCCCATCAAAGGACACGCGTCTACGTCGGCCGAGTGTTGATAAAGGGAGTTTGTTTCCATCAGACCACTTACAAGAGCACCCTCATGCGGATCTCGTCCCTCTCCAGGACCTGCTCACACGTCTTCCCCATGTGCTGCTTCCACTGGACGTGGCACTTTCTACAACTCTCCTGAAGAAGAAGACGAGAAAGGAATCAGACAAATGTCGCGTTTAGGGATTACGTAGAGGGACAGAAAGCAAAACAGTGAATTTCATTAGAATCTCCCTGCAACATTTATTCACTTGTACGTTTTTTGTTTTTTTCTGATACATCATCAAATACCGAGCGACTAACCCACATTTCCACATCCACCCTCTTGTCTGACACTATTCCAGTAAGTGCTGAATAAGAGGAGCCTCCGCTCTGCTCTATATGCTGCTGGTGCTGCCACTGCAGGATTTAGACAGACACAGCTACTAGGTGTGGCTCTCCCTGCAAATGTGAGTGTGTGTGTGTGTGTGTGTGTCTGTGCAGCAAGAGTGTGATTTGATCGCTGCTGACTGCTTGGTTGCCTAGAAACAGCAACTCCATCCTCCAACCTCCTTCGTCGTGTCAGCATGCACGCACGCGCACACACACACACACACACACACACACACACACACACACACACACACACACACACACACACACACACACACACACACACACACACACACACACACACACACACACACACACACACACACACACACACACACACACACTTTAGCTAGGGGATGCCTCCCTTGCTTAACCCCTGGCTAAGTGGTGTCACCATAAATATTTGAACCGCTCATCTAATATTAAATAGCGTGGCATATGACAGCTGATACAGCACCAGTATGATCCATTTCTCCACGGAAACCTCCAGTCTGACCCTTAACCTGCATCGGTCATAAACGCACCCCTTCAGTCCTGTGACCTCTTTGCACATCCTTCAATCCCTTCATGCGTGTTATTTTGTCATTTCAGCTTCCACGGGATTGCAGCACTCACAATATTCACTGAGACAGCTCTCTGTGTGTGTGTGTGTGTGCAAGGTCAGCCAGAGGGTGGGGAACAGAGTTGGAAAAGCCAGATTTTCGTTGGCATTCGAAGCGGTTTGGATGCAAACACTAAAAGACGTTCGTGGAAAAAGACCAGGACCTTTATAGCCAGAACGTGGCAGCTTCAAGCAGAGGAAGAGCCCTTTAACAAAACACGAGACGGATGATGAGTAGACCAACTGTGCTCACATTTTTGTGGAGCTTCTGATTTATAAAAAGGGAGTGCCCAAGCAGAGACGTTCAATGAAGCGCAGTCGTGAAGCACGGGAACGAGCGTGACCAGGATCAAGCATAGTGAGAGAACTCGCTCTGGTCTCTGATACCAGTCCAGCGTGGGTCTTTAGAGGCCGGGCAGGACGGGGTAAGGTGGCGAAGGGCGCAGCACCGGACTCAAGTGTCGGAAAAAAAGCCGGATCACACAAAGACCGGGAGGCAGAGAGTGAGACGGGGAGGAGGATGGAAAGCAGAGCGGTGAAAGATCACCCCCTGGTGGTAACCTAGAGACCAGGAAGAGAGACGGCATGAGACCGAGCGACAGAGAGAGACAGAGACAGAGAGAGAGAGACAGACAGAGACAGAGAGACAGAGACAGAGACAGAGAGAGAGAGAGAGAGAGAGAGAGAGTGAGTGTGTGTCTGGGACCTGTTTGACAGTGAGTGTGGCTGAAGTGTGACGAAGGTTGTAGCCACACACACACAAAAACACACAGACACACACACAAACACCTTCATGATGTACACATGGCAGCAACATGAGCAACTTGAATCTGGGAAATAGTCTGTTTCGCTGTTTTACTCGAGTCTCTGCATCCATTCATTCACTCCAGCCATCTGGTTCCAACTTGTCCCCCCCCTCCCCCTCTCTCGGGTCCTACCCTCCTTCCCTCCTTCCTCCCCTCCCACCCAGCAGCACCTTCATTCATACTTTGCCTCTCCTCCTCTGGATCTCTATTTCCCCTCCCACGGTGCGGGCTGCAGCAGCCCTTATAAGGCAGTGCAAGCAGCTTGCTTCTGATTGGGGGGGGCTGCTTCGAGGGTGCGGTGGGGTGGCTTTTACTGGAATCATCAAATCTGAGTGCAGATTTGAGAGCGCACGAGAACGCAGCTACTCGCAGACACACAGAGAGCGACAACACACCGATACGGCTCTTCTTGTTTGCACTGCGACAGGCCTTCCAGCGGCCTTCCATTTCACATTCCTCCACTTTCACGAAGTAATCACTCGCAGGCCGGGAGCAAGCCTGTCCAAATGTCCTCATAAAGCACATGTGGGAAGCGTTAGGAGGGGAGCCAGGGGAGAGGAGACGAGAAGGGAGGAGAATCTGGGTCAAACTTGACCTGGGCCACATTTGAAACGGAGGAGGAAGTGTGTCCAAAAAGTGAGGAACCAGTGTGAGGGGAGTGGAGAGTGCAGCCAGCCAATGAGGCGGCGGGGTGGGAGAAAGGCGGGTGGGCTCAACGGATGTGTGTCAGTTACATAATGAAGCCCCTCCCTGCTCGGAGACTGTACAACAAGCGTCTTCTTAAACCGTTCACAACAAATAAATATTTAAAAAACAGAGATTCAGTAAAGCTAGTCCATGTAAATCTGATATTCTTGGGGGGGGGGGGGGGGGGGGGGTCAGACTCTCCTCACAACCACAGCAGCTACAGATTCACATCCTGATTCCTACACAAACTAAAGAGGAAGCACGTTGTGTTAACGTTCTGTGGCACTGGACTCACTTAACAAAATGCCGTTTCCTTCATAACTCAAGAGTGTCTGTCAGACCGCTGAGTATGATTCTGAAAACATATTCTAACAGCCGGTCCAAATCTGCAGCTGTTGCCGTCGATACACCGCAGAAGAAAAATATGCAGAACAAGGATCAGCCCAAAAGATATCTGGAGCACGACTAACTTTCTTGTATCTTTGTGTGTGTGTGTGTGTGTGTAATGGGATGCAGCTGTGCTGGCACACTGCAGGGCAGCCACTATGAACCTCTGGCTCCACCTACAGGTTAAAGGAGGGAGCAGCAGCAGAGAGGATCAACATCCTGATCTGTGTCTGTACGATGATCAGGGCCGTCCTCAAACAAAGAAACTCTTAGTCAACAAACACTCATACAAGTTTGTTGACGAGGAGATCGGTTGATTTAATCGAGTTCCTCCACAAAGAATCACACAACAAACAAATGGACGAAAGAAGTCGACTGCAGCCCTGACGAGTATATTTAAGGTTCGGCTCAGGCCCCGTTTCTCATAATCTAGGTGTTCATAGAGAAGCCACTGCAAAGAGATCGTGTTGTTTTAGGACATAGATGACTTCTGTGTTGCTAGAGGAGCTTGTGCAAAGTCAGCAGATGTGAAATAACACGTTATAGTCTGACCAGAGACAGAAGATCTCTGTGTGTGTAAACGCATCATTAAAACACCAACAAGCTTAAAGGGAGACACATTAAAGTGTGTTCTTGGGGAGTACTCGAGGCTACGCTAGCCGCAACTAGCCGCAACTAGCATAACACAATCGAACCTCTGTCTGTCAGCGGAAGAAGAATGCTTGTAATGTAAAAAGACGATATCTCTTGTTTTATGTTAATAAACACAGGAAATGGAAACACTTTGTCCCAATATCTCACACATGTACTATGCTGGAGGTGTTGATCTCTCTCTCCCTCATTCTGTCGATGTAGTGATAGTGTGTGTTCCTGAGTCTACATACGTGTGTGTGTGTGTGTGCGTGTGTGTGTTGACTCAGTTTGTTGTGGTGTAGCAGGAGTGAGTGTGAGACACAAGAACAGAAACAAAAAGAGACAAAAGAAGCACCGAGAGAAAGAGGGGAGGGTTGTGTGGTGTGGGTGAGAATATGAGTGTGTTTGCACGTCTCTTTGCCAAATAATGGAGAAATGTCAGACTGGAATCCACGTGACAGCGTTGGCAGACACAAAGCAGCGCCGCCCCCCCTGCATTCCTCAGACAGAGGGAGGAGGCCCGGAGATAAACACAGAGGATGACGACCTCGCCAGATGGAACCGTTTCATCGTCAGCAGAGAAGCGCTCATCAATCTTCTTGATCTGGACGGACGTGATCTCCGTCTCGCGTCCGGGTCCAGATGATTAATGCCGAGGTGGACGCTGCACACCGAGCTTTCCGGTTTCACCGTCACGATTGGACTGAATTATTCATGAGGTTGAATTCAAATCCAGGTTCAGGCTCCCTTTTGTACAGTATAATTTAATCTGGACAAACGGCCATATATACGACGCATGTATTGTGCGTTAACCTACATATTCCTTTACAGTTACGGTCTGTAGAGGAGGAGCAGCAGCAACACAGCAGCCCGGCCTCCCCAACAACCCCAAGTGTTCAATAAACTAAATAAATACAGAGTGGGACTGACCTTGCGGCACCGCGGGTTGGGACAGCTGAATAGAGACCTGTCTTTGTCCAACAGCGCTGGGAAATTGCAAAACGGGCAACTGAGAAGGACAAAGAGGAAGGAGGGTTCAGGAGTGAAATGTATGAGACGGCTGTAAGAGAGACGCAAAGTAAAACAGATAAACAAATCCCACTGGGAGCAGACAAACAGACATTATTTAAGGTCTTTTATGAGTGTACAGATCACCTTCAGGCCACCAAATAACATGCGTCCTTACGGACTAGATTGAAAGTTCAAAATGCATTAAAAACAAAGTATTAATAATGATTCTAATCAAAATACAGCAACTGTGTGAACCAAACCTCACTACGTGGAGGCAGGAAGATTTATAAATGAAGATGAACAAGCAGCTGGAATATGAATGTACAAGTGAGACTAAGTCCTAAAGGGTTCGGGCTGCAACTAACTACTATTTACATTATCTGTTCATCTGCTGATTGTTTTCTTGACTTGTCGATTAAAGGTTTAATCTTTAAAATTCCCCAGAGCCCATGACAGGGACGTAACAAAGAAGCAGCACATCTTCACACCCATCACTGGGGGAACTTTGACCGCTTTGCTCCTAAATTTACTTTTTAATTGATTATCAAAATTGCTGACAGTTCATTTTTGGCTGACTAATCGATTGATCCACATGTAGACAGTTCAGTTACAAGACAAATGTAATACACACACACACACACACACACTTACCGCACTAGTTCATCAGCACAGGTGGCGGCGACGGCCTCCTCCGCCTGCCTCTCGTAGTATTTACACAGTATGTTCTCAGGGAGGACTTTCTCCAGCTCACACACCGGGTAGGAGCACGGGCAGCCGCCCTCCATGCAGCTCAACACCGACTGCAACGCGCACAAAGTTATTAGAAATGCAGCAGGTACGTTCACAACCACCGTCAGCCAACGCACACACACAAAGATGAGAAACATTCATTATAATGCAGTCCAGTCTGACAGTGTTATAAAGATGAACCAGCACCAGAGGATGTATTATAAAGCTGTTGTATTACATTGGATCATATATAATGTTTATTGTGAGCGTGAGTGTGTGTGTGTCCGTACATTTCCAGAGCCAAACACGGCCTCCTGAGCGTAGCGGACCAGGCACTCTTGACAGAACAGGTGTCCGTCTGAACACTGCGTCATCTTCTCAAACGCAAACTCCCCGAAGCAGCAGCCGCACTCGATCAGCTGGCCGTCCTGCACACAGAGAGTTACACACAGAGTTACACACAGAGTTACACACAGAGTTACACACAGAGACACTTCATGAGGCTCGGAGCTTTTCAGGGATCTTCTTTTGAGAGTTAACGGATTGATTTCATTCACGGATTATCAAATACAGAAAGTAAAATCCAAGATGTTAGAGTACAAGTCAGTATAAGTTTAGAGTGGCACTAAAATGAACCTAGAAATCAACGAGTCTACAATATATTCTACAAGTAAACGGATTTTCATGGACTTTAAGAAAACCTCTGACTTTGAGGGAAATACTCGAGGATCCATTTTAAAACTGCACTGTCGAGTGTAGCCACGATAACAACAACGTAGCCGTCTTAAACGTACATTCAGCAGCAACCATGTGACCAACACTATCCTGAACAAGCTCACCAAAAGCCTATGAAAGTACGGCCTCTGGTCTTTATACCACAACATTGGTTTGTATTGCATCGTGATAGGACACTTCTTTTTCTTTTACGAGCCGCCCTGAAGGTTACATCCGTTTAGCTGAGGTGTGTGTGTGTGTGTGCTTCCTACCCTCTTGTACTCGTCCTCATTGACCTGCAGAGCCAGGAGGAAGTCCTCGTGCTGAGGGGAGAGAGAGAGAGAGCGAGAGAGAGAGATTCAGTAAACGGGGAGATGTGACAGGAAGAGCTCCCCGAAAAGAGTGTGTTACAACTGAAAGCAGCTAAGTCTCGATAAGAGGCGAGGCCTGTGATATTTAGCTCTTTGTACAAGCAGCAAGATTCATTTTATATTCCCCATCATTTAGAAATCGTTACAATATGAATCCAATATTCCCTTTGGTAATGTTACTCTGATGAAAAGAAATATGCCGAAAGCAAAATACCCTTAACTTAATGTTCTACAGCATAAAAAACAGAAGGTATGACTGTATATGCACAATAATATAAAGACAAAAATATGAAGTTGGATAAAGTCTGTAGGCATGAATACTGGGTGACAGGTGTGTGTGTGTGTGTGTACCTCTGCCCATTCCTTGTCCTTCTGCTGATAGAATGAAAGCTCCTTCTGCACAGAAGCTTCCAGGCTGCTGTACGTCCGGCAGTAGCGACGGTCGTTCTCCAAGAAGTACATCATCTTCTCAAACTTCACTGATCCTGCGGGACAAAGGGAACCCAGTGAGTGAGACACCCACAGGAGAAAAAAAACATCAGTACACCAAGACAGATGTTCTTGGAACCTCGGAGATTTCCGTCCTCCCATGATGCACCTGCAGACCCCGTGGTCAAGCTGTTACTGAAGCTCTTGCGAATGAATGAAAAGCTGCCCGAGGTATTCACAGGTGTGCAAAAGTGGAGAAAAAAAAAAGAGGTTTGCTCACCGTGCTCAAAATGGAAGCAGATGTAGCAGCGCTCAGCGGAGGTTCTGCTCCGTCGTCTCTTTCCTGAGGGGTCGCCTGAATCTTTCCACTTCTTCAGCGCTGAACATAAGGCCTGCGAGTCAGAGAGACACTTAAAGACGCGTTTGTAAAAGTAGAGGACGGGTGGAATCGTGACTGCGTTCCTCGGGGCGCTACGGGACGGCGGGTACCTTGCGTGTGATTGCATAGTGTCCCTTCAGAATATTGAGGGCCCATTTGATGTCCTGACAACTGAGCATCCGGAAATCTGCCATGAGCAGGTCAGCGGCCTGCATCACAGCCTCGGGTCCCACCGTGCCCAGTTTGGTGTAGTCAAACAGGTCCTCGGTCACCTGAAACGACCCGCGACAGACGCATGAACACGGGGCCAACACACTGAGACACCGGATTCTGAGGCGTTCATGGAGCGGTCAACAAAGCGACAAAAGAAAAAATACATTTAGTAACTGGCATTTTAAGACTTTCTTTTCTTTTCTTCTAATTGTACGGTGGTGGCAGGAGAGACTAAAGGCCTGTTTCTGCTTTTTTGTGTGAACAAGTCAGAGTTTGAGGTGAGATTCTTTCCTGCTCTATGCTTTCATATATATGTGTGTGTGTGTGTGTATATGTGTGTGTGTGTGTAGGAAAAGAACAATGGATAAATGAATGGGTCCTCCTTTCCATGTGAAACACTCGCATGGTGCAGATGTTTCTTCAGTATATTCACTCTCGTCCCCACTACAGTACGTCGTCATAATCTACAGACACCAAGAAAAGCTGGTGTGAAACTGATTTAAACTTGATTGACGTAATAATGAGGAACGATCTATTCTTCCTTGTTTTTCCAATTCGTCGGTTTGCAAGCACACTGTGCACGATGTGCATTATACCGGTGAGGATGTTAAACGCTCACTTACATCGACCCACATCACTACAGCCAGCCTAAAAATCTCTTGTGGCACTAACAGACGGACAGACACACAGACACACACACACACCTCTGTCTCGGTGTCCCCACACTCCAGTAGGATGCTGGTGGGAGCTGCTGTGGCTGCTGCAGTACCCCCCCTCGGATACTCGGGGTTCTCCAACAGCAGGTTACAGATACTGGAAACAGCAGAGAGGGGAGCTGCGTGTGAACAAAGCTTACACCGACATACACAGTCCACCAACACAGAACTGTGCCCTGTTGCATATGAAGTGTACACCTAAATAATTGTTCTGAGAAAAAAAAGAAAAAACAACACTAATATATACAGTATATATAAAATATTATAGTTTGATTGATCAGTCAAACTGCCTCCAATAGAAAGAAGAAGAAGCGGGAGAAGAAAGGCAGATGCTTCTTACACATTCAAGTCTTTCACATTATTCTTTTGGATCAGTTCTGCTACATAGGCTTCTTGGACATCTGGGAAGAGTTCCAACTGCAGAGGAGACACCAAGAGGCGGAAGGTAGTTGGGACAGAGGAGGTGAGAGACACAGTTACACCACAATTCTAATTTAACTTGACATTAACCGACTGATGAGCTCAAGAGACAGACAGCAGACAATGCAGAGCACGGCGATGCACGGACCACTTGTGTGACACTCACAACACCAGTGATGAGGGCTCTGACGTGGGGCTGCTGCTCCGCTCTCCCTTGTGGCGCAGAGGGACCGGGCCTCGCGTCCTCTATTCGGGGAATGTCCTCTGGTGCAGGAGGGACCGCGACCAGACCAGGGGCGGGAATGACTCTTTCTGGGTTTGGAGCGGGAGCCGGAAATCGACGAGCATCTCCGCTGTTGTGGGGGACTGAAGCTGTGGGAGCGTGAGGGACGAGAAGGTTAGAGTTGATCCTGACGTAGAGGCTGCGGGCCGGTGGGACCCCGCCAGAGGCCCGGGCCTGTGGCGGAGGATTGGGAACAGCTTCCCCCGGCGCTTGGCTCCCCAGGATGATCCGGTGACCTGCCTCCGGAGGACCGAGTCTCTCCGGGGCCGCAGCTATTAGCACTGCGGGGGGGGCCACTTGTATCACCTGAGGATGCTGCAGGGCCTGGACCGGAGGCTGGGCCGGGGCCTGGGCCAAGAGCTGTGGTTGAATCTGAATGAGATTGCCCTGCATTAGATGGAACGACACGGGCTGCAGGAGGTTCTGGGGCCTGAGCTGCAGCTGGGGTTGGGTTATGAGAGCAGAGGCTTGGATGCTCGGCTGCTGGGGAAAAACGACTAGTTTCACCTCCTTCAACGGGGCGAGGCGGGGCTGCAGGACGCCGGTCCCGCCGGTCTGGAGCTGTGTCGACGTACCGGGCTGAGACGCCGTCCGTGTGCGAGACTGGGACTGTGCAGACGAAGTGCTGGCCTGAGGATTGTCTTGTGACTGAGTGCTTGTACCGGCCTCTTCTTGAGTCTGGGTAGAAGAACTGGACGCAGTCGCACAAGAAGAGTGTGTGGCACTTTTAGAGGTGCTCGCCGTCGCGAGTTCTGAAGGGCCGGCTTGTGGCTGCACGGGCCCAGATGTGCTGGGCTGAGGCTGACTGAGTACAGGTATAGGTGCTCTGGATGTGTTGGCATTTGTGGAGGTAGATGGGGTTTGGATAGAAATTGCATGGAGTTCCACTTTTATATGCGCTGACGTACCGGCCTGTTGCTGAGAGTTTGTGTGAAGTTTTGGCTGAGACAGTGTGTGCGATGACGAGCCGAGTTGTTGCTGCTGTGCGTGTCCTGAAGTGCCGGACTGCTCCGGTGTCTGTGTCTGTGTCCGTATGGCTGTCACTAATGCGGAGGAGATGGCCGTGGCATCTCTGGAGGTAGAGGGGGCAGAATCGGGGTCCGCTGTGGGAACCCCAGAGGTTGCGCTACTGTGACCCACAACTTGAATTAGGTTGTGCGAGGCTCCGCTCCATTTCGCTGCTGGGCGAATCACGTGTCTGCGTGCAGGAGTCAGCAGCTGCAGGAAACCACAGGAGGAGATGATTGGTATGCAATTTCTGATAACAAAACACATAAGACTAAACGATAAAATGTTCATCTTTTTTTGTACAAAGTAAAGTGCACTCTACAACCTAAGAGCAGGGTTCATCAGTCACCTCCAATATGCTGATGTCATCATCTGCATCGTCCGGGACTAAAACAGGGCTGCCAGGTATCAGAGTCACAGGCTCCTCGTCCGAATCATCGGAAATGGTGATGAGCTCCCTCTTACGGGAACGGGAGCCTACATGGACACATTGTCAAGTGAATATCACAGATGTGTATCATGTGTGTGGATATTTGTGTCTTTGTGGCAACGTGTGTTAAAGAGAAGGGGAATAAAACTGAACGGCAGCAAATCTTCAATCAAAGTTATTTCATAAATTCTTCCAATAGAAAGTGTGATGCGACCGGCCGCTGGAGCCTTTGCCACGCTGAGATGGGGATGATAATCCTCTAGTTTGAATAATAAGTACTGTGAGGAATTTAAGTTTTAAAGCGCTCCTAATTGTGGATATAATGTGATACAGTATATTTACTTGTAGGAGTCTGGTCATTTCATGCATCAAGTGTCATAGACTGAGGAGGGGCTTGTGGGACTTCAGCCAATCATTGAGCTGATCGATATGTAATCTGAGACTTTTCAGAGACTTTGGGGGGAAAATATGAAGGCAAATCACTGTCAAAATCCGAGAGCGCAAATGAGATCCATGCGCGCGTGAAAATCAAACAGCCGCGCGCGTATTTTACTTTGACGAGCGCTTTTACGTCACTCCGCAAAAGTCGCTCCCGAAGCTTAAACCCGCTTGCTTGCGAAACTTTAACCTGTTGCTCGCGAGTCTTTTTCCAAAGTTTCTTTTTCTTTTTGACAGCGAGTGGGCGGACCCAGTCGCCAGTGTATCTCTACATCTAATTCGTTACAATCCTCGTCTTGGGATAAACCGGATATCACTCTGACACAGACGCTCGCGGGAGATTTTCAGATTGCAGGTTAGGGGCAAATAATGTACATTTTACTGCACGGGTACTTTTACTTTCTGCACTTAAAGTACATTTTGCTGATAATAACATTGACTAAGGTTTTGAATGCAGGTATTTTACTCGTAATGGATTATTGTTTCATCAGTATGGTATTAGTAGTATGTTTCCTGCAGTGAAGGATCTGAATACTTTTTCATCCACTTATTACTTGTCAGTGATTTAACAGTTAACGCTAACATACAAACGGTGGTCCCCAATCTTGGCTCCAGATCTTTGAGCAGGTCCAAATTGTTGCTCATATTATATACAACTATATTATATCTCTTCTGTAAACACAACACTATGATTAAATATGATCACATCAGGTTTTGATCAATTAAGATCAAAGAGTTTCTTTCAGCTATTTGTCACAAGAGGTTTGACTATCAAACACACATTGTCTGTAATATAATGATGGAGTGAATTTAAACCAATCTGAGCAACTTGACTTTAACACATTTTTAATTATTGTATTTAACAACTCGATTAACATAATTTGTATTTCATCAGCCTCTACAGTCTGAAAAGTTTACAAAACCTGTCAGACAAATGTAGAACATCCTGAGATGGATGTTTGATCAGTCAGAGTGATATCCGGTCTATCCCAAGAGAGGATTGTAACCAATTAGATGTAGAGATACAATGGCGACTGGGTCCGCCCACTTACTGTCAAAAAGAAAAACTGCTCGCGAGCGAGCAGGAAAAAGAGTCGCGAGCGAGCGGATTGAAGTTTCACGAGCGACTTTTGCTCACGGAGTGACGTAAAAGCGCTCGTCAAAGTAAAATACGCGCGCAGCTCTTTGATTTTCACGCGCGCATGGATCTCATTTGCGCTCTTGGATTTTGACAGTGATTTGCCTTCAAAGGGGGGCAAAAGTTAGGCCTAACAGTACAAACAAAAAGCAAACGTGTTTTAGCATAATCTGGTTCCTTGCTGTCCAAAGTTACAATATATGAATGTGGGTGCTATAGCTCAATACCAATACAGGATGTTTGAGAGTAAAACAATGTTGGCCTTTATCAAGTCTCTTTACACAACCCAAAATATAAATACATATATTAATTAGGGGTGTAACGGTACGCGTATTCGTATTGAACCGTTCGGTACGAGGCTCACAGTTCGGTACGCATGACGAACCGAATAAGTTTGAAAAACATATTTAAAAAAATAAAATAAAACTTTTTTATTTTACCTTTAACCAGGTTGTCCCATTGAGATTCAAAATATCTTTTGCAAGATGTAAGTAACAATACTACATAACATGAAGGAGCAGTTTTTGTTTTTGATGCTTATGTGTTGCTAAGAAGACACCCCAGAAGATGAGTCACTCAGGTATAGTTCCATCATTGTTCAAAGTTAAAGAATAACTTCATGATGTTAGTTGTAATGAATAAATATATTTTAAAATCAAGTACATTTCTCTGGCATTTATAGTTTTCTACTGTACCGAACCGTGGCTCCACTGTATCGTACCGAACCCAACCGTGAATTTTGTGAACCGTTACACCCCTAATATTCATAAGGCTCCCTTAAATTAGTATTTTTGGGTGTGCAAGAATCACAACCCAGAAATGTGCTGAGCAGGGCATTTTACAGTTGAAAAATAAACTTGTCGCTACTCTCTAGTGGACAAACTATAGAATAATGACTCTCTTACTGAACATATCTTTGTCTTTTCTCGTCAGCTGCAGATACTGACATGTCTGCAGTGAACTAATATCGGATTAGAGGCCTTCATGGTTCTTACCATGCTTTGATAGATTTTTCCTTCATAATGTACTCAACCTGATGTACTGATATGTTTTGTTCATTAACAGTCAAAGTGGGAAAAGCAGTATTATACTGTAGTTTTTACAGTCGGGTTGCGTCTCCCATTGACTAGAATTTTAGACTTCTTTGAAGCCGAAGCCTGAACAGATCTGTCATTTTGGAAAGAATGTAACATTATCATGATACATTCATCTTGATGTCTGTGATGTAAAACTAAAAAGGGACATTGATGCCATGATTTTTGTTGTACTTATTATAAACCAGGGCCAAAATGACAAGGAGAGTGTGCCAGCCTCATGCAGAAGCTACAGTGGCCGCACAGAGCAACATGCCATGTCACACAAACTGGTACTAGGATATGATGCTGTGGACATTGACTCATACAAGTGTGTCTTACCTTGGCTGCGGTGGACGTTGAAGCTTGCCAGGTGAATGACATCATCATCACTACCGCCATCTGCCATTGTGAAACTAAGCTTACCCTGAATCAGCCCATACACAGAGTCACTGCTCAATCAATACCATCTACACAAACGCACAAACACACACACACAGACAGAGTTAAAGTTCTGGTAATCCCCTTGAATTCCAACAGATGATTACACTTCAAAACATGTGACTTGTCATAACATTTACCAAACACGAGAAATGTTGGACTCCACCCTGTTACCGTAAATCACCTTATCACGCAGCGGTAATAAAGAACTTATATGCGACTATCCAATGGCCTGCTCACCTGGCATGTTAACAGAAGAGAACTAAACAATGAGGAAGCTTAACATAAAACATACATCTAAAGCATGAGGACCAGGGTAAAGGGGTTATGGTCACCATCTAGATACAACATTAGCTATCTTGTATGCGTTAGCCAACCCAATAGGAACGTGTAGAAATATCCACTCCGTCATCTGCACTTGCTAACCCAGCCCGAGTTAGATCTGATCAAAGTTGGCATGAAACCAATGTAAATCTTCAATGTTGTTAAAACAGCACACGCGAACACTGCGAGGAGCTGTCAAATGTTGCAATGCAAGCTACACAAACTGACATTTTACCCATCATCTTGACATCACTCGGGACACTGTAACGTTAGCTTAAAATTCGAGCTACTGTGGTTAAAAACAAACATGTCAGAACAGCAGTGGATCATTTCCGCGAGGACACACAGCACAAACTGCTCTCCGCTAAGCTAATATTAATTAGCTTGGCTCGCTAGCTAGCTAGTAGGTTAAGTAGTTAGCTCACTTCTGCCGTGATTTCTGTCCATAACATTGCTTCAAACAACCCGCATACAGTCTAATATCCAGGCAGGAATAACACACATGCAGACATGTACATTACCGCAGCTTCGTGTTGGACAGCCAATACAAAACGTCTTCTTTGGGGGGACTGACAAACCCTGAATATCGAAACAAACTGCCAAAACAAGAACAGCAGCTACGTCACGCGTACAACACAACACGTACAGGCGCGGGGCTTCTGGGAAAAGTAGTCCCTTGAGGTTGAGGATCTCTTCGGCATTGTAGGCACGAATGCACCGTGGACAGAGGATAGATTCTGTTTACATGTACACACATTTTGAGTTGCTGTGGTCCCACGTGAAGGAGAGAGAAAACAAACAATATATATATAATATATACATATGTATTGTATATATACACACAATATAATGGTTTAACTGAAAAAAGAATAGGTCTACATTAAAATAATAATTAAATCTATCAAAAATGGTGTTGAAATTATAACTGCACACTAATTCTTTGGGACAGATGTCGGCTCTTTGGACAGCTGGAAAGTTGTCCCAGAATATGTAAATTATACATGAAGGTTATTAAATGCATTCATAGACAGATATTTTAGTTGCTTGATTTGTATGGAGGTAAATCCAGGTCAAATGTTTTGTTCATTTGAAAAAAAAATTTGAACCTGAACATTGAAAAATACAGGAATGTATTCAAAATCAAAATAAGTGAATGAAAAGTTTTTTTGGGTTGAATATAATTTTGATTCATATGGAGCTAAATCCAGGTCAAATGTTTTGTTCATTTGAAAAAAAAAAATGAATTAATTAATTACATTTTTTTTTTCAAATGAACAAATCATTTGACCTGGATTTAGCTCCATAGGCTAACTAATTAGCTCTCCGGAGTTTTGCAGTAGCTCACGCGGTTCACCGCGCATACGTGGTGACCCGTGTGTTAGAAAATCAAGTGGCAAATCGCAATCGACATATTGGGCACCCCTAGTTTAAGTGGTTTGTGAAGTTTTATCATTTCATAAAGAGGTCATTCTTTACCTTCAGGTTATTTTATAAGTAGTAAATCTATTGTTGTCTCTGCTGTCGGACTGTGGAGGTCCAGTTTGGTGGATAAGTCACACTCTGTCTGTGTACCTGATGAATTACTTTTTACAATCAGTTCAGTAGTTTACTCATTTAATATTATCACCATCCAGATGAAGGAAGTTGCTATACAATAGAGCGAGGAGTCACTTGGTAGCAGTAGTAAGTCATTCCCCTTAGCTCCCCAACCTCCTGCACCCCAACATCTGCTGCCATCACCTCCGGCTCCTGTGCCTCGGTCTCCAGCCACAGCAGCCTGGCATCAGGGTCTTCATCAGAGAACTGGAGCAGAGACCCTGAGCGCCGCAACACCTTCAAACACTGCTTCAGCACCTGATTGGCCTTCCATTTCCCTTCCGTAGACCTCAGCAAGGCGCCTGTGGTGCCCTTGTCCACACTGCTACAACCGTAGTGCTCGTGGAGCTGTGTGCAGTCCAGCTCTACGAACTCAAGCCGAGAGGAAAGATTGTGAGGTTGAATGGCTTTGGTTTGGACGTGTTCCTGCATTAGTGGCACAGCTATGGGGGAAATGTCTGCACAAGTGACCCGGACCGGGAGAGGAGAGTGTCTGTAAATACAGGGCCCTAAAGCAGAAGTGCCACAGCGCGTATCCAGGACTTGGAGCAAACCGTCTGGGTGGGGCTTGGTCTGCAATAGGAGCATAATGAAGTCCCGGACAGCATCGAAGCCAAAGAAGCGATCAAAGTGTTTGAAGGTGTTTGTGCTGCTGCTGCTCTCAGTGTAGAAACGGTCCCAGGTTGCTTTCTTATCCATGTTTTCAATCAGTTCAGCTACGCAGAAACACAGATGGGATTATGTCACATGAGTTAGTGAGTGAACATCAGCAGTAAAACACAGATACAACTTGCCTCAGTGCCTCCATCCTTCTGTCATATTTAGAGGGACTTTATGCTGAAGTCAATTTAAAATCTATCAATTTAATGTGTCAAATATCTTTTCTTCTAATATATGATTTAAGACCTTTTCTTGGGTCCTTAGAAGCCACTAAGCTCGGCATGAAGACAATCTACCAAGCTGACAAACTCAAATGACTCACGCTGCTCATTAAAATAAAAAAGCAACACACACTCAACAGTCCTGCATTGAATCCTCCCTTTGTGTACTTTATAGTGCTCAGTTCATCTTTAAACTGTTACATAGATGTGTTGATGTATCCAGGCTGTGTTATATTAAGACTGCATTAGCTTGGTGTCGCTAACAAGTTTGCAACTGAGCGTGACGTTATTGCACAACAAAGTGCTACTTTATGGTCAGCTTCCACACCTGCAACTCACTTTAACTTTTCTTTACTTACTGTTGGAGCCATAATGTGGTTTTGTTGTTTTATTTTGTCTTTGAGGGAAACATGGGGTGGGTTTACACCTACAGTTCTGACATTGAACAGTGGGTTAAAGTGCATAAGGCGTAAGGGCCTGGTGATGAGAATCAGGTGTGTGTGGACGGAAAGCTAACAGTTTTTGACCGCGTTATCGTGTCAATGTAGCGTGTCAGCCGGCATATGAGCTTGTTTCAAGGTCTTATAGTATCCTGTAAACTTGAGGAGCTTTGGAAAACAATCGAATAAAAAACAATCAAATACAACTTAACACAATGAAATAAAACGTAACACAATTGTTACGACCTGGCTCAAAGGCTGCAACATAAGGGAGACAAGACGAGTGATAAAAGTAATAAAGAGACATTTATTTAACGAACAAACAACCAAAGAATTAATCAAACGAAGCAGCTGCACTGGAAGCTCATCGAGCTCCTCTGAGTCGGCGGGCTTCTCGGAGAAACCTCTGAGGACAAAGTCGGCCTCTTTGTGCGCCTCGAAGGTGGAGGGGACGATGATGTATTCCCCGGCCGGCAGCCGCAACCGCGAGCTGACCTCCCTCAGGTTGATGATGAGCTCCGAGCCGTGGGTGAGGAAGAAGTCTCTCTTCAGGTGGACACATTTATGAACAACTTTACATGTAAAATAGCCTCATATATTAAAAATATCACAAGTATGCAGGAAATGTGTGAATTGTGAGTTCATATGGATTAAATATGTTATCATGCGTCCATCACTTGTGATCCATATCATAGGTACGGAAGCCCATAATTTCGATTTACTGACAGCAGAGCAGAGAAGCCATGTTTTTTTTTTTTTTTTTTTTTAAACCTTTATTTAACCAGGTAGTCCCATTGAGATTAAAAATATATAGGTATAGTTCCATCATTGTTCAAAGTCAAAGAATAACTTTATGATGTTAGTTGTAATGAATAAATATATTTTAAAATCAAGTACATTTCTCTGCCATTTATAGTTTTCTACTGTGACCGTGGCTCCACTGTATCGTACCAAACCCAACCGTGAATTTTGTGAACCGTTACACCCCTAATATATATATATATATATATATATATATATATATATATATATATATATATATATATATATATATATATATATATATTATATATTAGGGGTTTATATATATATATACACATATATATAATATATATGTACACATATATATATATATATATACATATATATATATGTACACACATTATATATATATATATATATATATATATATATATATATATATATATATATATGTATATATATGTATATATATGTATATATATATATGTATATATATATATATATATTGTTTTCTTCTTTCTATGGTCTTTTCTTCAATTAACTGCTGCACACTCAATCTGCCCGCCCTCTGGAATAACAGTATTCACAGTTTCCTGGCATGAACAGGACATCACAGAACATTGTTATCCTCCTTGTTTGTCCAGCACACATGCTTAATTAACTGTGAAGAAAAGCTTTATAGGAGGAAGTGGACGTTCAGTGCCAGAGGGGCTATCATGTTGCCACAGAAACAGCTCAGAGGACACTCAGTGAACTACTTCTGTCAGAAATCAACAGCTTTTGGTAATGCTCAGACTGCCACGATGGAAAGAAAGGGGACTCTTTCTTATTTTTTTTTTATAGAAATGAACCATCCGGGCTGCTAAGGTCATCACTCGGGTCATCATGAAGGATGGCGGACCATTACCTCCTCCTCCTACTTATGACCCAGGTAACACATAGAGGGATTAAGCAAGGAATGTGGGTTTCTTTTGGTTTTTTTGAAAGTAGGAAACTTTGCTGACAAATTATAAAGATGGGCTGGAAATGTTTCTGCCTCAGAATGTCGACTCCCAACTAAAAATGTAACTTATTGAGTTTGCAGTTGCAAGAGAAAAGAAAAACACACGTACAAGGCATGCCCTTCCCCACTTAGCAGTACTTACAAGTCTGTCTATATCCAGGATTCATGTCACTTGAGAGGTTTTATGTGTATTCTCTCACTAACCTGTCTTGTCTTCAGACTATGTCCAGTGCCCTTGCTGTGACCGGAGGTTCAACCAGGGTGCAGCTGACAGACACATCAAGTTCTGCCACACAGGAAAAACGGGAGAGTAATTTTTCCGGAGTTACAATTATTTTCCACTGAAGGAGTCATATTTAATCATTTTGGAGTGTAATTACTTCCAGTAGCCAGTAGAGTGTGAGTAAATATTCAGAATAAAATCTATTGGAGTAAAACAGCGTGACCACGCCCACAACGGTTCCTTAAGTTTCGTTTCTGCCGCCATGACACCTCTCGCTACACTGGAATGAGCTGACGTTTTATGGAACGGAAGGGCTGAAGTGAGGAACAGAAGACGGCATTTGAAATAACATGTCAGGTAAGGTCATTCGTTTTGGTTAACTTCATGTGTGTAAGGTACATTGTGTAGCAACATTGCAGCTAACCTAACGTTACTTCACTATTTGCATTGTCAGATATGAGCCGTAGCTTCTGATTGTTCGCGTTAGCAGATGCTAACGGTAGCTTCTAACGTTTTCACATAACTTAGTCACAGTCAAACGTTAGCTTCTAACGCATTAACATCAATTCGCAAAATATTTGGTGGTTTATGGACATATTAACGTCGACACACCTGGATTAAAGTCTCAATAAAGTAGTATTAGCTATCATCAGTAGCCAGCGGACTTCACTGAGCAGGTGCATGTGTGTTTTATTCTGTGTAGAGGGGCTGTCTTTTGCTGCAGTTAGTTGGTGCAACAGGTACATTTTACTGTGAAAATGGCTATGTAGAATTTGCAGTTTGTTGGCGTCAACACGTGTATTTTACTCAGAAAGGAGCTGTTAACGACCGTTTTAAGCTGCATTTGTTGGCGCTAACCTGTGTATTTTACTCTGAAAAGAGCTGTTAAAAACCGTTTTAAACGGACTGTTTCTAGCTGCGTTTGTGGGCGCTAACACGTGTATTTTACTCTGAAAAGAGCTGTTAACGACTGTTTTAAGCAACTGTTTCCGGCTGCGTTTGTTTGCGCTAACACGTGTATTTGACTCTGAAAAGAGCTGTTAACGACTGTTTTAAGCAACTGTTTCCGGCTGCGTTTGTTTGCGCTAACACGTGTATTTGACTCTGAAAAGAGCTGTTAATGACTGTTGGACTGTTTCTAGCTGCGTTTGTTGCCGCCAACACGTGTATTTGACTCTGAAAAGAGCTGTGTTGATGGACTGTGTTTCGCTGCAGTTCATCAGCACCCTGGTCGATGCAACATGTGTGTTATACTTTGAAAAAATGCACTTCACTCTGTTGACTGCTAAAACTAGCTGGGCTTGACATTGGCACGGGCCACTCGCGAAGTGCGGGTAGAATTCCGCAGCATAAGCTGATTGATCTGTTGCACTGTGGCATGCTAGAGACGGCCAAGTCGGAGACAACCAGGTGAAGTAGACATTGTTCAAGATGAGACAACTGGTTACATTTCTGATGATGTGTTCACGCCAAACGCAGTAGATTACATACAAAGTCTATGCACAGCCACTATGAGACTGGAGTGACGCGAATTGGCGATTCAAGCGAATGAACAGGTCCCTTTAGTACAGCGTAATAAAGACGTGCTTAAAATGTCCCTCGTTTTTATAATGAAATAGTTTACCCTTGTGGAGACCTACTATTAGTCCATGCATCATGTCTTTCTAATGTTGGCTTACTGTGGTATTACTAATGTTGGCAGTCAGCTGTTTCTGATAATGAAACTAATTTAATTGTTTTTGTCATGAAGGATGCAAGCTGTAAGAGTGAAGTACAGAGATCGTCAGAAGTACATTTGTTATGAGGGGCAACTAACCTTCAAATCATTTTTGGATTGTGGTGAGTGAAAAATATTGCACACACTAACCTGTGGAACAATACACTTGGGATGTCACTCTATGTTTTGCATACCTGAAAGTCTTTTCCCTGGAATAGCAAAGGTCTGCATGGAACACTGTCAGTTTTGGGATTACAATGTTCAAGTGAAGATGGCCTTCTGATTGCTGTCTGTTATGTTTTTCTGCAAATACACAACCGATTCATCACTAAGCTTGTCCCTTGGTATTTTGTCTTCACAGTTGCCAAGAAATTTGACCTTCCAACCTTGGACTTAAAAGTCTATGATGAATCAAAGACCGAAGTTGATGAGGAGGTGTTTGAGTTTCTACTAAAGAAACAAGACATTGGTGTGCTGGAGATTTGTCTACCCCAAGACCCAAATCTTGAGGGTTAGTTACTTATTAGCTTATAACTTCATATTTATCTGTACGGCTTGGTCAATCTAACATGTTTTGAATATGCAAGACAATTTAATATATCTGAGTTGGGGTTTTTTAAAATCTTATTTAGATATTTTGAAATCATCTCTGCTCACCCTTTCCACAATTTCTGGAACTGTTGTGGGCATGATACAATGTGAAATATTTGCATTCCTCTAATAATGGATGTGTGCACTTATATTGTCTTATAGTCACATTGTTAATCACATTAGTTCAATGTTAATATGATTTCTAGATTCTTTGAGCTCCCCTTCATGCTCCTCCTTTGCAAGCTTCAGTGGAGACAATGAGAGGGACTCGGACGACACCACTATATTGCAGCATAGTCCTGCTACAAGACAAAGAGATGAGGGAAGTCATCTAGCTCAGGTAAGCTCTGCAGTTTCCCTTGCATCCTTTCTGAAGGTTTAAAAAAAATGCCAAGGTTGAATGGTAAATGGCTGAATAACTGAAGTTGTAAAATTGTGGCCATTCTGTTTGATAATACTTGATGTCATTATTGTTTTAAACGTTTCATTGTGTTCATTTTTGTTCTTCCCACTTAGATGATTGAAGACATCCTGAAGAACAAACCTGGAGGAGAGAGGATCATGAATGAGTATGCCCGAACAAAAAGCCTAACGGATGCCAGAAGACGTGATATGGTCAAGATATTGGTCGCACATATGACAAGTGAACATGGGTATGTTGTCATGTTGTTATTATTACATACCTGCACTCCTAATACACATGTGTGTCTTGAATTGACACAGTACAACACCCCTCTTTTAGCAGGTGGAATTTACACATCAATACTTTTGATTGGAGCACATATAGTAAAGTCTGTGTGTTTGTGTGTAGGACAAGTCCTTCAAGGCGCGTTAAAGAGGACTACGCAAGGGGCATCACTACCTTGTACCCATACCTGGCCGATCCTAGGAGCAAGTTAGGCTATGTAAGTACATTAAAACGTCTAACTTATTTACTTTTCACTTGCTTGGAATGTAAATATTTCAACTGCTGTTTTACAGATGGGTAGTGTTTTTATTTCAAATAAAGATCTGTAAACATTACTGCATGGCAACAAGGGCTGTCACTTTTTGAACATTTGTTTGAATGTAATTAACATTCAAACTCTAATGACTCATTTGAATAAAAAATGTACAGTCTATATCCACAGCTGACTGTTTAACGTAGTTTACTTTGTCACCCAACAGAGGGCGCTCTAACGTATTGCGTGTCATTTCATATTTGTTCGAGTGTTATTTTTGGAAAAGGTGACAGCCCTAATGGCCACCATCTCTGCCTTCCCCGTAAGTTGAACTCTGGCGGTGTTAAAGCTCAGTTTACTTTCGCACCGCAAGGGTTAGCCCATTAACAAGACACAACACTAACCGTGTAATACAATAACCTCTGTTTTTCAAAATAACTGTCATTAGAAAGAAAGGCCTCATCACAATACTAGGAAATATGATAGTTTTTGGGGAAAGATTAAACTATTTCAACTTGTTCAATCAAACTGAATAACCCTTTTTACTTTAGGAGCATTATTACAATGCAGAAGATGGGAGTGGGTATCTGGCATGGAGACTGAAATTTGTTCAGAAGGAAGCATCGGAGGGAAAAAAGAAGACCTGCAGTCAGTCACAAACACTAACTGGTATGTGTGAAGTCTAATTCATAATGCATGATGAGGGAATAATCATATAATGTATATATATATATATATATATATATATATATATATATATATATATATATATATATATATATATATCCTATTTTTCTTCTGGAGACGTAAGTGCCTGCATGGCCATCCTTGCAGAGTTTTCCAAGCCTTATTTCTTATATCTTAGGACATAATATCATATACTAACCCAGTAATTGATAAAAGTGCCACCACTATTACAGGTGGTCCAAAAGCAGAAAGAGACTCATTCAGAGTGGAAAACGGGCTAACCACAGAAAGCCTGTGCTGCGAGGCCATTGCGCTTATGAAGCATACAGCTGATGAAGCAACTGTGAAGGAGAAGATGAAGCAGACCTTTACCTATCGCCAAGACATGGTTCATGACCCAGTGAAGTCCTCTGAACTATTCACAGCGTTTCCAAGATTCCTGGACATGGCAGGACTGGTATGTGAACGTTCTACTGCCACTGTCATGACAATATTATTTCTGTTCTACAATAGCCTGGGTAGGGTTGTAAGATCTGTCATGACCATGGTGCTACACCATAATGTTTACTGTTCTGTTTTGACCAATTCTATCTTGTCTGCAGATTGACCAAGACTTTGGTCTGATGTTTGGGGATGCTGCTACTACAAAGTTCCTGGAGAGATGGCCTACTATCTACAAACAGAAAGTCCTCGAACAAAGCCGTGGCCTCACACAGACAGCCGATCTTCAAGACCTGGTTCAAAATGCTGAATGCACAACAGACGTGGAAAATGGTATGCTAAAAGTTAAGGATCATAGTTATGGAAGAGAGAATAGTTTTTGAATGAAAAATGGATTGACTGTTCGCTTGTAGTAAATGCTTGTTTATGAATTTTTACTTCCAGGATGGGACAGTGACATGTCATCCATTTTGGTTCTTGTCCACCTTCTACCACCATCACCACATGGCCGCAAGAGACCAGGAAAACTCTCAGCCAGACAAGCCAGTGACCGTCTTGTGAAATTCATTAAGGTGAGGTTACAGTTCAATTAAACTGGAAAATCGTCACTGTTCTGTCCCCTTTTCTAAACCTTTCAATCCTCTTTTTAAGATTATGGTCAATTAAGACATTTCCTTAAACTGACTAATTTTATAGCTGACTAATTCATTATTTTTTCTGTCACAGACTGGGATGAGCATCCAGGGGCATCTGGACGGCATCGTGGAAAGCCTTCAACCATACCTGCTAGCTGTGGGGACCCAGAAGAGTCTGATTCACAAATACTTCATTGTGATTGACAAGCATGCAATACCTTGTAAGTCACCAGACACACTTGCCTGTTTTGATGAGCTTTTCAAAGCTCATTTTGTCTTTGGTACTTCGTACAACCAGGATCTGGTAAATGTGTACAACTTCTTGCAAACCACGATCTTTGAAATCGATGTTGATACCACTAAGGTGAATCCAAGGGTTGCAGAGTTGAGGGCTCGGATGCTGCATTGAGTTGATACGAAGATGTTTTGTTTTATTTGCAAAATCCCCCAGGCAAACACCAATTCCCTGACAAAACACTTGAAGTTGATCCACGGACTTTGTTCAGGAAAGACCCTTCGTCTTAAATGTGGTCAGGCTGGTTGTTCACTAGTTTATGGCACTTTTTCTGGGTTTCGAAAGCATCTAAATAAAGCACATGAACCTTGTTCTGATCCTGGTGAAGGCCCATCTACATCTGAAGATTTAGCAGCAAGTAATTTTGATGACTTGCCAGCAAGAAGTTCACCTTCTGACTCAGTCCTTCTCAAAAGGAGTCTTGTAGACAGCTGCGCTGCAACAGTAGCCGAACTTAAAGTGGCAGGCGTAAGTGAAACAACTGTTAACTCTTTGGTAATTTCGATGGAAGAGATTGTTGACGATATCCATAATCAAGCAAAAGAATCTGTGAAGAAGTGTCTATCTTTACAGGAGCCTATCAAAAGCGACATTGAGAGCAAAATTGATCAGTGTTTCGAAAAAATGGAAAATCCCTATGGTGTATTAAATTCTGAGAGTAAAAGAAGGCAGTATTTTACAGAGAAGTGGGGAAGGGTAGACTTAGTTGAATATGTTCTTGGTACAAGATTTGATACCCTACGCAATCGCACCACTGGAACTTATGATCAGGTTGTTGTCACTGATAAATTAGTTTACATCCCTATTTTGAAAACTTTACAATTTATTTATCAACATCCTAACATAAAAGAGATGATGCAGACTTCAAGTTCAGGAGAAAATCTTCATGACTTGTGCGATGGAGATCTTTTCAAGAGTCATGATCTATTTTCAAAACAGAAGCATGCCATTCTGATTCAGCTTTTTTATGATGATTTTGAAACTGCAAATCCTTTAGGCTCAAAACGGGGAATACATAAATTAGGTGCACTCTATTTCACCTTGCGGAATTTTTCTCCCAAGTACAACTCAAATCTGCTTAATATTCATTTGGTCGCTTTATTTCATGCCCAAGATGTTAAAACATATGGCTTTTCTAAAATACTTGATCCACTTATGCAGGATATTAAAATACTTGAGAAGGATGGAATTCGGGTCCCCTTGTATGATCAGCCAGTGTATGGAACTATTGTCCAAGTTACAGGTGACAACCTTGGTCTTCACAGTTTGTTTGGTTTTGTTGAATCATTCAGTGCCAGATATTGTTGCCGCTTCTGTCTTGCTGAGAAAGAAGACTTTCAGACTGAGTTTAATGAAGATTCACCCAAGATAGTTTTGCGAACTCGCGCACTTCATGCGGAACATTGCCAAATGATGGAGACAAATCCCACTCTTCCCTATGTGATGGGCGTTAAACGTTCTTGCATTCTAAATTCCTTGCAATATTTCAATACATGTGAAAACTTCTCTGTCGATATTATGCACGATATCTTGGAGGGAGTGGCACAATATGAAATGAAACTTCTATTACTGCACTTGAAAGATAAGTACACAACATTAAAAGAAATAGACTGTAGAATTAGGAGTTTTAACTATGGCTATATGGAGCAAAACAACAAACCTCCTACAGTTAAGTTAAGGGAGGACTCAAATGACTTGGGGTTGAATGCAATCCAATCCTGGTGTTTACTTCGCAATCTACCACTTATCTTTGGAGACTTGGTTTGTCCAAATGATCAACACTGGTATTTGCTACTGCTTTTGCTTCAAATTGTAAACATTGTATTTTCACCAAAGTTATCAAAGGGTATTACTATTTTTTTGAAACACTTAATCGTGGAACACCACAGGTTGTTCAAGCATTTGTTTCCAAACAAAAGGCTGCTACCAAAACATCATTTTATGGTGCATTACCCTATGTGTATTCTTAAAATTGGACCACTTTTGCATAGTTGGTGCATGCGCTATGAAGCAAAGCATCATTTCTTTAAGAAACAATTAAAAAGCTTCAAAAATATCACTAAAACTTTGGCCAAGAAACACCAAAATCAAATAGCATACAGGTGGCAGACATTTGATCCCAATGAAGTGATAATTGGTCCAGGTAATATGGTAGCTTTAAATGTGCTAGACTGGGGCTATGAGATAGCTGAGACTATTCAGGTACCAATTGACACCAAGGTTTTAAATATTAGATGGGCCAAACACCATGGAAATATGTATCGGACGGGTTTAGTCGTTTGTCTGAAGGTTCATTGTGAGATGCCAGTTTTTCACAAAATCCACCATGTAGTTCTGAAAGATGAGAGGTTATTGTTTGTTACATTTGCCCTGCAAACAGTGTGTCTTGATGAGCATTTTAATGCATATAAAGTTGTGTGCACAAAAGACGGACCTCATGTAGTTGATGTGAAAGAGATTTTCTGTTATAAAGCATTTGATGTACAAATGTCATACAGGTGTGATGATGCAAGTTTGTTTATTGTGCCATACTGTTTCCTATGATGTCATAGTGAAAAGGCCAAAGTGTTCCAAAGGTCCAAAATGTATTCTGTAAAATATGTATGGATACATTGCACATTTGTAATACAAAATAATAAATTGTGCTTTGGTAAATACTGATATCTGATTTATTTAACTTGTTGGGTTTAATGATAACCTTCCAGAGTAAGTTCTCTCAGGTTTTAATCATAATTTAGTTCTCTATGGAGTGTAATTTAGTTCTATATGGAGTGGAATATAGTTCTATATGGAGTGGAATATAGTTCTATATGGAGTGGAATGTAGTTCTATATGGAGTGGAATATAGTTCTATATGGAGTGGAATGTAGTTCTATATGGAGTGGAATGTAGTTCTATGTGGAGTGGAATGTAGTTCTATATGGAGTGGAATGTAGTTCTATGTGGAGTGGAATGTAGTTCTATGTGGAGTGGAATAGTTCTAAGTTGAGTAAAATGGCAGTAGAGTTGTTTTCATTTTATGCTACATAGAGTAAATTATCATCATCTAGAGTTAAATACAAACACTGAATAGAGTAAAAAATACTCTGAATCATTAACTCTGAGGCAAGAGTAGATTTTACTCTATATAGACTGGGACCAAATGTTGTATTTTATTGAGTAAAATTTTATTCAATTTGAGTAAAATTTACTCCGACAAATTTACTGTGCAGGAACAGGCTGCCCGTATGCCAACCAAGGGCAAGTTAGGAGATGCCAAGAAGCCTCCTGGTCGCACACCGGTACACACATGCACACACCGCACCGCTACATGTGTGTGTACACGAACAGACTATTGGTGTTTCTGTTGGAAAATACGATTTTACTTCAGTTGAATTTTCTAAATCCAGCATTACAGCATTCCTTTCTCATTGCAAATCTGGTTGTCCTAAACATAAAACAATGAAAAGTGCACTGCAAAATGTGACAGTGTGAAATAATATTTATGACACATTGCACATGCAGCTTTCATCTCATAATTAGAACAGCTGTGTTTTCAGACTTTTATCTAAGGTTTTATTTCCCTTTTTGAATGAAATATTCCATATTTTCTTCATCTAAAAGCTCTTTAAATTTTCCATATTTTCTTCATCTAAAAGCTCTTTAAATTAACCAATCTCAGAGGGATTTATTTTTATTATTTAACTGCTCAAGTTCATTTCCACACTACGGCTATTTCCTGTGATGAGGTGTCACAAGTAAGCAACTACATGCTCAACAGGTTGGGAACGACACATACAAAGCCTATAGTTTTCAATTTCTGTACTCCACCACATTTAAAATCTACACTTGGACTTATGGCACTTACTTTAAACTTTTGAATAAGATAATGGTTTGAGTTATGTCACTTAGATATAACACAAAAGATCACTTTCTGAATGATCTTCGATTAAAGACCAGGGCGAGTTGAACTTAAATGTTCGACAACTTCTCACTACCCTTACTAAGTCATATTTAGGATTGTCTTCAGGGGAAAATATTGATTCGTTTCTAGGTAAGTAGCTTTTAGATGGCTTGTTATTTATGTCATCTGACTTTCAAGATGTGAAAGAAAGGCAGAATAGTTGAGATTGTTCACACATGAATGCTTACATTTGGTTACATTGCTATTTGCTGTGTCATTGAAAATACAATCATTAAATAACAGTGTATTTATAAGCAACTTATATCGTTTCAAATAATGTCAGCAGGGTCTGTTGGCCCTTGGGCATTTTCACATGATCAAATCTGGCCCTCTTTGAAAAAGGTTTGGACACCCCTGGTTTAGAGAAAACAAATACATGAGAGACTTGGTGTGCATGTCAGGTAACACCCCACCTTTAGCTGTTAGACAGGTGATGTAGGTGCTGTTTCAGTGAATGTTGATAAAAATCCAAATCCATTGATAAGATGCATTCACTAATAAATGTTTTAGCTAAAATGAGAAGAGTATTTGACAGCCTTGATAAAACTTTTTAGTGTTTATTCAATGAAATAGTGTTTCAACTCGTCCAGGCCCCGGGCCCGGCCCGCCGCCCGGTCTGCATTGCACCCGACCCCGATGCTTGTCCCTGAGGCTGGTGGGTCCACAGGGTGGCTGCTCCATGTTGTTTCTTCGAGCTGAGGCCCGTGGGCGAAGGCCCGGCCGCCGCTGACGAGCTCCCTTCCTGGGTCTGGCTCCGGGAGGGTGCCCCGGTTTCCCTGGTCCGGGCGAGGTGGCTGAAGTCTGTGGGCTGCTATTTATAATGTTTGAACCGCTCTTAGTCTGGGCTCTCCCCTGAGACCTGTTTGCCTTGGGAGACCCTACCAGGGTCCCCGGACAACATATAGCTCCCAGGATCACTGAGCCACGCAAACTCCTCCACCACGTTAAGGTGGCGATTCACGGAGGAGTATCAGTGTGTGCCTGTGTGTGTCTGTGTGTGTGTTTGTGTGCGGGGGGGAGGGGGGGGGGGGGATAGGGTAGAAGTGTGTGTGTAGATAGGGTAGAAGTGTGTGTGTGTGTGTGTGTGTGTGTGTAGACAGGGTAGAAGTGGGGATAGGATAGAAGTGGGGATGGGTGAAGAGAAGAGAAAGGAAGTTGATTCTCTCTTTTCTACTTCCTCTCCTTCACTCTCTTCTCCATCAATTTCTTTTCTTTCTTTTGCCTTTTCACTTCCTCCTTTTCTCTTTCCTCATTCTCCTTCTTCTCCTTCTTCTGTCTTTTCAATTCCTCCTTTTCTCTCTTCTCGTTCTCATTCTTCTTGTTCTTCTCCCTCTCTTTCTCCTCTTTCCTGGCCTTCATCAGGATCTTTTCGACCTCTTTCCTGGCCTTCTTCTCCTCCTTCTTAAACTGCGCCTTCTCTTTGTCAGTTTGTTGGGGGAGCTCTTGAAGGCGGAGGTTATGTACCTGGAGGTCAGCGCTTTGCTGTGTCAGGAGATTGATCTCTTCCTGCTTTTGGTTGCACATCTTTTCGACCTCTTTCCTGGCCGCCTTCTCCTCCTTCTTAAACTGCTCCTTCTCTTTGTCAGTTTGTTGGGCGAGCTCTTGAAGGCGGAGGTTATGTACCTGGAGGTCAGTGCTTTGCTGTTTCAGGAGATTGATCTCTTCCTGCTTTTGGTTGCACATCTTTTCGACCTCTTTCCTGGCCGCCTTCTCCTCCTTCTTAAACTGCTCCTTCTCTTTGTCAGTTTGTTGGGCGAGCTCTTGAAGGCGGAGGTTATGTACCTGGAGGTCAGTGCTTTGCTGTGTCAGGAGATTGATCTCTTCCTGCTTTTGGTTGCACATCTTTTCGACCTCTTTCCTGGCCGCCTTCTCCTCCTTCTTAAACTGCTCCTTCTCTTTGTCAGTTTGTTGGGCGAGCTCTTGAAGGCGGAGGTTATGTACCTGGAGGTCAGTGCTTTGCTGTGTCAGGAGATTGATCTCTTCCTGCTTTTGGTTGCACATCTTTTCGACCTCTTCCCTGGCCGCCTTCTCCTCCTTCTTAAACTGCGCCTTCTCTTTGTCAGTTTGTTGGGCGAGCTCTTGAAGGCGGAGGTTATGTACCTGGAGGTCAGCGCTTTGCTGTTTCAGGAGATTGATCTCTTCCTGCTTTTGGTTGCACATCTTTTCGACCTCTTCCCTGGCCTTCTTCTCCTCCTTCTTAAACTGCGCCTTCTCTTTGTCAGTTTGTTGGGCGAGCTCTTGAAGGCGGAGGTTATGTACCTGGAGGTCAGCGCTTTGCTGTTTCAGGAGATTGATAATTGTGTCCTTCTCTGTGTTTTCCGCCTTTGCCTTCTTCCTCAGCTCTCTCTCTGACCTGAGAGCCTTCAGTATCTTTTGTTTTTCCAGCTCGAAACTGAGCTGTTTGGCAGCGATCTCCTCTTTCAAGGCAGCCATTTCTGACACCAACTGGTTGATTGGTTTTGAGCTGTCCATTTGAGCTGTTGTCAGGTCCTGCATATTTAGACAATGGTAATACTCAATTGTTGTTGTAGTTTGAGTAGTTATGGCTCTGTTTGCACAAGAGGTCTCTCTGGATGGATGTCCGATAATAACTAAGTCTCCCAGAGGATTTCAGGGTATACCTCCTCTTACATCAAAGGAACATTCCGTGACATCACAGAAGAACATTCATTCTGACAAACATTCCGTGACATCACAGAATGTTCCTTTGATGTACCTCCTCTTACATCAAAGGAACATTCCGTGACATCACAGAAGAACATTCATTCTGACAAACATTCCGTGATATCACCAGGATTCATTCTGACAAACCATGTTGTCATCAAATGTTCTAGAATGTCAATGACTGCAATGTTCCGAATTGTGGTCACATGACTACACTTGGTCACATGACTTCTCCAGACTAAAAAACCTGCAAAATAGAATTACAAAAAGGGTTGCTTAGTTACAGAAAATATATTGTATTGTTTGTCTTCCTCTATAATCTTCCTCTATAACTTTTCAAACTTAATGACAACGCTGCAGGCCATTTCTCTCTCATACACACACACACACACACACACACACACACATCAAATCTGCTTCAAAATGAACACTTACAAATCAAAGTTTACTAGATTATGGGTCAATAAATGTGGTCAACACACGTCTCTCACTCTGTTCACTAATTAATTGAGATAAAAAATAAAGAATAAATAAATAAAATAAATTTCTTCAGCAGCTTTGGAGAAGGATCAGCAGACAGTTATTATGGTTGTGATTATCTGCTCTCTAAAATAGTATTTCAGCAATTAAGGTGATTAGACAAATCGAGAACAATGAGAATCAATAATGATTACGCAACGTTTTGGGGTAAATCACTCGTCTTGGAAGCTTTATCATACTGTTGGAGAAATACATCACATCATGCAGAGTGACAGAAAGCCATTCTGTTGCCGAGAAGAGAATGGCAATGACTTCAGGTCACAGTGAGGTCATGAGGGGGTCGAGATAATGTATCATCCTACGGATGGTCATCTTTCATCTCAAGGCTCCAGGTAAAGTTGACTTCTGCTCTGAGGTCACACTGCCATCATAACAAGCTTTTAAACTGAGCGTGAAGGTTCATTTTTAACAGAAACAATTGTAGCTCAAGGTAGCTTCACTGGCTTTCTCCCGGGCATTAAACCGCATCTCACCGTCGTAATCAGCTCATTAAGTTTGCTCAGTTTGCATCATGTGGCTGCAATACGACATGTCGGTCACATGATAACAGGTGGTCGTATATAGGGGGAGAATGTAACCTTCTGTCTCCTCCGCTTCCCCTCGGCACTTGGTACTACAGGCAGTGGTGTATAGTAACAAAGTAGAAATACTTAGTTACTGTACTTAAGTAGTTTTTTTTGGGTATCTGTACTTTACTTTACTACTTATATTTCTGTTGACTTTTACTTTTACTTCACTACATTTTGCAAAAGAAAACTGATACTTTTACTCCGATACATTTCCCCTGAAACCTTCGTTACTCGCTACAAAATCAAATCTATCTTTAGAAACAAAATGAATGATGAGAGCAGCGTCGGGGACTGTGGTGGAACACAGACTGCAAGCAAGCAGCTTTGGTGAATCAGTGGTCCAAGCAGCAAGTTAAATCATTGGTTAAACACGTTAATGCACTATAGAGTGGTCTCGCCGACGTCACGATCTCCTTAGTTACGAGGTCTGTCCGCCATGTTGGAGTACATACAGATCCTACATCGCGGCGAGTAAACAAGGAAGTGCGGCTAAAATACCATACTTTGAATCACTGGATAGTGCATCAAAGGTTCGCTACCTGGCCAAATTGAAGGTTATTGGTAATTTGGATCCCTATACGATGAGTGCAGATCGTTTCAGTGCCGATCCTACTTATCTTCCATCGGTAAACTACGCCAACATCTACACGTATCTCGTGAACACCCCCAGTCCTTACACAAGTAGAATATGGGATGTGTGGTTCTATAAAATGGTATAGAATTTGCAGGGTTGAGAAGTCCGGCAGTCCAGTATAATATCTCACTTTTCATCATTATCTTCGAAAAATTCAGAATCAAACATGGATCGTTCATCGGAAAGTTCCTTTTTCAAATTCAGATTTTCCGAGAGTCGGCGCTGCATCTCAGCTTGCATTGCTGCAATCGTGGCCCCACCGAGGTCTGTCTGGTTGGCTTGGTTATTCTTATCCTCGTCCTCATCCTCTGCTGCTGGTGGGCTGTCATATGCATGATCCAACGTTAAACTCATATCAAGCAATGCTGAGGCTGCATCTATGTGTTTCGCCTGTTGTACACGCTCAACACGTCTCTGGTACCGACTGCTGTCACGGGCCGATGAAGCTTCGGTAACCTTCTCATGTCCAAGTTTAATTTATATTTCCTTTATTAAATACTGTTCACAAACGAATTAGTAAATAAAATCACTGACCACTTATAAAGTGATCCGCACATACTCTAGTGTACGCCAAATTCCATTCCTTTATATCTCGAGAGATGCGTGACAGCCATTTCTCGCGACGTCGCTTGGATAGCTCCTTCGTGTCATTTCCTGGTTGTGTAATGACCGCTGGCAAACGAAAGAATGATTTCTTGTCTCTATCAGCTCTGCTGCCACAACCAAAGACAGCACAAAAGTTCACCATGATCGATAGGTTATGCGACTCAGCCGTGCATTTTTAGAAGCATTTTTAGAAGTTTTTTAGAACTTTTTTATAACTAGAACTGTTTTTGCATTGATCTGCTATGGCTTCACTCACCCCTCCATCCGACTGTGTCAGCTGCGCCCGCCTGGTGGATAAAATCACAGAGTTGGAGGGAAGAATATCCACGCTCTACAGGATCCAGTATGCCGAGAGCCTCATGGACACCATCATTTTCGGTCCATCACAGACTGACACAGCCAGCGACCGCGTGCATGAGTCCATCGCTTCCAGTCCTGCTGCCGCGGCACCTCCTCCGGTCGCAGCTCCTGAGGCCTCCTGGCTACGGCTCGGAGCTAAGCCCAAAGCCCTGGTCAGCTCTACTCCATCACATCACGAGCCCTGGTCCCTGGTCTGTGCTCGCGGCAGCCGGAGAGGGAGACGCTCATCTCCTACACCCCATGGCTTCGATGTCCAGCTGAAGAATGGATTTGACGCCCTTGCCCTGCGTGAGTTCCCTCCCCTGACTACGGACTCCCAGCTTCCTACATCATCCCAGCTGCCGCCTCGGGGCACCCACAGCCCCGGGTCCACCGACATCCCTACGCCAGTCAATCCTGAGCCCTCCTCTCGCCCCAGGACACGCCGCTCCATACCGTGCTTTACACCAGCACCGCGGCGAGCTTCGGTCGCCCGTTCTCTCAGTCCTTGCTTGTCTGCTCCGCCACCACTGGTTGAATCCTCGCCTCCATCCACGCGTATTGCACGCGCAGTGTTGCCGCCTCGTCCCCTCTTTGCCCCGACGACGCTGATAGTCGGGGACTCAATCATCAGGAACACCCGTTTCTTCAACGCGGAGACACACTGCTTCCCCGGAGCAACGGCTCCAGACATCCTGCTGACACTGCCTGGCCTGATGCGCGCCCTCCCGTCTTCCATTCGGCGAATTATCGTTCATGTGGGAATCAACGATACAGCCCTCCACCAGTCCGAGTTGACCAAGATGGATTTTACAAATCTTTTAAGCTTTTTAAACAGCTGTGGACTGTCTGTTTTTATCAGTGGTCCAAGTCCAACACTCGGCCGTGGATCACAGCGGTTCAGCAGAGTCCTCAGCCTCCACACCTGGCTCCAGGCCGCCTGCAGGACCAACAACGTGAGCTTCATTGACAATTTTAATCTGTTTTGGGGCCGCTCTTCCGCTTTTAAGAAGGATGGTATTCATTTTAACAAGCTGGGTAGCCGCCTGCTAGCGGCTAATTTACAGTATGCTGTTCACTCCCATTCACATGATTGACTGTTTACACCTGGATCCCCTGTCCGCTGTCACTCTTCCTCTACGATAATTCATCAGCCGCATTCATCCCCTACAAGCAACACCAGCTCCCCCTGGCGGCATGGAGGATCTCCAGCCTCTAACGTAACTTCCACTCCACGACCCATGAGCATTCCCGTGAGAATCACAGACTCGCGCTCACGCACTAGTTATGGTCGGTTTCGAGGTGCTGCACGAGTGATCCGTCCTATTGCACATACCCCCAAAGCTTCCTGTGCTGATGACGACACAGTGTCTTCCCCCATCAAAATGTGTCTGATTAATGCACGCTCTATAACAAACAAGGCTCACATTTTAAATGACTTGTTCACAAGTCATAATTTGGCTTTTTTATTTCTGACCGAGACCTGGCAACAGAATATGGAATGCATCCATTTCAATGAACTCTGCCCTGTGGACTGTTCTTATGTTGGGACACCGCGTCTGACAGGCCGCGGTGGAGGCCTCGCCGTGGTCTGGAAGAATCAGTTTTCCTGCCACTTGGGGAGCACAGAATCCTATGCTACTTTTGAACTACAGCTGACTAAAGTGGGCCGGCAAAAGCCGTTTTACTGTTTTTTAATTTACCGACCTCCAGGTCCTGCTGGTCAGTTTTTATCAGAATTCACAGACTTTCTGACCTCTATTATCAAGCTAGACAAAGTGCTTCTGGTTGGTGATTTTAATCTGCATGTCAATGATACCACAGACTGTATAGCTACTGAGTTTCTCAATATTACTGAATCTTTTAATTTCACGCAACATGTTTCTGGCGCCACTCACAGGGGTGGTCACACCTTGGACCTTGTGTTTTCTCTGGGTCTTGATATTGATAATACCCGTTGTGAGGACCTATTGATCAGTGACCATAAATGTATTTTCTTTGATCTTTCTGTCAATGCTGACCCCTTGTGTCTGAAACAAACATTCCACTCACGCATTATTACTCAGAGTACAGCTGATCAGTTCTCGATGCACTTCTGCTGTGACTTTTACACAAATCTCAATGATGTTGAACACTTGATACAGTCATTTAATGAACATTGCACCACTTTGCTGGATAAAGTGGCACCTCTTAAGGAAAGGACCAGGGCTGCCTATAACACTACTCCGTGGATGACAGAAGCTGTGTGCAGCGTGAGACAGAAGTGTCGCAGGGCAGAGCGGCTCTGGAAAGCTACTGGGCTAGAAGTGCATCGTTTATATCTCAAAGACCTAAGAGTTTCTTTTAATACCACAGTAAAGGAAGCTAGAACTGCTTATTTTGCCAACCTAATCTCTTCTTCAAAGAAAAATCCCAAGATTCAGTTTGACACAATTAGAGGAATTGTTTCACCACCTGTCTCCACTGTACCATGCTATTCTGTTGACGATTGCAACAAATTCCTGATCTATTTTAATGATAAGGTAACAGGTATTAGGTCTGGCATTCGGCCTGGGATCTGTTCGGCTACTTGTAGCTCCTCGCAATCTCCTGCTGTTATGGGCTCTTTCCAGCCTATCAGCCTTCAAGACCTGATGGACTTAATTAACAAAACAAAGCCATCATCTTGCCCTCTGGATATAATTCCATCCTCTCTATTTAAGAACGTTCTGTTAACTATTGGCCCTGCAGTAACATCTATTGTCAATTCCTCATTGTCTACAGGAATTGTCCCTTCCTATTTCAAACATGCCACTATCCAGCCCATATTAAAGAAACCTAACTTAGATCCAGCGTTGCCCATGAACTACAGGCCCATATCAAAACTGCCTTTCTTGTCCAAACTTTTAGAGAAAGTGGTGGCCAAACAACTTACTGCTGCACTGGAGAGGCACAACATGTACGACAAGTTCCAGTCTGGGTTTCGTAAGCAACACTCTACTGAAACCGCTCTCCTGAGGGTTTCAAATGACATTCTCATGTGTGCTGATGCAGGTGACTGCTCTGTGTTAGTTCTTCTGGACCTAAGTTCTGCATTTGACACTGTAGACCATGACATCCTGATTAAGAGGCTTCGTGATTGGGTGGGCATAACTGGCATAGCGTTAGACTGGTTTACATCTTACCTCAGTGACAGAAGTTTCAATGTCTCTGTGGGTGCTTTTGTGTCTGTTACCTCTCCACTGTCTTGTGGTGTACCGCAGGGCTCTGTTCTGGGGCCTCTGTTATTTTCCCTTTATCTGTTACCTTTGGGACCGATCATAACAAGCTATAATGTGTCCTATCACTTATATGCAGACGACATCCAACTTCATCTGTCATTCAAACCCAGCGAGGCATTCACATTAACTAGGCTCCTGGACTGTGTCAATGCCATCAGAGACTGGACGGCAGAAAACTGCCTGCAACTCAACGACTCTAAGACGGAGGTCCTAGTTATTGCTCCAGAGGAGTTTGTCCCCATGATCAGGCAGATTATTAGTCCTCTCTCCTCTGCTTCCCATTGCAACCTGCGCAATCTTGGGATTTTCTTTGATCGCTCCATGTCATTTGACCCTCATGTTAAGCAGCTGTCCAGGTCATGTTTCTTCCATCTAAGAAATATCAGTAAACTGAGATCTGTATTAGCAACGCCTGAATTAGAGATGATCATACACACATTTATCTCCTCTCGCATTGACTACTGCAACTCACTTTTCACATCACTCAGTGTATCTGCTCTTAACCGTCTGCAGGTCATCCAAAATGCTGCCGCCAGATTACTCACCAGGACAAATCGACGGTCTCACATCACCCCCGTACTCCGATCTCTCCACTGGCTTCCTGTAGCATCTCGGATACACTTCAAAATTCTCACCATCACTTACAGAGCACTTCACGGTCAGGCTCCGACTTATGTAGCTGATCTACTTCGCCCCTATTCACCCGCCCGCACACTCAGGTCAAATGCTCTAGGTCTTCTGTCAGTCCCACGCACACGATTTAAGACCCGTGGTGACCGAGCCTTTGAGGCAGTGGCCCCGAGGCTCTGGAATGCTCTGCCTGCAACTCTACGCCTCGCAGATACTGTGGATACTTTTAAAAGCCAGCTAAAAACCCACCTGTTTAGGCTGGCGTTTGTGTAAAAGTAAACCCATGTCCTAGACCTGCTCTTAACATTTGTTTTACATTTTTATTTTATTTTAATTTTATTCTTTAACATTTTTTATTCACTCTGTGTATGTAATTTATTGACCCTAGGGTCACATTGTGTTTTTTATGCTTTTAAATGTCTGCTCTGTTAAGCACTTTGTGATAGTACTGTCTGTGAAAAGCGCTATATAAATAAAATTCATTCATTCATTCATTCATGCCAGTGGCTTTGGGTGTACTCCAACATGGCCGACTGCTAAACTGTGACGTCACACGAGACCACTCAATTGCAAACAAGTGCTCTCAAAGCCGCGGTGTTTTGATTCCTGTAATGTAATGGTACTACTTTATCGACATGCAGAGCGGAGTGATCAGGTGTGTGTGATGTCAGACGTGGGCGTGTACAGTCCGCAGTCCGCACTTGGAGTTGTACGAATCCAGTCAGTCAACAGTCTCTGTGTTTAATGCTAATGTTGAGCTAATAAAGTTAGCCAAAGATATGACGGTCTCCTAACTTCATTCTACACATAACACTACATGGTGTCAGAAGATGGCCAAATTCCCACCTCCCGAAAACTTCGACTTCTCTCGCCCGGATCAATGGCCGGAGTGGCGCCAGAGGTTTCAAAACGTTCACGTTTATGGAAGAGGACGAGGAAGATGATTATGATACTGTAATGGCGAAACTGGATGGTTATTTCGTACCGAAGGTGAATACGATTCATGAAAGAGCATGTTTCCATCAGTGCAGTCAAAAGCACGGAGAAACCTCGGAGGAGTACATCAGAAGCCTGTATGAGCTAGCTGATACCTGTGCATTTGCAGGTGTGAAAAATGAAAATATCCGCGACAGGTTAGTCATAGGGATATTAGATAAAGCGCTATCAGAGAAGCTACAGCTAATGCCAGACTTGACGCTCGATAAAGCGGTACAGCTAGTGCGGCAGTCTGAACAAGTAAAAGGGCATATTAGCCAGCAGGGAGCTAATGCTAACTGTTCTGAATTGAGTGAAGTAGCTTACAAGCAGCGTGCGCAATACAATGAAAAACAGAGAAACGGACGCTGGCATACAAAAGAGGCCAGAGCGAAACAAGGTGATGAGGGACACAAATGTTCTAGGTGTGGCAGAGTGCATGCTAAAGAAAACAATTGTGCCTCACATGATGCAGGATGCCACAAGTGTAAGAAGCTAGGACATTTTGCAGATATGGGGTTGGTTGTCACAATGTTATTTTAATTGGAAAAATCTTAAAAAGAAGGCCGAACTAAAATGATCTGGCTACGAGTGGATGTGGAACTGCGAGTGGCTGTAGAACTGGGGTAGATATACTGTTCAATGATGAGTGGATTGAAGGCAGCTGTGTGAACTGGGCAGGTGAGTTGAATGAGTGCAATCAGGAGGAAGCAGGGAGGAGACCAGGGCGGAGCCACACACACAGACACAGGGACTGAGGAGGCAAAGCTTAATCGTGACAAGTTTATTGCATTGTTGACAAATAGGTATGCTTCCTCAATACAGAACCAACCATTTCACATGCATGAATGGAACTCTCCGTGAGGATGTTACAAACAATCTGGATGTGAATCATGGGCGCCAGAAGTAGCAACTTTACAGCCCTGAATGACTTTCATTTTTAAGTATCAAATCACTGGATCCCCACAAATATTGCCCTCATTAAAAAACCTTTCAATAATACCCGTCCAGCCGGTGCATGTCTGGACCAGAGGGTGTCGGAGGTGTTTTTAACTTGCACGTCCCATGCATGTAGTGCTGGACTGAGTTTTATGAAGATAATGCAAAGATATATTGGCAATTTTATTTGTGGTGAAGTTTGAGAAATCAAACCATGAAGATTTAGGAGAGCAGTCAGATTAGTCAGCATTACGTGTTATTAAAACGACTGCTTTTAGTTTTAAAGGATGCTAGAATGTGTGACAGGCTACAAAGATGGAATGCAGTGAAGGTCCTATGCCCAGAGATAATTTCCATAAAATTACAATTTCTCTCCTTACTTGACAAAAAAAAAGTACTTATTTTAACTACATCCAACTTTATTTTAGAATAAAAAAAGAAAATATCTGAAATTATTATCTTTATTAACTCTAAAGACAACTCAGCAGGGTTGACCCAGTCGTTGAAACAGTGGAATTTCACTCATCTTTAAAAGCTGTCCTGTATATCTGTTTGACAAATCCATGTGTTGGGGTCTGACCATATGGCTTCAACATGTGCTGTGAACAAAGAGAATCAGGCTTTCACTTTGTCAAGCAAAGGTTTCATCCTGATTTGTAGTTTGATAAGAGCAAAGGAATGTCACACTCGGGTGTGACATTCCCCCCCCCCCCCAAAAAAACTATGGTTCCTCAAGTCACCTGAATGCACCGCTACAATCTCATTGGCCGAAGGCCAAGAGACCCCAGGACCCCTGTGGTTCAACCACTGTCCAACAAAAGTGCCTGCAGATCACACCTCCATGCTTTTTCCCTTCGACCTCGGTTGAGTTAGGGAGCACGCAAACGCTCTCTTCGCCCGGACCCCCCGTCCAGGCCACAGACGATCCAGCTTTCCCCGCCAGCGCGCCGCTGGCCACGAGGAAGCAACGGCCCTTCACCCCCTCCTCAAACCCTGTCAGGTCACAATCCATTTCGCTGGACGAAACAGCCGTGTTCCACGCCGAGTAAAGGCCCACTCCGCCCGCGATAACGAATCCGCTTCAGCGATCCGTTCTCCGCTTTTTGCTTCTTTTTCTTTTTGTGCACACTCCGGCAGGAAGACGTCTAATCCTCTCCTGACCGATGATTACCGGGAGACGTACGGACCACGTCGTCTTAGCCGAAGTTAAACTGTCCTCCCTGCAGCGAGGATAGATCACGTCTGCGTTGCGCTCCAGAGCGAGCTCACGCCACGACGGCACAGCGCCCGCTGCACGGCCGCGCTGCAAGCAGCCTTGCCCCCCTTCCTGGCGAGGAGAACGGACACCTTCCCCACGAACACTTCAACGTTGCAACGAAGCATCGACAAGTAAGATTCTTGGCATCTGGGCATAGCTTAGCTTAAATTAACGTAAGTTTAATTCAGGTCATTCATTTATATGTTGATATTCCCGTGTTTTTGTGTGTTTAAGTTACTGTCGCGTGATATTGAGATATTGCGCAATCATTACGGAGCAGAGAAGTTCCGTTGCATTGTGTATGAACTGCTATGACTGTTTGCTTGGGATTTATTTTGATTTATTTTGATTTGTTTTATTACACTTCGTGTGGTATTCTTTCCTCATTAAATTAGCTCTGTGAGTGAAGTGTGGAATCTCGGCTATCGTACATAACTGCTGGCAGTTCTACCGACAACGGCACGTTGTGTACGATACGGCCAACTTCCCCATTATCACTACAACGCGGACCGCACGCAGAAGTTTGATTCATGACCCCCACCTTTGCTCTCTTTCTTGTCTCTGCCCCTGGGGAAACCCCGTTCAAACGATCGCCTCACATCACGTGCTGCCCAGGCACACGTGATTACATACAGCAGTCTCACTGCCATTTTGTCCGAGTCACTCGACTCCGCCATCTGGTGGTAGTTTAGCTGTAGTATCTTAAGGCCCCTCCCCTTTTGGCCGCGTCACTCGACGCCGCCATCTTTGTAGTCTTTAGCGGTAGCTGTAAGACTCCCCTTCCTTTTCACCCACAGACCCACACACACACACACACATACACACACAGACACAGACATACACCCTCATCCATTTTATTCATTCTGTAGTTTAGGCATATAAAATTGTATGATAACGTTTGTTGGTTGCAATATTAATTGATTTGATCATTTATTATTTTGATGGAATAAACTCTGTTATACTTTAAGGAGCAGTCGTCTGTGATTACTTGTGCATATGTATTTGATGAACCTGTATGTAGTAGCCTGTGCTCGAACTTAAAACCTTCACTGTCACTGAATATATAGTCATACGCAGACTATTGACATTATGAGTGACTACTAATTATGAGACTTAGTTTTATCGTTTGGTTATTGGTCCCTGTTCGCAGGGTGGTGCCCCGTTGTTATTAATAATCATTAATAATTGTTACATAAATCAATAATTCTATTGATGTCAAGAATTCAGTTTCTTAAATGCTGATAACCCAAACACGCTCCTTTACGTTCCCAACACATGCCAAGGCCAAGTGACTCATGGGTTTTTCCCCCATCAGGCATTTATAGCTGCTATGACCGGTGCGCATTACAACAGGCTGCATTATGCAAGTACAACGGTTTATTGTGTCCATGTACAATTGTTTCACAAAACTGCAGCACATGCAACCAGAAACAAACTTTACATTTGTTAAAAAAATAAATAAAATGTTTCTTGTTTTTCACTTTTTGTTTGAAGTCTGTTATCTATGTTTTCATGTGGGGGAATAGACCAGGACCCTCTTCTAAAAGAGATTCAAAGATATCCTGTTTAAATAAAGTTTACATGAAGGCCCACATACACAGCCCGCCACTGCATGAATAAAATAAAATGTTTCATAAATGACACATAAACATTTCAAGTGTTCGAATGTCGGTTCACCTTCATACAAATCAAGGGGATTAAAATGCAATTAATGCAAAACACTGACTTGAAAAGAAGGGTTCACACATAGTGACATGTGGTCATGGTATCAATTATTTACTTGGCAGTTTGATACACAAATAAAAGCACAAGAGCAAATAAGATGACAAGACCTTTTTTTGCTGTTCAGTGTAATTGAGATAAGAAACGAAGGACAAGACGTGACAGGACGTGTCTTTTACTCAGTTTGCCTTCGGAGTTGCTTCATCAGGAAATGGTGATGAGCTCCCACTTACGTGTGCAGGAGCCTACACGGACACATTGTCAAGTAAATATCACAGATGTGTATCATGTGTGTGGCTATTTGCATCTGTGTGGCAACGTGTGTTAAAGAGAAGGGAAATAAAACTGAACAGAACACTTTTCATGATGTCATTATTATTCAAAACATTGTTGTTTATACTGTTTATGTTGGTACCATCCAAACTGTTGGGGGGGGGGGGGGCACAGAGTCAAGAACCATGGCAGGAGATTCAGAGACTACAGACTCATTGACTCGAATTTCAATTTTGGATTTCTTTTGAAGCCGAAGCCTGTTTTCATTTTGGAAAACATTACGTCACCATGATACATTAATCTCGATGTCTGTGATGTAAAACTAAAAAGGGACATTGATGCCATGCTTTTTGTTATACTTATTAAATCCATTTTGTTGCATGTCAAACAGCAATGTTGCATGGATATAGGAACTCAACCCTGAAACTATGTCTAGCAGGACTGGGATATAAACACACAACCAGGAACCAGGGTTAGGTGTAGTTAGAAATGTAAAACCAAGGAGAGTGTGCCAGCCTCATGCAGAAGCTACAGTGGCCGCACAGTGCAAGAGGTCACGTGACACAAACTGGCACTAGGATATAATAATGCTGTGGACATTGACTCATACAAGTGTGTCTTACCGTGGAGGTTGAAGCTTACCAGGTGAATGACATCATCATCATCACTGCCTCCATCTGCCATTGTGACACTGAGCTTACCCTGAATGAGCCCACACACACACACACACAGTCACTGCTCAATCTATGGGCTCGTTTATCTCAACCAGGCGTGCGCAGAATCGATGACAAGCGATCGGCCCACAATGCATGCCGGTTAGATTTGTGTCCAACTTGATCCCGACTTGCTCTGACGTCATTCACACGTGGGCAACGATAACCTCACGAGAGCCAGGCGGCCGCAGAACTTTGCTCTCCCCTGACTGCATGACCCCAATGCATGATGGGAAACGTCTGGCTGTCTTCGGATCAAAGAGCTGATTGGCTCTTAGATTTGCAAACAAACATTTAGATTGTGAAGCATCACACAACGTATTAAAAGAAAAGCGCAATTGTCACTGATGGAAACTTGCAGCGTTGCTTTTCCTCCGTGTGAAGCCTGTTCATGTAGCTGTGATGTTTGGACTGTTGGTTCAGTTTTAGAATTTCTTAAATGTACGGTTGTATGATTTAGAAATGACACTATCTTCACATATATTTATTCATATAAATGTTTAAATAAATATGCCCAATCCTATATCCTCAATTATATTATAACTAAAAAATCAAATAGACATCCAAACTTAAAGACCACTGTGAAAAGTAGATTTATTGTTTTGAAAATCCCATTTGTGTGACCTCAACATATTGAAAATACATTTGTTACATTTGTGAGATCAAATATAAAATATCATAAAAATCTCACATCACAGATTTGCTTCCAGCTCCCCGGAATAGTATGCAATGAATCCATGAAGGTTAATTAAATGCATTCATATACAGATATTTATATTTGGACAGTCATACAGCGTGAGAATAACACACAACACAAGGAAGGTATTTTCAATTTAATTTTCTTTTAATATAATCTTATTTACATTGTATTTTTTCATAAATGTTTAGTACATAGTAAGTTACAATACTCTTGCATCCATTACACAGTGAACTCAGAACCTAGAAAATGCAGATTGAAATGGTACTGCTTAACACTCTTCAACAATCAACCGACAACTAATTTAAACTTCTTCCACAATGCTCGCTCATCATTTAGATATTTGATTTCATTCACTTTGTTGGAGGATCAATGGCTGCAAAGAGACTTTGTTCATTCATGGTGGTCTCGAGGACAGGGACTACTGTTCTCTAACATCCAGGTTATGGAGAATAAGAGACGGGCAGAGAAACCTCAGAAAGAAGAAAAGATGGTGAAATGGATGATGAAACATGTACGAAAAGCTTATGAGATTTTATTACACATGTAACATGAAACCAAAAGAATTCCTGAAGCCGACCCCTTCTCTCCGTCCTCGTGGCTCATTTAGATAAATATCCAGGTCACGCCCTCTGACCTCTCCAGAACATCAGTAGAGTTAAGATATGAAAATTAGGGCCGGGACGATCTTTCCCTTTCACGTCGAAGAAATGTAACATGGTATTTAAAACACCAACACAGTTATCATACACTGACAAAAGTATTTCTTCCCAATGATATGAAAAAAAAAATAAAAAATTAACAAAATTCAATAAAACCCACTTTGTGGATTACTTGAATTGCAAGTGAATTGACCCTTGAACTCTGATAGAGGGATCAAGAGATTAGTGTGGACTCTTTGTAGAGCAAATAGCAGCTTGGTCAGTAATCACTTAGTAATAAATAATAAAATATCAGAGTGGATCAGAGTGGTAGCAGATACAAACGGAAGAGACAAAAGGTTACCAAAACAGAAGAGCAGGCTCATTTGATCATTTTTACAGCGTAACCGGGTGCCATGCCTGAGACACACACACATTCACTCATACAGACCCAAAGACAGTCTCCGACACACTCCCACTCCGACTCTCACACACACTCACTCACACAAAATCACACGTACATGCACACGTTCTGGTACACGACAGTGGTTAAACATGAAGCATGAATACTACTCAATCAGCTCGTCAGACAGACAGACAATCAGTCTCCGCCTTGTTCTTCACACGTCTGAATTCAAGGTCTCTGTTCCCAGGCTCGCACGTGATTGGCCGATTCTGTCCTTTTTTGACTCGAGTCAAATTCGCTGTGGCGGTAGACATTCTGAAGAATGACATCATAGCTTGTTAAAACTGAAGGATAAAAATGCTTCTTCAAAACATCTGAAAAATTTTAAAATACTTGATTTTTTTGTCTGTAGTTTCTTCTTAATAATCCTCTCCTCTCCCGCTGTGCTTCCTGCTTTAACCACCAACAGTTCGGTGGTGAAGCGGTGGCAGGAGGCCGCGTGTTCGTTGTGATGCTTGGCCGCTCCGTATACTCCGTATACACTTGATATTCTGCTGATGTCTGTGTGTATATATGTAAAAAGTCAAATAGTTTGTGTGCAAGTGCAAGTGTGACCGTTGGTTTGTGGATCGGTCACTCCACAGCGAAGCCGCAGGTCTCCTCCACAGCAGTCAGCAGTTTCTCATAGAGCTTCTCGTAAGACTCGTAGGGAGGGACGTCTATCCGGTTAAAACTAGGGACGGAAAAGGACAATTAGTTACGTCACCTGCAAATATTTAGACCTGCATCCTCTTCTGTTACGTGTCCTCACCATGTGTGAGCCTTGGGCAGGTTGTCTGTGTTGGCGTCTATCAAGTGGATGGTGAAGAGCCTTGGTCCTGCAGAACCTGTAGAACCTTACACACATACATTCTAGTTATCACTGCTCTACTCTGGTGCACAGAACACTCTTCAGTCTACACATAGTGAAAGATCACATCAATTAGGCGACGCTTTCAATGTCATGCTATCATCATTTTAGTATCTACAACTGCACATTAAACAATGTCTTCCAAAAAATTGTGTATTTGTATTTGTTGTTGAGAATTAATTAAAAAATATTTGAATAATCAAAAAAAAATCATCAACTTCATCATACCAGTAGAATAGATATCCACACACTTCGATCTATGCAGAGAACATGTACATGAACATAGTCATTGATGAGAGTACAGGGTGTGTGTGAGTCAGTGCATGTCCCACCCTGCAGTGCTTTGAACCCTTGTAAAGGGACTCTGGTGGAGCCCGTGACGAACTGCAGGAGGCGTCCTCTCCTCTCCTCGCTGAAGGCCTCCACCGCCTGCCAGAACCACCGCACCACGTTGCTTTCGCTTGTGCAGTGCTTCAGCCGCGTGTTCGTCTTCCAGTCCGCAAGATCGATCTTCCCCAGTCCACCGATGATCAACTGGAGGCCAGGGAGAGGTTTGAGGAATAGATTAAAAAAGAAGCAACGGGTGGCATGGCAAACATAATGAATTAGGACTTAAAATAATAATAATAATAATAATAATAATAATAATAATAATAATAATAATAATAATAATAATAATAATAATAATAATAATAATAATAATAATAATAAGGCAAGTGATGTACCTCAAGTTCTTTATGGTCGAAAGGTTTGAGGAGGTGCTGGGGGATGAGCTCACTGAATCCCTTCTGTAGAGCCAGAAACTGAGCTTCTATTCCACGCATAAACCTCCAGTTCACATAAAGCCTGAGGACACACACACACACACACACACACACACACTTAAATAACTACACTGTAATAAACTGGCAACAGCATTGTGCACAGTAGCTCTTTCTGCTGACAAGACAGTGTATTGTTTACTCTCTGTATCAAGGGCATAGTTCGGACAACACCCACACCTAAGATGGAGCAGCACTGTCTGACTCTCTCACCTGACGTATTCCTTTTTGTTGTCCTCGGTGACGGGGATATTGCGGCCATTAGGTTTGAGTTCATGTTGTGAGAACTTCCCAAAGGCATTGTGCTCCACGCAGAATGTGTGGTCGAGGACTGAAGTGATGTCGTTCTCTCTGCATGAGAAGCGTGAGAACAAGTAAAGTAAACGAATGTAAAGATCTAGTTCATGGTGAAAGAGCCCTCTGCTGTCAGACTCGACTCGTGTGCCGGTGCGTTTGCTCACAGTATCCACACGAGGCTCTTGTGCAACTCCGGGTCGGTGGTCTCCAGGTCGTTGAGCTGGATGGGTTTGCCTAGCAGCTGTTTGTAGAAGGGCAGCGTGAAGCTCCCGTTGATGTGGTGACCGTGAAAAACGGCCAGGCCCATCACGCGGCCCACAAAGTGGAAATATGACAGGTGGTCCTGGAAGAAGAGTCACACGGCCGGAGAGACATTCAGAGGCGGTCAGAGAGGATCAGAGAGGATCGCCGCACTCAGGTCGAGCGTGGAGTGCTTCTTGTGTGTGTGTGTGTGTGTGTGTGTGTGTGTGTGTGTGTACACTCACAGGGTTGATTGAGGAGTCGGGGTTGATCTGTAGTGTGTAGATATTGTCTGTGGAGTACTGGAACAGGCCGTAATAGGGGTTCAACATTTCATGACACAGCAGGTACAGCCACTCCCTACAGACAACCACCACATTGTTAACACATGTTAAAAACTCTCAGAGACACATTAATGAATCATTGAACAACGAGCAAAACTGCAAAACATATATGATGTGGTCCCTGGGTCCTCTGAATTCTCCCGTTTTAAAAACCAGCAGCTCTAATGAGCAGATGTAGCACTTAAACACGTAGCGCTGCTTTACGTTGAACATGTCCTCCTTGTGGAGGCGCTGCAGCAGCAGGTTAAGTCCACTAACTGGATGTTAAGGAAATAAAATGTTCAAATTGAAACAACCAAAAACAATGGCAGAAAAATAGGCTGAGGGAATTAGTCCATAACACTCCCTAAATTCTCCTTGAAGCATTTTTAGCGAAGTGGCGTATTTCTGAGGAGCTGGAAATGAAGTGGGAATGTCATGTATAAAAATATAGACTTATGAATGTAACGCTGCTGACCATGGTGATGGACTCACGGGATGTGGCTGATGAAAAGTGGCTTGGAAAAGTTTGCTGACAAATATGAAAGTCCTCCAGCAAAAGTTGAAGTGCTCAGAGATGTGAATAATTACCTGGCCACGCCCCCATAGTCGAGGCCCTCCTCTCCTCTGAACTTCACCATCAGACGCTTCTTCAGGTCTTTGGGCCTCATCTTCATTATTTGCCGATATGACTCCTGATACAGACACACACACACACACAACATCAACACATTATCAGAAACCAAAAGGGACCCAGAACACAGCCACCTGATATCAGAGATGTTCTATGAAACGGTTTATTATTTTGCCCACCAGTGCAGCTTTTGTGCTATTCAGAGAAAGACAATGTCTGGTTGTTGTGACTGCTGTATGAGTCAGGAGGAGTGCGTCTGTATCAATGTATTCGCTACCCACTCTACCCACACTGCTCTCATGGATCTATCTGCGTGTGCGTGAGCGAGACAGCAGCATGGTCTGATTTTTGGAGAGACCCACCTCAAAGATCTCCTCTCGGGACACCTCTATGCGACAGTGTCCTGCTTGAGGCTGCTGCAAGGACAGCTCGTGGCGGAGCAGCTTTAACTTGTGGACCAAGTCTCTCTCGTAGCGCGCCGCCACGTCTCCATCTCCTCCGCCGACTACCCCTTCCTCGCCCCCCACGTCTATCAGGGGGGCTTGTGAGGACTCTTTCGCTTGGGACTGCTGGCTGGAGGTGGGAAGAAGAAGAGGAGGAAGCGGAAGATGAGGATGGGGAAGAGCCAACACGACAGCAAAAAAAAAAGGGCGGCCCTAATCTAATTACAGACGCTCAGAGCAGCTAAAATCGACTACGATTCAGTGTTATGAGCAGCGCTGATGACTGTTAGTAGGTCATGTTCAGAAGCAGTCTGACTTCAGCATCACAGCCGTGAGAGATTAACGACAGATTAGTCTCGAAACCACTTATTTGGTACGCCGTCATGGATGTCTGCCACCCAGGTGTTGATTGACTTTGCCACGAGTACGCGTGCGTGTACCTGATAATGGTGTGTAGGCGCGGGTCGGTGAACTGCGTGGTTCGGTTGTTGTGGTCCACAAAGTAGATCCGGCCCGACACCGTGCTCCGGACCTCCCAGCCCGCTGGCAGCGGCCCAAGCTCCTCACAGCTCACACTGGCCAGGTCCCTGCACCGGTAACAAGTGAGCAGAGCGAGACTTACAACACGGCGAGACCGCAGCCGTCAACCAGACCGGCCTCAATAGTGACCCCACATACCGCACGTTCTTAACCCCTCGTACTGATCTGAGCCCAGGCGCCAGGGGCCGAGGGAAACAACATGAGACTCTCTCTAAATCTGTTGGTGTGATTAGTGTAGAACAGAGTCAGGAGAACGGTGCATCGGGGAACCGCATGTAGTAAGAAAGCGGGGGCTTATTTTCATGAATTGCTGAATATATATTCAAATATGTAATTTCCCAGTCCCGATAGAATAATCCTGGAAATTGCAAAGCTTTACAAAAGATGCAGTATAGTTGCTGCATAATCTAGAACACATCCCACGTGTGGTGGTTTCCTTCTCTTATATTCTTCTCAGTGTCGGCCTCGTCTGTCCGAGGGGTTTATTGAAGGTTCGTCTCGTGTTTGGACTTGACTCGAGTGAAGTGAGGCGTGATCGTACCGCGGTATCCGGGGGTCGTGCCAGGTGCTGACGCCAGTCTGCGTGTGAAGGAAGTACACCTGGCCCTGCACTGTTGTCCGTTGCTCTGTTTCAAAACGAAGAAGAAAGACACATGACTTTCTAAATGCAACGCGAGATAGTTAGAGACGACTGGAAACATCAAGAGTAGTGTGTGACTGACCGTATCCCTCTGGCAGGTCAGGCGGTTGCTGCCCATGCGGTCTGTTCTGAGGGGTGTGGCCATGGCCTCTTGAGTCCTGCCCTCTGATTCGCTGCGTCTGAAGGCGGCCCTCCTGACCGGGTGAGTCAAGTCGACAGTTCCCGCCCCCCGCCGCCCCGGTGGGGTCCGAGTAGGGCAGCGGCTCTTCACTGAAACATCCCTCAAACACAGGCCTGCAAAAACGCACACGCACACATGCCACTGAAGTCCTATTCCCTCTGTTTTACTGAAGCAGCAACACACAATTATGCTGATTTAGCAAATTATGGTCCAGTTTAAAGTGAAATAGACGATAAATCGGGGTGTGCTTTAGGCCGTGGCTGCCTTGGGGTCGACAGATTGGGAAAGCATCAAACAAATGGCAACTATGACTAAAGTGATCTTGCAACACGACAAAGCACCCAAAACAGGTCTCAGTCCAACTCCGCATGGGATCCCAACATGGCAAAGAAGAGCTGCATCAGCATCGGCACTACATTTAAGGCCGGTATTTTAAACAGTATTTTATTTTATTTAGTTGCTTCATTCAGAAAGCACAGACTTTGACGTTACCAGTGACAAAAACAAGACTTTTCCTCACCTGTCTCTAAATGTTACAACTGAGAAAGCGACACAGAATAACAACAACAGCTTCTCTCAGAGTTACTTTATAGCGCCGGCAGCACACGCATCTGTTGACACACTCACCCATCGTTTTCTAACAGTCCTCTACAGTCCACCACGGGACCTCCGCTGCCGATGCGGTCTCTCGTCTGTAAGCTCACTGGAAACAAGCAGGTGGTAAAGGTCAGAGGCACGATGGGGTGACACGTGGAGAGAGGCGACGTGGGGTCATTTGTACCCATAATACATCCGTGTGCGTCAGGCCTTACCTACTATCTGCCCCCGCACCGCGTCACTGTCCGACGGGTTCAGCTTACATAGATCTAGACGCTGGTCTGGAAGAAGAGGGGGAAAAGGAAATGTGAACCAAAAGCCTTCCCTCTTTGATTAACGTCTGTGATTCGCATTCACGTGGGCGGAGACAAAAGAAAAAGACGGACTTACATCCTGTGTCTTTTAGCCTGCTGATGGCGTTGGAGAGCAGTCGTATGCAGCCCAGGAAGCCCGCCCCTTGTCGTTTATGGATCTTCTTGTGGTTCCATATGCTGATGGTGATGGAGTCTGCCTTTCCAATGTAGCTGAAAAACAGATGGAACATCCTCATGCGTCTACTCCAAGTCTTTTAACGCAGTCTGCCATCAGTGTGAGCAATCTGAATTCATCTTTTAATCACCCAACCACGAGATGAACAAAAGAGACTTTGTCAGCTCAAACATAAAGAGTCTCTGATGGTCATTCCCTTTGAAGATAAAAATGACCAAATCTTTTACTTCTATTGTAACCGTCTCTTCAAAGAACACCAGTAAGAACACATTCAGAAAGGTGATGTCGTGCATTGGTTGTGGTGCGGGAGACTCACAGGTCATAGTGCTGATTCCATTTGGGGTCCAGTGTGCTCTTGACTGTGTCTGTAGAGTGGCATTGACCCGATCCGTCCACCACAACCTTGGCGAATGGATCTGGCAGGCCTGCAAATGAATTGTTCACATCCACCACAAGATCTAAGTATTAGAAATATCTCAATCGGCACTGCACATAACATATCTATATAAATAAAGCTAAACGTTCTGCAGATATTTAGCAGATTACTCTTCTTATCTCTAGCTCAATAACAGCATATTGCATTTGGTTGTTGGCGCATAATGTAATCATGGCACGGTGATGGAAATGAAGACTTCTTATCCCGGAGGTCTTAGGAATGTTATGGAGGGACAACAGGGCCAGTTGGCTTACAGACCCTCATTGAAACACATCATCTCATCATGTAAACAAATCGTCATACAGAAGATTCATGCGCAATAATTAAAAAGGTACTTACGAAAGAAGTCTTTCTTAGCGAGGTTCTTGGCACATAATACTGCAAAAAAGAGACAATCATTGTGAACAAAAATGCCACACACACACACACACACACACACACACACACACAGATATGAAAATGATCTGGCTGTGTAGGCTGGTATAAATCTATGCTGGTGCACAATAAACTGTGGAGAGGAAGAATGCCGGTTAGGGTTTAATATATGAATGCCAGAGGATGGTAATGAGCAGCAAAATCTGATGTGACGTGCAGAGAATGAGCAGTAAAGTATAGGCTAGTGTCAGGATCACGATCTCACACACACACACACACACACACACACACACACAGTGAGAGTGGTAGGATGCCGTCTCTGCCACATCATCTCCGTGGATCCAGAGAGCAAAGCTCACACTGACCCAGACCTCAAGAGTTTGTAAGTGTGTGCGAAGTATTTAGTTTATTGCGTGTGTGCGAGTGTGTGCGAGTGTGTGCAATTCCTCGCTAGTTGTTTGCCAGACGGCCTGTTGGGTGTGAGAGCTGGCAGATGTCATTCTAGGTCGGCTCAGGAAACACGGCTGTAAAACGAAAAAAAATACACACACAACTCCAATAAACTAATTCTTCAAAACACAATCACGGAGCGTCTGTCACAAGCACAGGTCTGGATTATAGGGGCAATGCGGACACTGAACAAAAACAAGCTGCGTGTTGGTATTCAAGGCTGAGGTAATGCACTAAGAGTGACTGCACCGTACGGTGCTATTGACGGGAAAACCACAATAATATTTACACTGCATGTCCAAATGAGCTCTAAATATCAGCTTTTAAGCCCGTTGTTGGGAACCGTGTGTGGCCGAAGAACGTGGACACGACATGAATTAGCTCTCGGTGTGTGGAAGAAACTTAGATATGTTCAGCATCTTCCAGGCCACACTGATAAAGACCAATCTAAACCACTCTGTCTGAAGCAGATGGTTTGTTCTTTACACAAAAGATTTTATAAGATATTGGAGGGAGGACATCTATAAAATATTAAGACTTCCAACTGTTTAGCTTCAATCGTTAATACAGCAGCAACGTAACACCCTCATCATGTAACCCATGTTGGGTAAGGTAACATAAGGGTTTATGTATACCGTTGGCCCTATTTATCTGCTATTCTCTTTCAAAATAAAATGCTGACCAATGAGGGGGAATGTGTAACTATATCATGTCAATCATCTTCCTCAGTTAGATGGGGAAGAGGCGGGGTTTGAGGGGGAAGAGGAGCGTTAGGATTGGCTGTTGTGCACTACAATTCGAGCTGAATCAACTAGGTGTGTTCAGTTACTCTGTTTTGATAATCATTTGGTTATGTTTTAAGCCGATTAGTTGCTTTACACCGTTTTAAATCATTCTAAAATGAAATATCTTTATTTTCATTGTTTATTACATGTTGATCAAATACAGCAAGATATTTAAATGTCATCTAAGACTCAGGACAATTGTATTTATTGATGAGACGATAGCCGGATTAATCAAGACAGTGATATGCTGACTAATCAACAATGAAAACAATTGTGAAAATATACGATCTATGCTAATTGGCCCATGGTCGGGTTGTATTGACAACACTTCGGGGCTGAAGACCGGTGCTATTGTCTCGGCTCAGAGAAAACATAAAGGCATCGATTTAAAACGGGTCCCGAACCGATTCGCCGCACCACCTGAACCCTGATCGTGGCTTTGGAGGTCCACTGAAAAAAATGTGGCAGGATCGGGGTTTGGCCCAGACAGCCATCGAGGAAGTTAGTCAGCCAGTCAGCAGTTTAGGATGTGGTGACTGTGTGGTGGCGGAGATGTGTCTGGCGTGCCGCGGTTTTCTTTCCTGTGATTAACCCGTGGAGAATGGCTGCAGGATATCCATCCCCTCTTCCTCATCGACCTCATCCATTCCTCCTCCTCCTGACTCAAACATTCCACACACACAATGAACGAAACACAGCTGGAGTGGGAGAGAATCAGGTTTCTAATTTGCCCCTGCTTCCTCTTTTCAGACAGGCAGCAGAAGGAAGAGCTTCTCTGTCGCTGTCACGGCTCTGCTACCCCCCCTCTCTCTCATCCTCCAATCTCTCGCCAGAGACAAGCGACACTCCATATCTCTTTTTTCTTTTTACGCCTCTTGACCGGCTCTCCTGACAGGCCCTTTTTTTTTCTCGGAGTCTGAGGAAATTCCTCATTCTGCCAAGGTCACGGCTGGTAAAGACCCCCACACACAGCTCAGCTGGTTCTCAATTTCCCCACTGCCGCTTTCTTTTTTGGCCTTTATGTCCTTTCTTTCTTTTCTTTTTTTAACCTGAGAGCTGCAGAGAACCAGCAGGGGAAAGAATTCTATTCATCCAATCTTGAGGGAACACAGCAGAAACAGAGTGAGGTGGTGAGAAAGGGAGCTACCGCTGTACTGCAGCTCCTACAGCAATTTGAAGCAGAACAGGTTTTAGCCCAATCAACCCAAAAAACAAACTGAAGAAAAAATGTAATTCAGCTGTACTCTTGCACCTCAAGTGCAGAGAGCGCTTGCTGTTCTTCGGGTAATGACCGGAGCCATAAAACTGCAGAGGCTTAGAAGCTCGTTAAAGCTTCTTAAATCAAACACAACGGTCCCGTTCTGCGGATCCATTGTCAAACTATCTGTCCATTGAAATCAATAGGAAGAGGAGCGTTCCAGAGAACACTCACAGGTTTACAGGTGAAGCAGATCGGACACATGTGAGATCACAACGAGGTCACTTCCTGTGTAACCTTCTCCTCTACTCTCAGCAAAACAAAAGCACGGGGCATGTGAGCAAATATCTCACCTACTTAATAACACGCCGTGCACCGGCATCTAAACAAACACACACACACCCCTTCAGCCAACTGCCACACAAAAGTAGGTTTGAAGTTTTAAAATGTAAATGTACGGTCATATATATATATATATATATATATATATATATATATATATATATATATATATATATATATATATATATATATATGCGATCGCTTGTTTGAGTCACAGTCTCTGCATTCTCAGTTTCAGCATTTATTTTGTGTGCGCTTTTGTAAGTGTGTGTTGCTCCACAAGCTGCCGGCTCAATAAGTGAGAGGATTAGGAGTGCTTATGCTGCTTCCTAAGTCAGCATGATTTCTCCCCCCCTCCTTACTTAAGCATAGCCACAGAATCCCCTCTTGTCTAGCTAAAACACGTCCATATAAACCCAACGTGCTCTCTGAAGTCTAAACTAAATCTAAACTTGTCTGGTCTTCGTCCGTCTCCCGGCCACAGAGACACACGGGCCTCTCTGGTGTGGCCCAAACAACCCCTCTCTCTCTCTCTCTCTCTCTCCCTCTCTGACAGACCAAACATACCGCCGGCCAGACAGGCAGCGTTGCTCTCCCATTGGCTCATTGCACATTCCTCACCCAATTAGAATTCCACTCATACCTGTGGGGGCGGGGCACAGTCAGGGGCAAAAAAAACAGCTCTGTTTGCATCTAAGCTGAAGTAACGAGCATCTGGTTCACACAAAAACACAAACACACACCCATACACACTTTCACTACCGTCTGAGTGCATGTTGATATTCACCAAAATCACGTCTTACCTTTAAACCAGACTAGTTATAATGGATTTACTATGTTAGTACTGAATTACACTGATGGATGGTAGCACTTTAACTGCATTTCTTCGAACTAAGGATTACTTTCAGTGTCAAGTTATCTATCAATGATTGTCTGGTTTAATCCATTAATTGACTGGTCTATAAAATGTGAGCGGATAATGAATCAGACAGAGCTAATTGTGACGTCCGCACGTGTGTCGTTGTGTCTGTCAAACAGTCCAAAGGTTTTCAGTTTACTATCATAGAAGATTAAGAAATCCAAACAACGTTCACATCTGAGAAGCTGTAGCCAGTCCATATTGTCCACTTTCTTTAAAGAAAGTGACCATTTTGACGTCCGTATAATATCTTTTTAATGTTATGTTTTTGGGAAGAGTTCTTCATCGAGGACATGGCACTGGACCAGGAACTGTTGCGAGCCTGGATCACCAAGTACGACACCGTATGTGATACCGGCCGGTAAAGATAAACTGAAACTGAAATCAGGCAAAAACAAAATGTGATAAGCGAAGAAGTGTGTCAGATCTGTGAGCTCTGTCTTGTCCAAAATGATGCATGCTCTCCTCTCTTGAAATCCATTTTCAGAAAAAAGAAAGGACAGAGTAGGAAAAATAAGCAGACAGCAAGTGCCACTACATAGCAATTAAGAAAGCACTTTTACATCCATCACAACCAAACACTCGCTGTGCCCTCCTGTGCGAATATAAACGTATTTAGTCTACCAGCGAGCAGTCTGGTGTGTGTTTTGCTCAACTTTCAACCAGAAGAAGGACCAGGCGTCTGTCCAGCGGCACAGAGTGGTCATTTCCATTTGAATGGAGGCCCCTGGGTGCACAGTGGGGTTACATTAGCTACAGTAAAAACCATTGTTCCAGCTGTGTGTGTGTGCGCGCGCGTGTGTGTGAGAGAGAAAGACTCATGTGTGCCCTACAGAGGATAGCCTGACCCCCCCCAAAACGAACACAAATATTCGAGTAGCGTCAAAAAAGAGCAAACGTGTCAAGCTTTTCTGGGTACGGATAAGTTTAACGAGCCAGACATTTGTCTTGCTACAGCTGACACAGCAGCGAAATACCCCTCAATGGTCGTGGGTAACCTCGGCTAGCATTGTCAAATCTACCGGGATGGTTTTCAGAGAGGCTGCGGGTCGACAGTAGCTCTCATCCCGGGTACAGAGCGATGGGTTCGGCTGGTCAACTCAAACAAAAATGGGTGTAGCTAGCAAGCGTTAGCGGTCAACGTTAACTACAATGTTACTCGAAGCTAACGCTGTATAGCTGGCTAGGAAACAAGTGTTAGCAATGGATAAAGTTGATAAACGTGGATTTTAAAGAGTCAGTGTTTATATTGACCAGTTAGCAGCAGACTAGCCGGTTGTCTCTGCTGTAAAAAAAAAACACATGACAGTGAATAGCTTCTCGCCTGTCCTCTCGGTAATGTGGTTAGCACCTAAGCTAACAAGCTAGCACTTGTGCCGCTGTGTTTGCCACACAAAAACCGGATGTTTGGGCAAACAGCAGAGCCGAGAGACACTTCGATGAGTCGTGTTAGATTCGCTAACAGCAACACGGTACAACAGCGGTGTATAGGTGAACCGTTTAGCCTCAGTTAAAACATGCACCGTAAGCGCTTTCTTTTCGGTGTCGTTTTTTTTTACCTGTCAGTCGGATTTTGATGCTGGACCCGTTCCTCCGAGTCCCAGGATTCGACATCACTCCGGGAAAAAACGATCACACAAACTTCCCGTCGGAGTCCCCCCAACAAACACCGTTTCACCACTTAATGGGAACGCGAATAACTCCAGTTTAAAAACATGCGGTTTGCTTTTGTTTTCCACACGGGTAAAAATGTATTATTTCATCGCAAAGTCTTGCTCTCTTTCGAAATCCAACAACACGGGAGAGCATTTTCGAGCAGGCTCAAGCACGTACTGACGTCATGTCCTTAACGGGTATTACGTTACGAGCTCGCGCCCGGGAGGCGTGGGCGTGCCCGTAAATATCAGATTCTTCTATTCAGACCTTCAGTTTTGCTTTTATTTTAGGTAGGCTACTGTATCCTACATTAATTGTTTATGACACATTAATTGTTGTTTATGCGTATTGGCAGAAGTTAACCATGCCTATTATGTTTTAATAATTTACAAACAAGAAAGTGTGATAATAAACAGATAATGTGGGAAATCAATGATCATATTTTGTTTCTTTGACATGTACTATGAGTGTTTTCTGCTTTCTCCCATCCCCCAACACTTCTCCAATACCACCAGTCCCTGGATATATAGATATATTAATCTGTCTGATATTAAACATCACTATTACATAGAAAATAAAAGTATTTCCGCAAGATAAGAAAGAAGATGTTTTGCATCCTTTTAAGGTTGTTCTCTTTTTCCCACATGATCTCTCGCAATCTCGCTCATTTATATTCAGAGTTTTTGATTATTTAACTGCTCCATAATAATAAGCCCATAATAGCAATATCATTGTAGGCATAATCAGGACCAACATTTAATCAGCAAGTATAGTCCTGCTGTTAGCAAAGTGAATTCATTTGAGAACTCAATTAATATAGTGTCTGCAGAAACCTACAGAATCACTTTTGAAACTCAGAAGCTTCATCCAACAGGTTTGTGATCAGAAAGATCAAAGATGAGCAACAATAAGACCACATGGTTAATGAGACTTTAGTGGCATGTTGGATTAAAAACATTGGTGTTTGACAGAGTCTTGATTTAAATTGAATCAGTGCACGCGGTAGATTTGCATGCACCCAAAAATAGTTTATTCATCTCTTAGGCTAAGTCTTTGTTCCAAAATCTGTGTGACTTCTCAAGTTAAGAAATGCAACTTGACTCTGGAGCCGACTCACATCAGTGGACAGCAAAATTGGTCAACTCAGCGGCACATTAGGGTTTCCTCCCAGCACACATCTTAATTTAGTAGATCAACATTTTAATGAAAAATCTGCAGCACTGCAGCTATCGGCCCTGTGAGGCTGTGCTTCAGCACAGAGGGGCCTTGAGCTGAATGCTAACATGCTCAGCTACAATGCCAATATGATGTCTTTTGTGAATTGGCACCAACACAAAGGGGTGGCTGATGGGAATTTCACTAGTTTGGCAGCTGTTTGGTCACATAGCAGTGTGTTTGAAAATAAAAAAATGTGACCGAAGTCACGGGGTCACCTATCCATCCAACAGTTGTTGCATGGCTAAAAAAATGAATGCGAGGATAATAATACAGGTGCACTGTTCACCTGAATAACGAGAGGGGGCGTCTCTTACAGGTCGATTTCAATTGTTGGAGTTTTCAACAAGCATTTAAATGCAACAACAGGAGACATTGAGTAGTTTAAACTGCAATTATGCACAATTACAATTATGGTGATAATGAAGAATGCAGATGTGACATAAATTCAAGATGAAGTGAACGCGTTGCTTTGTCTGCAATGATATGCCGCGCTTCACAAAATGTTTGTCAGGATTGTAAAGTGCAGTCCGCTGAAGGCTGAGGGAGAGCTGGGTGGGCAGGGATGATGGCTGCAGGGATGATGGCTGCAGGGATGATGGCTGCAGGGATTTGGCTGCACGGCTGCAGTATTAGCTGGTGGAACAATGGACCCTCTCACCAGCCTGTTTACAGCACACAGTAAATCCACATAAGCAGTGAAACGGCTCATGGGACACCACTCACTTCCAGAGGCTAGGCTCAAACACACACACACACACACACACACACACACACACACGCTCATAAAGGCAAGGGCCACAGGTGGAAGGGATGATTTGAAGATCTTTCAGTCTTCTTTTTTAGTTTTTGTCTCTTCTTCCCACTTTCTTGGAATTTTTTTTTATCTACAACATCTGCACATCTCTAACTCCCACTTGTGGTTGTTAATATCATGTATGTGTCAACGCTCCACAGGTGCAGAAACAGATTGGCACATACACATGCACATAAATGAGTCTATCCCTCTGAAACGGTCATGTACAGCTGTTATTATGATTATGTGATTATAGTGTGTGTGTGTCTGTATAGTGTGTCTGTGTGTGTGTGTGTGTGTTTTAGTCATTCAAAGTTTCGTAGGAACCCCAGAGACCAGCTGAGTGTATTCACAACTACTTAAGTAATTCCTATCATGGAGACTAACTTAGTTATAGACTCACACAGTTTATGAAGATGAAGTAATTCAGAACAGTTGGGAAATCCCACTGGGTGGCCAAATGTGAGTTTCTTCTCCCAAAATGAAATAGAAATAAGAAAAGAAGAAATACAAAGGGTAAAAGAAATAATTACATTCAGCTATAAGAAAAAGGGAAGAAGGTAAAGAGGATCAGTGGGAGTTTGTATACATGTCTGGATGTTTTTGTTCCTGAGAGTCTCCATATCATTTCAAACTACAACATTGTTGCTTTTTTAGAAAGCTGAGAAATAAGTGTCCATCAGAGCCTCCTTTGGGAAACAAGAGCAGCAGCTGCTTCCGTTCTGAGGAATCTCGTGGAGATTGAGGAGAAATTCTGGATACAATCAAGACAGCGCCGCTCAATCGAGTGAAGTTTCCTCGAAAGCTGAGGTGGAAGCAATAGTTTTCACCATGAGAGTTGCTCGGGTAAAACTCTTTCATATTTGGCCTTGAATCGTACCCTCTCTGTCTCTCGACACGGGTTTCAAAAGGAAACACATAACCTGACATATACTGACAAGAGCTGGTTACTTTAAAGTTGCTGGTGAGGAAAGGAGATGGTTCCGGCCTGAGTGATATAGCTTTCCAGGGAAGCCCTAAATGGACGGAGGCAGACTGAAGAATTCCCAGATCCGGCGCTACCGGGCAGACAGGAGGGATGAGACCTCAGGGTGGCGGCTGGTTTTGGAGTTGTGACCATATCAGGGAGAAGAAAGCCTGATATAAGACAGCGTGGCCTCCATATTCCTCCACCTCCTGCAATGGGGAGTATCGGAGTCAAATTTTGGGTGCTGTTCAACTGATGGCCGGTGTCGTCATGCTTTCCCTCCATTGCTCAGCCTCCGGGTTGGTGAGTAGGTGAGTGAGCTGGTCAGTTGGTTGGTGTGCGTTGCTGGCAGCAGCAGCAGCAGCAGCAGCAGCAGCAGCAGCGGCAGCAGCAGCGGCAGCAGCAGCGGCAGCAACAGCGGCAGCGGCAGCGGCAGCGGCAGCAGCAGCAGCAGCAGCCATATAAAGGGGAGTGCGGGGCAGATGTGGACCCCATGCCGTTCCTGGTTCCCCCGGAGAAGGAGCGCCTGGACGCCATGAATAAACCATACGACATCAAACGCTCCTGCTGGGTCAAAGATGAGAAGGAGGCTTTCATTGCTGGGGAGATTCAGTCTGACGATGGGGACAAAGTCACCGTCAAGACCACCAAGAACACTGTAAGACCAAGTTATTTTGTCTTAAGGATTTACGTTGATGAAGTAAAAGTGAGCTGATGTCGAGTAATAATCCCACTCAGATCATAATAATCTTGATGATTGAGTGATTTTCCTTTTCCGATCAGACGGTGACTGTGAGGAAGGTTGAACCCTCCTAAGTTCTACCAAGCCAACGACATGGCCAACCTCACTTTCCTCAAAGAGGCCAGCGTGCTGGAAAACCTGCGCATGCCGCTCCGTCAGCATGAGGATCTATGTAAGCTTGTTACAGCACCATGAAAAGACCTATTCAAAACCATGTCCACATGACACCTCGAAGACAGTAGAACAACGTTGTTTTGTTCCTCAAATAGCTTGGTCACTCGGTCATTTGGGCCGTTTTAGCAGCTGAATGGAGCGAGTTCAGCCCCCATTTTACTCATAAATGTCACATTGTTTGTCACGGGGAGTACTACTCAGAGTCTTATATCTTCTGTGGCTCTGGAGGAGCTTTGTCAAGTCTTAGAAATAACCCCGATGTCATCACAAATTTTGCAAGAGCCGCAGTTACAAAACGGGGAAGTGGAGTTTTCTTTTCAACTGTCGATCAAAATGGAAAGTGGATGTAACAAAAAAGAAAAACGACAGTATTCTTTTCACAAAACAACACCTCAACTTGTATTCAACTTTATGTATTTTCATATTCCGATATCAAACAAAACTTTCCCCTTAACTGCACCAGACTTTTCTTTTTCTGCACAGGTTAGATGGGAAAGGGAAGGCATGTAAGGGTGCCTCAGGAACAGATTTGTTTGTTGACCGTTTTATTCTTCAGACCTCTTTATATGTTCCTGTCCGCTTCTAGACTCGGGCCTCTTCTGTGTGACGATCAACCCGTACAAATGGCTGCCCATCTACGGCGCTAACGTGGCCCGGATATACAAGGGGAAGAAACGCAACGAACTTCCTCCTCACCTCTTCTCCATCTCGGACAACGGGGTCATCACAGGTCACTGGGGAGGGGGGAGGAGTTGGCAAAGAGGAGAAGTAAGCACGCAATTGTTGGTATGTGGTGATTTGGGATAACTCCCCTCGAGGCGAGTTGCTTGAAAGTCATTACACTGTTCTTTATGTGGAAAGAGGGAGCGGGGCAGTTGCTGTGTAACCAGCGTGGCGTGTGATGATTTGTTCAGGGAGCAGAAAAATATTTGAAGGCATTATATGGCATCAGGGGAGAGCTGACAGCTGTCTGTGTTGTTGGTAATGCTGACAGAAAACATCAGCTGTCCTCTGATCTGCTCAGAGGGAAATCAGCAGCAATTATTCTGGTCTCCCTCACACTCTCTCTGTTTCTCTCCATGTCCCATCACTGCAGAGCAAGAAAACCAGTCTATGCTGATCACGTGAGGACAAATAAAAAACCCCCACATATATAAGGTGTAGCCTACATGTGTCACTGTTACAAACTCCCCATTTGTTTCCCTTCCTCCAGTGGAGAATCTAGTGCTCTCTGACTCCAAGGCAAGCGTGTGTTTGTGTATGCATCAACATGATGTGATTTTCCAAACCCATGCAAATTCATCTCACATTCATCTTTCCCTCTCCTCTGCTCTCCTCTCAGGGCTCCCTGGAGGACCAGGTCATTCAGGCTAACCCAGTGCTGGAGGCAGCAACGCCAAGACCACCAGCAACAACAACTCCTCACGCTTTGTAGGCACACAAATACAAAAATCTAATGAAATAATGAATGTCCATGGGATGACAACAGTAGAATCAGAAAATATGTGAGAATAACATAGATGTGTTGTTTTAGGGAAAGTTTATCCGCATCCACTTTGGGCCAACATGGCTGGTCATTGAGAGCTGTAAGTTTCATTCATTTGTTCTTTTATGACCTCGGTCAAATACCAAAGTCTAGGTTTTTACATGGAAGTATTCATGAAATGAAGATGTCATCCTGCCAAAAAAAAACAACTGTAAGCTGCGAGAGGAATATAATAAGTATCTTTAAAACCAATTGTCTCGCTTCAGATCTGCTGGAGAAATGAAGAGTGATTTCTCCAGCAGGCTGCTGGGAGAGGATAGCACATCTTCTGCCAGCTCCTGTCTGGAAGGAAAGCAGAACTCATAGGTGAGAAAATGAAAAGCTGCGATGCCATCAGATATGGAATGAAAGTACATGTAAGCAGTAAAGACCAACTCGAGATCCTCTTCACTGCTGCACACATCCACCGTGTGGTTTCACCGTCGGCTCCGTGAATGCTGAAGGTTGAGAAGTTTGAGTTCGCTTTTCGTCGCTTTTCGCCGTCAACATAGTCTCTCACATCTGGATTTGACAGAGCAATCAAATTGGCAATGGAGAATTTACAAATATATGTTTTACAGATGAAGAGCAGAATAGAATAACTACATAACTGCTGAAATAGTTTGTCGTTAGAAAAAAGTAATGGATACATGTTTTAAACAAAGTTAGCATGTAAAAACTGTCAAGGACAATCAGCTACAAGTTTGAAACAGCGTAACGTTATGTAAGACATGTCAGATAAATCACTAGTATCACTCGTATCATGGTTTAAATAGTTAACTGTGAGCTAACAGTAACAGATTCGCGTTATCAGTTGAAAAAGTGAGCTAAAAGTAATGGATTAACACACAATAGTTAAATGTAACATCAGCTTATAATAGTCCAGCCTCAGTCATTATCAGTAAGCAAGCAAAGTTCACCAAACCCACCTGAATACTGACACTTGAATTGTGTGAACGTTGATGAAGGGGTCCATCCAACAGGGCTGTGGGGGTTTGAGTGTCTCACTGAAGAGCTTGAGAACCACTGGGAGAAATGTTACTTTCTGTCTGAATTCATAATTACATCCAGTGTTAAACATTGTGACGCGCTTTCGCGGTAACAAATGAGTATGTTCTCATTGTTATGTTTGATACTATGTCTTCCAGAGGCTCTGCTGCTGAAGCCAGACCCCAAACAGTATGTGTGGGTGTGTCAGGGAGTCACTGTGGTGGATAACACGGATGAACTGCTGCTCACTGACGCGAGTTCAGGGTTTTTCTGTGAGAGCCGAGAAATTCATGCTGCGCTTTGATTTGAAATATGAAAGACGGACATACGTACGACCAATGAGAAATGATATAAATGAGCCTGTTGATGGTGCTATTGCCTCTGTGTCAGTGTTGCGCAGCAGTGATACTCTGCAGCTTGTCCTCTCTCTCTCTCTCTGTACGCCTGTGTGTCCACAGGAAGCCTTTGATGTCCTGGGCTTCACTCTCGAGGAGATGAGTGTGTGTACAAGTTGACTGGAGGCATAATGCACTCCGGCAGCATGAAGTTCAAACAGAAAGAGGAACAAGCTGGTGTGGATTCCACTGAGGGTATACAAAGTCCACCGTGTTCGCTCTGCTCTCTCTGGCCTTTTTCGCTCTATTTCTCCTTTCATCAGTCTCAGTCTCATGTGTATTTTTGTTCCGACCCATTTTTTTTTCAGCATGTGCAACAAGACATTGTTGGAATAAATGTCATTAATTCCTCGTCCCCGTTCCTCCCTGAAGTGGCTGACAAAGTCGCCCACCTCATGGCCATCAACTCTGGGGAGCTGCAGAAGGGCCAGGGTCAAGGTTGGCAACGGGTTTGTGATGAATTTTCACCTCTGGACAAATGAGAAGTTATCATCATCATCATATTTCCTGCCTTGCTCCTCCAGGTGAAGCCCCTGCTGATGGTCGCCCGTCAGGTACAATACTCTTGTTTGTCCTTGTGACTTATTGAAACTCTTGCAGACCGGCAGCAGAAAATACGAAGAATCAGTGCTTTAATCGTGTGTGTGTGTGTGTGTGTGTGTAGCTGAAGGACAGCTGGGAGCAGGAGAAGAAGATCAGGGTGGAGGTGGAGAAGGCGAGGAGGAAAGCAGAGGGAGTCCTGAAGATGACCATCGAGAACCTGGATGAGATGGAGAACGCCAAGCTCGACCTGGAGGAGGTCATCAAGAAGTGAGAGAAACAAAGCCTCTCTCTCTCTCGCACACACACACACACACACACACACACACACACAAATGTGGTTTCTTAGACTTTTTCACACAGTTTTCTTTTTGCGTATGTGTAGCGGAGAACAACGATCTGATCAGGGAGTTAGAGTGAGCTGACCCAGGTGACCAGACTGAAAGCCTCCCTCACCTTGCAGGGCGACGAGCTCAAGCGACACGTGGATGAGGAGAACAAGGTACAAGTTACCACAAACGCATTCAACCCTTACTTAGTAGGAATGTGTCATATTTTAACACGCTTTTCACGTTTAGGTGACTATCTGTTCTCTTTTTGTTGCCTTTAAAACAACTCCAATAACACCTACTGCTGCTGCTCCCCCCCACCACACCACTGCAGGGTCGTAACACAGCGGTGGTGGTTCTGGCCAACGCACCACACACACACACCAGTAGTTCAGCCTTGACTCAGAAATCATGTCTTAAAATACTTGCTGTAAATCTGATCAGTTATCCAATATTGATTCTTTAGTATTATATCTTTTGAAGTCACCAGGTCAGCGCGCACACGCGCACACACACACACACACACCTAGGGACTGTGTGAGAATTATTTATATTACTCTTAGGGGAAATAATATTCAATACTTTCACAAACTAATGACTACATTTACCTTTGTCGCCGCTGACATGTTGGTCCTGCTGGTAAACAACTCGCCAATAACAACACACGCGTGTTAAAAGTACATCCATGGTGTGTGTGCATGCATGTTTGTCATGGTGGAGCTATTCGGATGAAACTATTTAATTTTTTTAGATACTAACTCTCACAAGCAAAGGGTGACATTATAAATATGCAGCATGGACGAATGAAAGACCCTCCCCTGTCCCTTCAAAAAGAAAAACACCTCCTGTGACGTTTTACGCCGACTAGAAAGAACCATGCGCGTGCAGTGGAGTCGCTGCAGGCCAGCTTAGCGGCAGAGGCCAAAGGTCGTGCCGAGGCTACGAGGATGAAGAAGAAGATGGAGGGTGACTTGACCGAGATGGAGATCCAGGCACAGACACAGGAGACAAGGCGAGGTAGAAAGCAAGGTACATTTACTGCCAAGCAGTCATGCACAAGAACACAAAACAACTCCAACAGGGAGCGGGCAAAAATCCTAACTGAAAAAAAAAGGCAAAGTCACAAACCATAGAAGCAACACGAGGACAAACCAATGGGACACGATGAACACACAGGGGAAGGACAAAATGCCGGAACATGCCGCAGACAGGGGGACGAACAAAGACAATCTGACAACCAAAACAGGGAAAGCAGGGGCTATATATGTATGTGTGTGTGTGGGGTGACGAGTAGATTGCAGGCAGCTGGGTGGACGGGGCAGGTGAGCTGAATAAGTGCAGTGTGGGGTTGGCAGAGGGAAAAGCCAGGGGCAGGTGATTGGGCACAGGTGAGAACAATCAGGAGAAATACACACACACACAAAGCCTAACCGGGACACTGGTGGAGACCACGGAGAGGTTCAGTGAGAGCAGCATGCAGGTGGGGGGGCTGCACAGGAGGGCCAGGCAGCCCCATACAGAGGCTCACAACACAGACAGATTTCTAATGAGTTCTTCTGACTTGTTGCCACTGTCGGTTTTCTCCAACGGATCACCATTTCCATCCATTTCTCTAGAACCAAAGCCTGACTATCCTGAGGAGAAAACTGGACACCGACCTCGCCCGACTGTCCAGTGAGAATGAAGAGCTGATCTCGGAGTTGTGCTCTGTCAACGAGGCTGTAACTGATGTACGCTGCACGACCACATATACAACCATAGACGGGTCATAGTGAAGGCGTGACAGACAACGCGACTGTGTGAGGAGCTTCGGCAGGAGCAGGACCGGAGCTCCCAGCTGGAGACGGTCAAGAAGAACCAGGAGCAGAACCTCAGAGACCTCCCACTGAGGCTGGAGGAGGCCGAGCAGCTGGCTCAGAACGCCGGGAAGCGCACCATCCAGAAACTGGAAAGCAGGGTGAGGAGCTGGGTTGATGAGCAAGCAATAGCGTTTCCTTAAAAAGTGACGACGCCCGTGCAGACGCCACACCTCTCATCCACATGCCGATTCTCCCCTTGGATCAGGGAGGTGGAGAGAACAAGCTGGACCAGGAGAAGCACCACGTGGAGACGGTGAAAAACCTTCACCGCATGGGAGAGCGTCGACTCAGAGAGTTGGTGTTCCGGACGGAGGAACACCACAAGACCAAGCAGCACATGCAGGAGCTGGTGGAGAAACTGCAGAACCAGCTCAAGTCCTACAAACGGCAGATCGAGGACGCTGCGAGTAGGACCTGTGATTCTGGACCTAAAAGTCTTATTTTTATTTATATTGAATGATTTGGATGTTCAGTGAACTAGGTTTTTACTTCGGGTTTTTATTTTTAGCTAGTTAATTGGCTGCTGGTGGTTGCCTTTATATTTAACAAAAGTTGCCTCAATCCTTTTTCTCCTAAAGTAAATAAGCATGTTTCATGGTGTTGAATGATTCCTTTTAAATTGTGTCACTTTTTAATCACTTGGATCCCATTAGAGCCTCGAACATAAAACAAAACTGTGTCAATCAAAAAATGGGGCATGTTCTTAATTCCTCAAAAGCAGACAAGGTGGAGAGACGTTTTGTGACGAAACGAACCTCGTGCCTGTGTCTCTGCAGGAAGATCATGCACGCACTTGTCCAAAATCCAAAGATTATATATTTACAATGATATAGAATAAAGAGATGACGAAAAGCAGAAAACACACACCTTACAGAAGCTGGAACAAACAATGTATGGAGCAATGGCTGACCCGATTAATTCACTATCCAAATTGTCTGCCTATCAACTATTTCATAAATGAATTAGTTTTAGCGCTGACTACATCCTTTTGTGGAAGTGTGGACAAGATGACCAAAAATAAGCTTCAGGAGAGCTTAACATTGTTAAACATGTATTTCCTCATTCAGTAGCAGCACATGCTGTTATTTTGTATTTAATGACTTTAGTTGGTATCTACAGGCTTGTTGATTAATCTGTGGATTTCATGGGAAGTGGGTCTGGTTTTCTTTAGACTGATGCAATAAAAACAGACAAATTATACTTCAAGATGCATTTGTTAAAAATAGGTTTCTTTAAAACTCGTTTTCATTCATTAAGGTTAAAAATATAATGGTTGGTTTGCTGCAATACAATTCACGTCAATGACAGATACTCCATGTAATTAATACAATAACCAGACATTTACAACTACAATGAAAGAAAAGACAGAATAATAATTTCAATGTTGCTGTTTTTCTGTCGCACCAAAGTAAAACACCTGCTTGTGACGTGTGTGTATATATGTATATATATATATTCTGCATATACATAGCTGAAAAGGAGTGACGGAACAGGAAACATTGCACGCTTCAGTTCTCTGCCTTTGTAACAGACATCCTTGTGGCTTCAGTCTCTGACAGCTTCATATTTTGTGTATTTTTGTTGTGACTGAGTCAGTATGTTAGACTTGTGTTTTTGTTGGCGTATGAGCAACAAATTTGGAAGAGACACTGCCTGCAGAGATTTTTCCAGACAGTTTGTAACGTGGTCGCGCCAACTTTAACAAGTATCTGAGGAAATGTTGCAGATCCAAGACCGCTTTGTAGCAAGATGATTCATCCTCACTGTGATGAAGCTTAATTTGGTGTTATGGAATTTTTTATTTGCTAAAACAGCCAATAGACATCCTGCCTGGTTATTTCATCCATGAACAGTAAAAATGTACTAAATCACAAAATATAGTACGATTAAAAGTAAGCTTTTATTCAGGTTTGAAAATATCTTGTCAAAACCCAAATTAAGGAAATATATGCATATTTAAAAAGTATGACCCTGGATCTATGTAACATTTTGATGATTTAAAAGTCAAACATCTGATTCACATCCGGCGCTGGCGCCGATGATTTTGCGATATCTTGCAACTACGTATAGTATTTATTAGAAAGTATAGCGTAAGAAAATAAAAATGAATGCTCTCTACCACAAACCTCAACATCTCATCGTAAACTATTTGAGAACAGTTCGCTATAAACCAGTCTAACAGTAGCACTTCAACAGTCAGATACAGAAATCCAAAATAGAGAAGAAATGGCAATAAAAACAGTGAACACCTCTAGGCAACATACTAGACAGATAATGACATCACACTGTACAATATAAAAAAAAGTGGGCACGTATTTATGCCCATGGTAGTGAAACCGAAACATGCTGGCCCAGAGTCTCTTGTGAAGGACAGATAAAACACCCCTCAGTGGGCGGTACGCAGGCAGGAGCTCAGGACGTCTTGGCGGGGCAGATGGGCGGTAGGAGTCGGCGGGAGTTGGTGCGCACCCATGGGTGATCAATGACACCCTGTAGTGAGAGACGAGCGATGGGGCTGTAGCGTAGCAGCTTGGTGATCAAGTCCCGTGCACCATCAGAGATGTTTGTAGAGAACTTCAAATCCACCTGCAAGCAGTAAGATTTAATTCATGAAATGTGAACAATGACTGGTGCAGGAGAAACTGACTATTCAGATTCAAGACTTTCTTCAGAAAAATATGAGATTAGGGATACACAACCGTAAAGTTATCTTAAAATGTTTTAATCTTCTGGATTGACTCATTGATCGTGGTATATTTTTAAACAGTGCCTGTCTGGTACATAACAATCAGCACACGGTCTGCTATGCTATTCACATATTGAAACGTTTGTACTTTTGGCCTTTACCAACATTATGATGGCATTGCTACAACAACGTCTGTGCATTCAGACAATCTGCCAGATGTTGTCCCCAAAATTCTCTTTTGGAAAAGCTAACATAACTTAATGGCATTTGTCCAATTGGGTAGATTGTATTTCCACTGCACGGTACAGCAATACTCTAGTACCGGATACTGGAAGGTGGAGTTAAACCACTGCAGACCACAGACTGGTCAGAGAGAAAAGGTATTTACACGATTAAGGACTTCCTGCACAAACATGCCACTTTTTAGAAAGCAAAGCTTCCATCAACAATGCCCACAATTCTCTTTATTCACTCAGCCAAGGTTTTAGACGAACAATTGAGTGGAAATGAGGCATTACACGTCCAACACTAACCTTCGTAATTCTCTTGTATGTTTCTGCATGGCTGGCAGTTTCAAAAGGTGGGTTGCCGACCAAGCACTCGTAGCAGAGGACCCCGATGCACCACAGGTCCACCTTCTCACTGTGGGTGTGGCCCTCAACCATCTCTGGAGGAAGGTAGTCCAGCGTCCCGCACATTGTACGACGTCTGGATGGGTTTAGAACAGAGAGATGAGCAGGGCAAGCAGAGAGGCAGCAACAAGTATATTCATGAGACATGATACAGCTGTTTCAGACAGAACACATTGGTGCGTTGCCATTATAGAGCCTTAATGTCACTTCAGTTCTTCACCTTAGAGATGGTGCATGGACGGACCAACCAAAATCTGCAATTTTCAGCTCTCCACGATAGCCGAGAAGCAGATTCTCTGGCTTGATGTCCCGATGAATCACTTTCCTCTCGTGGCAATACATCAGTGCATCAGATATCTCCTCCATGTACTGGAAATACCAAGAAAGGTCGTCATTGGATCACAACAAGACTTTACAAAGTGTTTAATATAATTAAAACACACATATATACCCATACATATACACACATATATATTAGGGGTGTAACGGATCACAAACCTCACGGTTCGGTTCACAGTTCGGCTCATTTTGCGGATCAACAAAGAAAAGGGGAGGAGACAAATATAACTGCTTTCCATTTATTAATTAAAGAACTTCAAGAACACTTAAAGCAAAGAACTTTGGGCTATAGTCTTGCATGAAAACAAAAATATTGAAGATGTCCAATTTAAAATGAAATAAATAAAAATACATTCAAGAATTATGTTAAGTTTAAGTGCAACATGAGGTATGTTGATATCCTCGTCCTGTCATCAATATTGAAAGAAAGAAACAGCCAGTGAGCTAGCTTCCACTGAACTGCTCAGCAACAACTTGGTCTGTGTTTACTTCCTGTCAGGTTATGCCATTCAAACGCACAATGTTACATTACTGTGACATTATTTTCAAAAAGATGAGAACATCTCCATTGTCTGGGGAGAGGGTCGACCTTTCTGTGGTGACTGGAATATTATTGGGCCTGTCTAGCTTTCACTCTGATGCTTCTGTCAGCACCTGAACCAGGTGTGTGCATGTGTGACTCTCACAGAGGGGGCGTGTCTACAGCACCGGACTAAGAATCACTCCACCGTGGTGAAAGCAGTCTCTTCCTTCTCATAGAGGCCTGGAACAGCTTCACACTGAAGTGGGTGCGTGAGTGGATTTCGTAGCGTGGCTCAAGCATTTTAACCAGATTTAGAAATCCTTTGTTTTCTACACCGGAGTGTCCCCGTCGCTGACAGACGGGATGGTGTCTCTTCATATGTGTGGACATGCCGATGTTTTGCCGTGCATCTCTTTAAATAACGCCTACATACCGTACGGTTTCGTCCACCACCCTCATCCGTAATTATACGTTACACGGAAGACAAAATGTTCCCAAACTTGCGACTTAAATGACGCCGCGGCTTCTCAAGTTCCTCCGCTCGCCATGACGTCACCATTAAATGCTTCTAAGCTGCTCCGTTCACGTGAACACATTACTGCTTTATATCTGTTCACCGACACTCTGCATTGATATTCAGGGCCTCGTTACTTGAAAAGGAACAGCAGCAGTAGAAGTTTATTACACACTATGATGATTACACTGTAAAAAAAACCCACTATTGATCCGCGGTTCATGAGTGATCCGAACGGATCACGGATCGATCCGTGACACCCGTGACACCACACATACATACATACATACATACACTCAAAACTGCTGCTGAGGAATTGCTGATTACCATTATAACTAACAAACTAGGTTAATTTACTAAAACAATAATAGCACAAATAAAAAGGTATCTTTTGAAAGCAGGTCTTACTGTCGCAGTCCGCTGGTCGTCGAATCTGCCACATCTCTGCAGGTCCTTGTACAATTCACCGCGTGGGGCGTACTCGAGCACCAAGTAGACCCTCTTTCGGTCATGGAAATAATTGTAGAAGCGCAGAATGTTGGGGTGTCTGAGGAGAAATTTAAAGTCAGCATGTTCTAAAACGAAATGCAGAGAATGTTTGTGGAAAATGCAGCACCTAGTTAGTCTGTGTGGAAATGTACTACTGTTTTCATGTAGCTCAAACTACATCTAACCTACAAATAATTCTTGAGAGACAATAAATGTTCCCGTTAGTAAATGTTGGCAAATAGCCTAAAACAAAGACACACGTAGAAGTTGTACTCTGGGACATTTGCCAAGAATCAAAGCCTATCATGTACTCCTTACTCCACAGTTCGTTTGAGGAAGGTCTATATATTGTTAAAAATATGAAAACGTTTTCAGGATACTCACTTGAGATGTGACTGAATCTCAATCTCCCGCCTGAGTTGGTGCTCTACGCCCTCCTTCTCCATCTGAGACTTGAACAACACCTTCAGTGCCACAATGGCCTCCAGCTTCTTCACCCTAGCAAGGTAGACATTACCAAATTTGCCCTTCCCTAGTGGCCGACCGATGTCAAAGTCATCGATGGAGAATTTCCTGATGAGTACAAAGATCGATATTCTCATGTTATTCATTTAAATGTGTGAAAGTAAAGCTGCACCAAACTGTTGGAAGCTTTGAAACTTCGTAACATTGACACTCAAATGCTAAAAAACATTTGAATGCTGCCAAACTTTTTTTTCATGTCTAATAATTGTGTTTAAACAGTATTTTTGCACAGTTCCAGATAAGGCTAAACTAATAATAGTATACTTTTTGCAGATTCCAGTGGTGGCTGCGTAGGATTGTTTTAAACTCCTTTTCCCATATATTTTAAATAACTCTTGAGCAATTTTAAGTCCAAAAGTCAAAATACATTGAAAAATATAGAGCCAAAACTCACAACATGTCAATATCTGACAAAATATTCACATATTAACCAGCGGCCTAGTAGTTCCATAGATTACATTTATATAACTACAATATCTAAATCTATTTCCCCTTTTTTAAGACGTCATTAAATATGAAGACAGACATTTGACCCTGCATTCGATAACCAATAGAAGCTTTGAATTTAGAAAAATGATATTCGGTTCATCCCTGTATTAAAGCATAACAAAAAACAGAACTGGCAATCAATACACAACTCGAGGAGCATAAGAGGGAATATACTTACTTCACGGCTGCACTGGAGGATGAGCCAACACACTCCCTCCCAGGGCCTGAAAATGATAACACAATGAAAACAGGCACATTTCTTGAGGAGTCTGACTGACGTCTGTATGCGAGGAGTGTAATATTACCTGCGACGGCATTTTTGTCCATCTCCATCCGTGGCTTCACCTGAACACGCTGTGGGCCTCCCACCATGCTTGGGGTTGCGAACTGGTATTCAGAAGCAAACTGATTTAGAAATGCATTATTTATTTGAATCAGCCAATAATAGTGACCAATTTTGTTTGACTGTCACTATTGCTGGCATTCTAATTTGTCAGTGGTAGAACAACTGCTGGCAATCAAATGTTGCTTTAACACAGCTGGCAAATCCACATCTTTTTACAATTATTACATCTTACCGGTCGCTGGAAACCCCTGGGCTCATCATTTTCCTTATTCTGTAACGACAAATACAATTAACATTAACTTACAATACATTTTAGCTTTCGTATCTTTTCTTGAAGGTCAGACTTATTTTTAGCTAAGAGTAGTTTTTTTTTCTTATTTTTTTTTTAAACAAAGCTTAAAGAATTAATCCTGAAGTCTCTACAAGGTGCAACGTTTTTGCTTTTTTGAGTCAGTGTTGTTAAGGCTCAACTGGTTTCCTTGTGACTTTCACCTCAATATGTACGTAATTAGTTGCTTGGAATAACAGCTTGGTGTTTACAAGTGAAGCCATTTTGAGTTTCTTTGTGGTGTCACTCATTTTTCCCCTGATAGTTTGCCCACCGTGGACCATCCACAACAATACCACTAAAGTAACTTAACGTTAAAGCTTCCAAAGACTGACGACAAAGGATTGTCATATTATCAGTTACAGTATTATTTAAGCTACGTTTAGCTTACAACGTTAACGTCACTTTTAAAATTAGCTTCAGTAACGTCAGGTCACTGTTTGAGTAAGTCACCGCTGGCACCATTGCCTCATGTCGGGTGTAATGCACGGGCGACCTACTAACGTTACTCCACGGGTTAATTCAGTTTAAATAACACCATGAAATGCATATAATGTGTTTCTACGTACGTTATCTACAGTTAGTTTAACGTGGCATCGTGCTAGGCTAGCTTAGAGAGATAGCAAACCTAACGTTAGCTAGTTTAGTCAGCTCAAATCTGTGTTCTATTTAAGAAATATCATCTGCGGTTATACGAATCGGCCGTTAACATAATCTGTTACTCAGTGTTATAGCTCTATCAAACATTTAAAAAAAACCGTTACCTGCATTGTAGTGAAGACTTTTCCTACACCGTTTTAGTAGAAAAAGCCCAGTGTTACTATTTTTAACTTCCTCGGCCGCGAACGTTTTCGAAAAGCTAACCTTCTGAAACCTGATTGGTGGGTGTTCCGACAGACAAAAGGCTCCCATTGGCCAGAGTTGTTGAAATGTCTTTCAACAACTAACAATGTGATTGGTTTACACCCCTTTAGTCAGACGTAGTCCCGCCCTCATTTCCTACACTTCCTCGGTAATGGCTACTGTCACCTTGCCTTTGCTTTCTTCATCAGCCTGGACAACTTAACTGAATCATATCGCCATTTACAAATGGCAAATATGTTTATGTATCTGATTCCATCAACTATCTTAAAAGCCTTAGAGCCAGACCAGTCTCGTCCGATTATGAGCTCTGGTTGCTGTGCAGTTTCTTAAAAAAAGGTGATGTTAAAATTCGTGACAACATGTAGAGCAGTCATGATCTTTATGAAATATCACTCTTAAATAATTCTCAGTGGCCGGAGATGACCTTAACTAAAATGAGGACGAGGAACCGAGCCTCCACCTCGAAGGGCGTCACCTCGGTGGAGATCACGAAGGTCACGAAGCCCGCCGGCGGAG
>NC_136646.1:11123313-11263313 GCF_949748355.1 Melanostigma gelatinosum
CAGAGTGTCAGCTGTGACTGATGATAGGAAGCACTGGTCTTTTACAGAATGACATACAACAAACACTATACAATGTAATAAGCAACAGCACCTCAGCTATATACATGCAACAAGTATTTGTATGCACATAAGAGCTTTGTATTGAAGGGCAGAGGCCTTTACAGTGTTCACCTACCAGGTTGACTGTATCAAACACCTGAACTTCTCCTATCGTAGCACTGCCTGGGTAAGCCAGATAACAGTTATCATTGCTGATGGAAAGGGCGCACAATCCTGGAGAAACAATGAGCACAAACACAGACGGATTAACAAAAGGAAGAAAGATAAATCAGACTCCAACAGAACCACATTCATCTCAACGTGACAATCAGTGAGACTGAAAGAACGACTGAAGTACACGGTGATCACAATCATCCAGATGTTGAGAATAGTTCTGACTGCACGGGCGGGTTTTTGTTCAGTGGTTATATTAAACAGAGAAATATCACAGAAGTAACTCAGACTGCGGCGACAGGTTGTTGTTGATTTTAGCCGTTAGGGCAACGGCAAACAAAATGGAGTTAATTGTTCACTACAAATAATCTTGTAAATATGAAAGAGAAACCAAAACCTGAGGAAGGTCACGCCCCTGGTTTCAGTTTGAGCACATAGTATACAGAGAAGGAAGAATCCTAATTTTTCTGAAGTGTACCACATACTATACACACACTGTACCACGTTGCTCGTCATGCTTCACACTCACCTGAAGGGTTGGGTGGAGTTTCTCTGATCGTGTGCAGCACCTTCATGTCTCGGATGTTGTGAATGTAAAGGGACTCCTCCAGACACACTATCAGCCTCTGCAGAGGAACCACACAACATCAACCTCATCAGTGTCACAGGCACACACTAATTAGACACCGATATATTAACCAACGAGGACATCTGAAGATGAATGAGTCTCCTGTTGTTTGAGAAATGCGTGAGACAGAATGCGTCTGAAAGACAGGTATCGCCCCCCCCCCCCCCTGTCCTCCTACCTGTCTGTTGAGCTTGACAGCCAGTATGGTGTTGGAATAGGAGTAGTTGCAGATCTCGGTTCCCTTCTTGAAGTGACAGACTTTGAGCTTCCTGGGCGCCTTGAGGCTGACAATGGCCACCAGGCTGCTGGAGAACAGACGCTCCACAATGCACACATCCTCCGTGTCCGCTGTGGGGACAAACACACACACAAGTCATCACAGCGTTCGCTCGGTGACATGCAGTCATCTTTTATTAGCTGCCTCTCTCTGAACATGAATTAATTCATGAATTATAGATTATAGCACTTACGGGCTGAAAACACTCATCGCCTTTGTCTGACTACACAACTTGAGTCTCCAGGTTAGCTCACTGCACATGGATAGTTCACATGCAGAATAAGACTGCTGTAGATAATAAATCATAATGTAGAGTATCTAAGTCCAATAACAAGGAGGAGGCTTTGATGTATGTGTGTGGGGAAAGTGCCAGTTAAAACTTTATGAATATTTAAAGTGACAGCACTGCTCTAATAGTGCAGTGGTCGTGTCTAAACCGAGCCTGCATTCAAAAACATTGACTCAAAAGATATGACTGAACAATAATATAACACAATAGTGATACTGTCAGTGTAGAACAAGTAGCTTTAAACCCAATACACAAGTATGTTGTACTCAGTCAGCTCCCTGACAGAGTAAAGAGAATAAAAGTAGGAAGACAATACTTACTACATTCATATATCTGCTCCAATTTGTCTACAGAGGACAGGGAGAAAAACTTGTATCCTGATTTGGTGCCAACAGCTAAGGACCTACACAAACAACAGCAGCATTGAACAACTATTATTATATCAGAACGCTACCACAGCCCCACACACACACACGGTATTGACAGGCTCCAGTATCGTCACTGCAGCTCTCAGAGGCGTTTTAAACTGGACACCGCAGTGATCAGTGGTCCCAGCGTCACTGGATGAACAGTTACTGGTCTCACATTGTGACAGTCGTCACACGACTGCAGCGGTTTTGCAATAGAGCCACAGGCCTCTGTGGTCCGGAGCGGACCAGCAGGACATTTAGCAGACTTACTGCACCACAAAGGCACATGTCTAGCTAACGTTACTTATCTCGTTTACAATAAATAGTGTGTGACCGTTACAGCGCTATCAAACAGTCACGAACTGTAGCGTCAGTCCTACAAAGAAAGGACGCTAGCGCCCCAAAAGCATACACAAATGTATTTATTCTACCAGACTGTATATTAATCACAACAACCGTCACCACAGCCCACCGAGAAGTTACATGACACCTAGCCTACATGTGTATTGTGGCTAAAGTTAGCCTGGGACAACACAGCTTCACGTTAGCTTAAAAAAAGCTATGCTAGTGAAATAGCACGTAACGTCATGCTAGCGTCCACTAGACAGCGCGCACAGCTAGCTAAAGTTGGCGTGTATTTGGTAGTAATGTCTCGTGCGAGACATCGCCTCCAGACTAATTCACATCGAGCCCTGTCACCCCGTCCACACTGAGCTAACTAACGTCACCCATATAACGGCACAGGCCGTCGGACCCCCGGCCCTGTCTTACGTGTTGTCCTGGTTGAAGTTGGCGAAGAGAAGCTGGCTTCCGCCAGCATCCCCGCTTTGACTGGCTAAATTCATGGGCTCGACACCATCGACATACAAAGCTCCGGTAGAAATAGCAGCTGGGCTGGGATTAGTATTGCGATAAGGCCCAGGAGTGTTGCGCTTCACGGAGCCATCTCTTTTTCCTTGCCCCGCTGTAGTGATTGTTGTTGTTTTTCACAGGGGCTATTGCTCCCCCTTACTGCGCATGCGCCGGGCACGCAGCGTGCAGTGCCTTATTAAAGAGCCAGGACAGTTTTGTCAAGTGCTCAGTGCTGATGACAATTAATGTAAACATACACGGTATGACCGAGAATATATTTGTATTGTCCGTTGTCGCGGCTCCACGGGCGACAGAGACAGCAGGAGCAATCACGGCTCTCCAGGAAACACTCCACTGTACAGTAACTATTTGTGATTTGATGAAACAGCGCCACCCATCGTCAATATGTGCAAACAACATCTGAAAAGAAGGGGCGAGATACACTGTCGACTTTGATTGGTAGGCTATATTAATTATATTTATTCATCATATCATTGACAATACACACCAGCTCATATCTCCTCTTAACCTCATCCTAACATAGAATATTAATGTTGTATCTAGTTTTTATCACACAGTTTGTAAAGCTGCTATTCACTTCAACGGCTCTACTATTAATTAGAAATAATTATCTTTCATACACTTTGTCCCTTATGTTGTACTGTTCTGGTATAAGGAGTTACCCATGTCTTAAAACAGCACCTCCTCCTGATATTCTACAAGGATAAATTACATTTACAAATCACAAACACACACACACACACACACACACACACACACACACACACAAACACACATAGGCGTGGGATGAAGTCTGGGATGAGAAGAAGGAAACTGTTCTGATGTTGATCTGATGTGTGTCGATTGTGTAATTTTGGGTGTGAGTTCAGGTTGCAGTTTCAGGTGTAAGTCTGAGCATGTCAGAGAGTGATTGTGAGCGATACCAATGCTTCAATGGATAACATCATAGAGCCAAAGGCACTGCAGACAGCTGCTCACCCTGTGTGAGGATTTCACAGAACTAAAGACGGATGTAGAGTATCACTATCAGCTTGGCACAAGTATAAATAAAAAGGAAAGAAAGCAAGACACAAAATTGACAAAGGTGAGAAAACCACAAACGCTCAACTGCCCCGGCAGAAGAAAGCCAATCCACCACGATCAACTCTTAGCCAGTGGTGGAAGAAGTATTCAGATCTTTTAGTCAAGTAAAGGTATTAGCGTGACATTATACCTAAAGTACCAAAAGTAAAAGTATTATTATGCGGAATGGCCCATTTCACAATGATATATCTGTTATGATATATTATTGGATCATAATTTAATGATGCATTCATGTGATCATCATAATGTTGCAGCTGAGGTGGGGCTAATTTAAAGTACTTTATACAGCTTAATCCATAATTATACATCATAACTTATTAGTTGATTTGTTTTGCATTTAAATCTACAGAGTAACTAATGTTGTCATGTAAATGTATTGGAGTAAAATGAACAATTTTCGTCTCCAAAAGGCAGTGGAGTAGAAGTAAAAAGTAACATGAAATTGTATAATCACAGTACTTGAGTGAAGGTACTTCGTTACGTTCAACCCCTGCGTTTAGCCGATTGAATGCCTCTGTTGTCCTTCACAGCGATGATGTTGATTAAACCAAATGTTGCATAAGTTCAGTACCTAAATGTCAAAGTAGTAGGCTACATAGTGTGTACATGATCCTTTATTAAAGCACTACTAAGCAGAACTGAGGTCTCCTAAAGAGCATCACAGACGCAGTCATTATGACATTTCCTCTGTGGAAAGACCACAGTGACTCGCTCCGTTTAGTTAATCAGGAGCTTCTTTGTTTGCTCCTGTGTGGTCGTGATTCTGTGCCAGCTGTGTCCTTTGGCCCAGTTTACTGCTTTCAGGGGCCGCGTGTCGGCCTCTCCAATAGAGGTCCGTCAGCAGAGGCAGAGCTCCAACACACTGTGTACATGGCCTTTGGTTTACACAAGCCGTATAGCCCCCAAACAAACATGGTGGACGGAGAGACAGAGGCGGGGTTTGTCAAATAGAAAGCAAAGTTGCATAATCCAGCTTGTAAGAAAGAGTCACGTTTATTGATGACAATGACGCTTTGATGGTAACACACAGAAAATATACCACAAAATATACATGTCTTTTATGTTTGGTTCTTGGCGTTAACATGAAGTCAATCTACCTGCTCTAATTTTTTGAATGTAATCACTCGAATCTATATTTTTCACATGTACAGTGTTAGCTGTATACCCACAGTGTGTGAACTGTACAGTGTGTTGGGAATAAAACCTATGCGCTGTACAAATATGCTTGTCTGGCCACTATCATTGTTTTTAATCTCATCTGTAAACACAGTGACACATTTCTGTCGGAAAGTTGTTTGGATGTCTGTGTGTGTGTGTGTGTGTGTGTGTGTGTGTGTGTGTGTGTTTGTGTTTGCATAATGTATCTGTTCTGTCTCACACAGCTGCTGCACAGTGCAACAAAGGGCCACTGCTGGCCACAGTTATTGTTTGGTAATATTTAATTTTCCATTCAGTTTGCGCGTGAGTGTTATGTGAAAGGGAGGCATGAGTGGATCTCCGAAATAAATTGAGCAAGAGAGAACATAACGCTGCTACAAAGATGAACCATATTAGTTGAGTATACCAACAAACAACATGTGTCTGTTATCCCTGCTGGTCCTCTGTCGTCTGTATCTGCATCAGCCATGTTTGAGACTGAACCCTTTGACACATTAAATCATTTACTTTTTAGGTTTAGGCTTTAGCTGCATTATTTGATGCATTGGTGTGATATTGGGCTGTTAGGAACCTTGGATGCAACTTTCACTCTACAAGTAAACACATACCGTTTCAGGGGATTTTAAAGGCTGAATCATATGTTTTAAGACAAAACATATTTACATTTCACCACTGTAAGGCCAATAAATAAATACAGAACTCCACCTGTTTATTCCTGGCAGTAGGCAGAGAATTTAGGAAATCAGAATCAGTGGTGGAAAACGTGTACTTATCTAAAAGTATGTGAATGTAAAAAAACACCTCAAAACAAGTAGTATTCCGTCGTTAAAAATTCCTCTGAAGCACATTATCAACTAAATATACCAGTAAAAAAAAAGATTTGCTCTGCAGAAACATGCCCTCTGTGGCTGCTATATTACACATTAATAGACTGTTACACATTAGTGTGTAAGCAGCATTTTATTGTTGTAGCAGAGTCACAGGAGGTGAATTCACTCCAACTCCCCATAAACAATAATGTTGAGAACCACTCAATCTTAAACAAGGTGTCGTAATCCATACATTTATCATAATCTTATGACATATTGTTATGTCTTAATCTGTAAAGTAACTAAACTGCCAGATGAATATCTACTTCTGAAATACAGCGGAGTAAAAGTAATATAAATACCCAAGAAAGATCAAGTACCTAAAACAACATACTTCAGTGTGAGTATTTGAACAAATGTACAGTCACTTTCAGTACCAAATAAAATGTTCAGAATACATCATTGAACAGTTGACAGCTAAATAAGAAATGAAGAATAATGAGAGAACACATTGTTTTGTGTTCTCTGAGGGTCAGCGGTGCGTTTCGGGATCATTGGACTTCTAAAAACCTGACTGCAGCTGACAAATTGTGCTTTTTTTGCCCGCCAGTGTGTGTTTACATTATTTTCTCACCCACGACAACATGAATGACTTTCTCAAATGATTTATTAATGCTTGGTCGTCTCCCCCCCTGTGTCCCATTCTCTGTATTTCCCTGTATATTATGTCCAAACAACATTTAAAACGGAGGCAGGAGAGGGAGTTGTTGTGTCGCGGGGAGCTGTTGCTGTTTGCTGGTGGTTATCACCAGCCTGGATAGGGGAAAGGGGGGGGGGGGGAGGGGAGGAGGGGGGAGGAGGGGTTACAAACCCAGTCCCGCGGAACATCCTGCGAACACATCTGAGACTCGGAACAAAACGCTTGCACAGTTTCCCCTCACGCGTCGCCTCCGCGTCCCTCAGCTGGATGGCACGTCGTTTTCCCGCGGGAGGAGTCCCGACACTTTAGATAAAGTCGCGAGCTCGTTGTTGTGGAGTTGCCTCCGCGTGGTCGATGTTCCTCTCGGACTTTTTTGTGTTTATGTTTGGACTCGCGGCGGTGGGACATCCGGAATGGGACATCCGTAGGAGGAGACGACGCTCGCTGGCGTGCTGTTGGTAAATAGAGCGCACCAACTCGCGCGCGCGCACAGAGGCCAAACGCACGAAATGGACTTTAAGAGGACACAATTTGGAAGGTATTTTTTTTAAATAATTAATTTTATTTCTCTATATATAATCACAGGAAAGTTTGACTGCTAATATCTTGCAGCACGTTTTTGTTATGTGTGCTACATCCTGTGCATCCATGCGAACTGACTCGCTGGCACAGGGACACGGCATGTTATCGATTAGTGTGTGTGTGTGTGTGTGTGCGTGTGTGTGTGTGCGGGTGTGTGTGTGTGTGTGTGTGTCAACGAGAGATGAAGAGAGAAGCAACAAGCTGGGAGACCATTACTTTTATTACCGCTGAGTTACCCAAACAGGCTGAAACAGGCATGATTTCATTTTCAGTTTCACCATCAAATCACTGTATTTCCATCAATGCTCCCAACTGTCTCTCTGAGGATCAGGTTCCTCCATTGGCTTGAGCTCAGCAGTTGTTACCTTTTTGTTTCATGTGCTGCTGCATTTCACAGGAGATGGCATCACATACACAGCAGTTTACAGTATCTCATGTTGAAGTCTGCGTGAGTGCATCCATCTGTCAGTTAGCCTCCATGTACCCTGTCTTCCTGTGTGTGTGTGTGTGTGTGTGTGTGTGTGTGTGTGTGTGTGTGTGTGTGTGTGTGTGTGTGTGTGTGTGTGTGTGTGGGAGATGGCAATCATCGTGAGAACCAGAGTTTGAGTCCCAGAGGAGATGAACTTAATCTTTGCTCGAAAAGGAATATCCCTGGAGTTACAGAGAGTGTACACACACACACACACACACACACACACACACACACACACACACACACACATTCCTACAGTGTACACTATCCCACCATGATCCAAAAGTTCTGATCCTCTTAGATGCAACCGATCCTATTAATGTATGGAATGTGCTGTAATGGGCTTTCACAACACACACTCGCTCTGTGAGGTGAAAAACACACCACACACATGAAGAACATATATATTGAAACCATATGACGCACACGTGTGGAGAATCTCAGAACATGAAAGAGAGAAAAAGAGAAAGAATAGTGTGCTGACGAGGACAACAATGCTCTCTCTGATCAGAGCCTGCGAGTCCTTTCAGTTCATTACACACACACACACACACACACACACACACAGTTCTGTCATAACCGATTAGAGGACATCAGAGTGCTACATTCAGGTCCATTGATATCCCGCAACAGTGCTCAGAAAGAAAAAAAAACTGCTCTCTTGTTGTGCACTGTGGAACTGCAGGGGAAACTAAAGGAATGGCAGCCAAACAGGAGTCTAATGTTACTACGGTAAATGTTTTCTTCATGTCGATGACATCTAGAGAATGATAGAGCATGTGACTCAGGTTTATTGAAGGATATCTTGCAGCAGAAATCATGCAGACATTCACATGTGAGCAAAACTTTAAAGCTGCTAAATTTGAAATTCAGAGCATTAATATTCACAGTAAAGAACTATTAGCTGTGTACAGATGTAGTGGAGTAATGTCCAGCTGACCGGAGAATTAAGTCCCTCTCTGTGTGTTATAATCTGAGATTTTCTGTGCTTTGTTTACGTAGACGGGCCGGCTAGTGTGTCGCCGCGTTGAGAGCCGCGTGGAGACAACAGACATGCTCTGAATTTGAATTTAGCACTTTTAAAAGAAGTGAAAAGAGTCCGCATGACAATATTTAAGTGACGGCAAGCCGAGAAAAGTATTTTTCAAAGCAGTAACGCGAGTAAGACTGATGTAATAACTCTGCTATATTAGCACTGGTAAGCAAAAAAAAAAAACGAAACAAACGAGAGGTACGGAAGAAAGTGTGTGTTTGTGGAGGTTGTGTGTGAAAGACGGATGTGTTTTGCACATTAGAGAGCCCTGATGTCTTGGACCCACAACAGGAGAACACACCGACATTCTTGTTATGAGGGTTCTGGTGGTGAGTGCACAAACACACGCACACACTTCAGGCTCTATAACGTAGAATAAGACGACCAATACATTTTACTTTCTCCTTCTCTTCCTGCCCACCAAACTGCGGGCACACGTGACATTTTTTTAAAGATGAAATTGGTGATCAAGATATCCCGAGAGCAGCACCATAAAATACAGTAGTGTCTTCTCTGAATGCAGAAACAATGACTTTCATCACTTCCTATCCTTTTTATTTGCAGATAAAAATTATCTTGTGGTCTCACGGAATATTTGAACTTGTTTCTAGTCAATGCAATAATATAGAAGTCACTCTTTTACTGAAATGTGTGCAGCTTGCAAGATTAGGACTCTGAAAATAACTGGGTTTTTTTGCCAGATGTCAGCGACATTAACAGGAGTGTTTTGATAATCAGCTGTTTTATAGACTTAAAGGTGAGAGTTGTGGCAAGTGATGGCGTCCCTCTGTCTGGTTCTTCTTCTGCTGATTCACTTTCTCCTCCCCTGTGCAGAATTAACAGACAATTAAAACAAACCGCTACGGGACGTTTGTGTGTGTGTGTGTGTGTGTGTGTGTGTGTGTGTGTGTGTGTGTGTTGGAAATGAGGCGTGATGTCTGTGTGTGCATGTGATGAGGAGGCGTCGGGCGAAATGTGTAACCACACAACACAGCTCACCAACGTAGACACACCTGTGGCCCTGCACGAGAGGCTGCATTCAAATTACCGTGCGTGTGTTCGTGTGTGTGTGTGTGTGTGTGTGTGTGTGTGTGTAGCTAGTCGTATAAAATGTGGTTTCGTAACATCTCCAGATGTGTTTTTCCCTGTAAACTGGGATTGAGAGATTTACTGCTGATTAAATAGACTACACACACACACACACACACACACACACGCACACTCAAAGTATCTTTCTCAGTAGTATGTGGCAACAAAACAAATAATGCAAATAAAGTTTATCGTCAGTGGTCAGTGGTATCCTGTTGTTGCAGTACAGCCGCTGACATCACTGTTGACCATAGCGACGCGGACAGTTGCCCCAGCAACCATGAGGCACACGAAAATTCAGACAAGGTGATGTGGATTACAGACCTGTAAATCCTTCAAGAATGACCATCATACGCACACATGCACACACGCACGCACACACCTACACACACACACACACCTTTGGCCGTCGTGGGTTCAGCTCACAGTAACTTATTAACTAATAAAGCAGAACTTTGTTTTGCCCTCTCGATCTGCATCCCCCCCGTCTTTCTGTCTCTCTCTCACTCTCCTCCCTCACCTCTCTCTCAGGTTCATGAACTGCAGGGTCCCAGCCAGTAAGAGATACCAGCCCACTGAATATGAACATGCTGCAAACTGTGCCACACATGGGGTGAGCCAAACAGACACACAGACACACACACTTTCAGAGTGAAAGTTCTTCTTCAGTTTTTCTGGTTTACGCTCCCGATCCCACGCCGTCCCCGGGGCTGCTCTGCGTTTGGTTGGACTGTCAGTTCAGAGAAGCCTCTGAAAAGATGGAGGGCATTGCGAGGAATGAGGTGGAATATGGAGGATTTTGGGCCGTGCTGTAGAGGCTATAATCTGTGATTCACCCTGTAGCTTTCTCTAATCCGATGTAATCCCCGTGCGCTTCCGCCAACCGTCAGAAAGTGAACGAAACAGACGGACAGACATGGAAGGAAACAGAGAGAAAACATGGCCGTAATGACTGTAAAGCCTCAAATGCACTGATTCAGTCAAACAGGGCCATTTCGCAGGCAGCGTGTCCCATACACATCAAGTATCATCTTCACCGTCGCTAGATACAGAATCAGTAAAAGGAGTAGTTTGATGTTTCGGGTTGGATGAGGACATTGATCCCACTCTCAGTCTCGTGTGTGTGTACGGTGAATGTGAAGCTAGAGCCAGCAGACAGATAGCTTAGCTTAGCATCAAGCCTGGAAACAGCTAACGTTAGCCTGGTTCTGTCCCACGGTAACAAAATCCACTTACTGACATGTTACGAAACAGCAAATTGATGTTTTTTACACTTTGTTTTTTGTACAGATCAAACATACACGATATAACATCCCGGGCTAGCTGTTTCTTAGTCTTTGCGCTAAGCTAAGCTCACCGGCTGCTGGTGGTAGCTTCATAAACTAGCATATAAGAACGCAAATAAGCAAATTTCCCTAAATGTTGAACAATTTCTTCCACAGAGGTTTGCAGCTGTTTCTTCTGGATTCAGAGAGACAGAGAAGAACGTTAGCACGTGTCAGAAACACAGATGTTTTAGGACAAATGCAGAATAGTTCTCCCACAAGAAAGAAAATCTACCAAGTAAAATGTGTCTTTTGGATCTTTTCCAGTTGTGGATCCTTCCCAGTCTGGTGGGCGGCTCTGTGCTCTACTTCCTGTCTGTGGACCAATGGCATCGTGTGGCGGCCTGGCTCTATGGGAGCGGTCTCACCGGCCTGTTTGTCACCTCAACACTCTTCCACAGAGCTGCCTGGAAAATCAGCCACCTCCGGTGTGTGTGTGTGTGTGTGTGTGTGTAGCAGAAAAGCGCTGGTAGGGATTTGCCAGATGTACATGTGTGTGTTTATGTGCTGCTCCGGTAGACATTTACATCACACTCAGACATACAGTTTGTTAATTAGGACCGAGCCAGAAGGGCAGGGAGCAAACGCCAGATGTGGCGTGGTAATGAAAATACTTCACATCAACTTCACCTCGCACCCTCTCAAAAAGCATTCACTCACAAATCAACAGTCAAACACACACTCACATTATGTAACTAAGAATGTGGGGAATAGACACGCACTCTGAAACAACTCCTCCGGCATGTCACACATAGGAGTCCCAAAAAGACACACCAAGTTTTATACGTTGGAGGACACGGGATGTTTGCATCTGTGCATGTGGGTGTGTTTTCACAACAACCAAATATGCCAAATCATTTTTTTTTAGCAGACTGTGTCCTGTGTAGTTAGAGATTATGGATTAAACTGCATAAAGGTTGTCACGATTTCTAAACGAGCTCTCCCTCTCTTTGCCCGTGTGTAGGAAGGTGGAGCAGCGTTTCCACATGTGCGACAGAATGGCCATCTACTTCTTCATAGCGGCCTCCTACTCTCCCTGGTGGGTTCAAGGAGCTCCACACACAGTCTGCGTGGATAACGTACCCGGCTCAGATAGTGACCGTCCCCGCTGTGTCTCCTCAGGTTGATGCTGAGGGAGCTGGGGCCCTGGACGTGCCACATGCGCTGGCTGATATGGGTCATGGCTTGTGTAGGATCCGTGTACGTCTTCTTCTTCCACGAGAGGTAACACGGCCCGCCTCTGTGTCTCTCCCGTGTCCCCGCTTTGACACAATCAACCTGAGACCAAACTCCCGTCCCCCGAGTGTTTACAGCAAGCACTGGACTGCTGTTTGAAGCAGAAACAATTGCATAGAAGATCAGGTCGTGTTTTCACGTCGTCTGTTTTCTACCTGCAGGTACAAGCTGGTCGAGTTGTTTGGATATGTGGCCATGGGGGTCGTTCCTGCTTTGGCCATCCTGTCTATGGTAAGCACAAAACACAAACCTGCTTCTGGGAAAAAGAAAGCGCTTTCTGCTGTGAGCCGTCTTCCGCTGCAGCGGGCTTCCTGCTATTGTGTTTGAATCACACACTGTCAGTAGTTAAAGAACCAAACAGGTGGTTTGTTTGAGCCCATTACCTTCAAATCACATCTAGTTACTGGAACAAAGTGCATGTTTTAGATTCACTTTGTCCCAGGTAGGATTTTATTAAATTGTAATATGTTATATGACAGAAATTATATATTTTTATTGTCTACAAATCCCATGAAAAGACCAAAATCAATAAACTTTAGTCTGTCTCTTAATACCTTTCTACCTTGTCTGTGGTTCTCATCCTCAAGCATATTCATTCCTGCTGAAGATGTAAATATTTATAAGTGGATTAGAAACATATAATTGTATAGTTATTATCATTTACTAAAGCTGATGGGCTCTGAATTGTTTTTTTTTACATACTTTATTGAAACAGATTTATTGGGGACTATTTTCTACAGCAGATTAATTCACATTTCAACCAAAGATTCTGTGTTCTTTGGGAAACATTTGGCAAAAATATAAGCCACAAAGTATTACCAATTTTAATATTTATCATTCATTTTTAAACTTTTTTTGCAATAGTAAAGCACAAATAAAATAAATTGAGCAAAACATGCTCTTTATTTGTTTGAGCTTTATATTCTATACTCTACCGACGCTTCACTTATGTGACTGTTTGGACTGTTACAGGTGGAGCGCACAGGTGTGTGTGAACTGGCGGTGGGGGGGGTCTTCTATGTGGTGGGCATGGCCTTCTTTAAGAGCGATGGCCTCGTCCCGTTCGCCCACGCCATCTGGCATCTGTTCGTCGCAGCAGGAGCGTGCGTTCATTATTACGCCATCTGGAGGTACCTGTACTTACCCGGGCCACTGCTGCAGACATCGAGGTGACCAGCCGCTCTCACCGGAGATCATCGCACAGTTCCACGCCACGCGGCTGACTGACAGAAGGAAATTCCAGTCGCGAGACTGTGTTTCGACAACAGCTAACCGGACTCACGAGGCTACACCTGGAGGGCCGGTGACGACGTGGTCTGACCGTCAGCACCGACAGCTGCAGATGAAATGATCCACTGTTGGGGCCAAAACCCTCTTACTGTCGTTTTAACATGCTAGTTATAGAACGGACTGATGCGTGAACATTCAGCCCGACGGGACCAAACGTGTTCAGTTCAAAGAACAGTTTGACAATTTGCTAAAGCGCTTCTTCACACAGAAAGCAAATAAACCGATAAAAATGTCTATTTTTGTCTATTCCCTCAATCAAACATCTCAGTAACAGAACTTATACAGACTGTGACTACACTTGCTAAACTAGCAGAGGCCAGTTGAATCCACCCTTTCCATATTCCAACCATAAGAGATGTGCTAAAACCTACCACAAAGGCATTCCTTTACACTGGTGCTAACTGGTTTTGTCCATTTTGCACAGCGGCAAAGTATGAAACTATAAGAGTTGGCACATACGGCACCCTTACTTCCAATGGTTTCATAAACAAACACTCTTAGGTTGACTTAGTACTGCATCCCCCTAAATGCTGGACACTGGCCCTTTAATTAAGGCAAGTTAAAATGATGAAATGTTTTAGCGTTAAACGTGTTTTCTACAGCAACCTTCATTTGTAATCATTTTATCCAACGGTTCATCTTGTGAACCGTCTGCCATCGAACAGTCTGAAGAGCCGCAATGCATTTTGGGACGGTTGAGTGTGTCCAATGAGCTCACGCCTCATACTCTGCTCATGTGTACACATGTGGGCATTTCTCACGATCACAAAATGCACACACTGTGCAGTTGGAAGGCACTGCATATATCAAACTACGTTGTCGAATTTAGTATGAATTGTAGATTAGTGTGATATTTCGAACAGACTTTGACTGCATTAAGCCACCTGCAGACAGACTTACGGTCACTGTGCATCAGCTGCTGGGTGACGCACCGATACGAGTTAAGAGTTGAGCTGCTTTTCTTCCAGATAAAGGTCGACGGTCGAGGATTACTGGTCCATTTGTGATTCTATTGTGATTTACAGTCGTCTTGAATCCGCCTCAAAATCAAGTCTCATAATTTACCGTCATGTTATTTGAAAGATAATCTCGAGCTAGTGTAACTCTTATCCTTGAGCGCTTCCTAAAATCTGACAGAATTACCACATGGGCATGTTGTACACCATTGTTTATTTTTACAGTCTTCATTTTTGTACTTCGTCCACTGCATAGACCACACTTGCAGGTTCTCCCGAACCTCTAGAAGTGGAGCACTTACTCAGGAAGTGAGCTTTTTCAAATCAGATGATCTATTTTGTAAAATTGTATTTTCACTGAATTAAAGAGGAGACTCTATATTACTCTGGGAGGGGTCGGTGTATTTTGTAGTTGCCAAAAAAACGTTTCATCACATAAAGTGTCAATCAAATAATGTAATTTATTAACAAAAACAATGTGCACATTTCACACCAGATTCATCAGCATGTCCCTTTCATGAGGGAATCTCTAAAGTGTGAATTCAAAATGATGATGATGATGATGATGATGATGATGTGTGTGTGTGTGAATATCAGTGTGTGTGTTTGTGTGTGTGTGTGTGTCACTGTGAGTGTGTGAGGTTGGTGAGGGCCCGCAGTCGCAGGGGCATGGCCACGTTGGAGTCTCTGTGCCACTGGGGTGTGGTGACGGGTGGGGGAGGGGTCAGGACGCTCTGAGCCACACCGGGAGCCTTCAGCAGCGACCACAACTCCTCACCTCGAGTTACTATGGCAACAAGGTCCTCTTCATCCGAGCACCAGGCGACTGGCCCCCCTCTGGTTACCGTTCTTAGCTTGGAGAGGAACAGAGACACCCTGAAATAGAAAAGAAACAACACAATTACATGACATGTCCTGATACGAGTAAATATATATAAAAAAATGTAAGTGTGTGTGTGTGTGTGGCTGTCACCTGGGTATGAGGTCATGCGATCGCGACGCCAGTTTAGCCAGAGCGCTCATTAGAGAGGTGACGACTCTTGGGACGGGGCAATCCGCTCCGGGGGGCGCGGCGGACGACGTGATCTCGAACAGCACCGCCTCCAACGTCTCAAAACAGGAAGTGATGAGCCTCACGGAGCAGCGAGAGTCACACGACGCCGAGAGGTACTCTCCCAGCACCCACACCTGAACGCCAAACAAGATCAATATCATCTCGCCGTCAACGACTTTTTTGTTGTTGCACTTTTTTTGTTGTTGTGATATTTGACACACATTCCAATACAATGGAAAGGATGCTGAGATTTGAGGATCCAGAACATACACAAAGGAAAAAGTATGATCCTCAAGTCAGCACGGTCCTCCTCTCTGCCACCCTCTGTGTTATGCAGACACACATACAGTATCTTTACCACGTGTGTGTAGACTTCCTCTTTGCTGTAGACCTTGGCTGTGGCTCCAGCGAACTCCAGCAGCTCGTGAGACTGGTCCACTACCAGCGACGGGTGGAGCTTGCACATCCTCAGCAGGTGGCAGCTGAACACCCTGCAGAAAAAGAGGAAGTGAGGAGATCAGGGTGAAGACAGACAGCAGAGTAACACTTCAGCTCTACCGGGTACATTTTGGTGTACCTGTGTATCTCTTTGTTGTATTTCGGGATGTTGAGGAGGAGGCTGCTTCTCTCCAGCATCGCTTGAACCAAGTGGGCTAACAGCTTCTCATCAGCTACCTACACATACATAAGATGGTTTTCATAAGCATTTTAGTGTGCGGTAGTTGCAGTTTGTAATGAATTGAACGTTTAATCTCTTCACCTCAATGACTGTGTCGAAAAAAATGTGTAACAGCATGGGGGCAGTCTGTGCACACTGAACGACTCTCTGCCAATCAGCAGTCTCAGCCAGCAGCTCGTGGAGCGTGCTCAGTCGGTCTATTGTGTCACCTGTGGAGCAAGAGAGAAAAGAGCAAAGACAGACGTTTACCTGCAGCCACTGTTGTGATAGGCAGTCTTAAAGACGCACTCAATATGAATTAAAATACACCGTCGAATGTCATAGCCATCTGCATCGGATTCATGCAATTTGTTATAAATATTCACTGATAAACAACTTATATCAGGAGAAAAAAAAGGAAATTCCCAAAATGTCAAACTGTTGATGTACACCTGAGCCCGCCTCCCCTCGAAGCAGGAAGAGGAAAAGCCCTCGGAAAGATTGGTTTCGAAATGCATCAAGTGACAGGAGGCCACGCCCCCCCGGCTCAGAGATGGGCAAACAAGTTGACCTGCAACACACGCACGCACACGCACACAGTAAAGATGGTGGTACACAGTAAAATCTGTCTATTAGGTAGTTTTGCTCTGATATGTGGCTGCACCTGACTTGCAAGACCAGTGTGGCAGAGAGACAGGGCAGGTCCAGCAGAGTGTGGAGAAGCTCCACTGCAGTTCCAGCTGTTACCAGAGAAGGCAGCAGATCCACAAAGTCGTCCACCACGGCCGGGCTGTCCCACGCTAAGAACTATTAGCAACAGACAGACAAAGAGCAGAAGGCTTGTGTATCCCTCACGTGGTGCGAGATGTACTCCTCACCAGCCTACAGAAGGCACGTGTAGAGTATAAAACAGTCAGAAAGATCTCTACATCACTGCGTGGATGCGTTTTCTCAGGTTTTTTACCTTCAGCAGGTTTGGGAAGGAGTGGGAGTACTGTGGGACTCGGAGCTGTAGGCTCTCAAGGTTCAGTCGAAGGAAGCGTAGAAACTCGTGTGCCAGGAATGAGTCGTTGAACAGCTCAGCGGGGAACCGTCTGAACACCAGCGTCCACACACTCTCACAATCCACCGCAGCCATCTCGCCTGGACAGGTTCAAGGACACGGTTTTAAAATGAAAATGCTTCTGTTGTTCGCGAATCAAGCTGCCGAACCGGCGACGTGAAAGAACTTATGTGCACGACTCCATACTCGTGCATATATGTGATTGGATGTGAACACACACCATGGTTGAGGTAGAACTGAGCTATGGGCAGCAGCACTCTGGCGAACGACAGGTCCGAGCTGAGCCGACCAAAGAGCGCCTTGATGCACGGGAACGTTCGGAAGACCAGCGAGGCGTCCTCCCCACACACACAGTCGAGGATACACACCGCCTCCACCAGACACTAAGAGAGGGAACAGGACGGACGCATTAAAAGGCACCAGTATAAAGTCCTGGTTCCAATGTTGTGGGAAAGATGTGAGGTCTGTGTCGATCATTCTTCAAGAAGTCTGATCTTTTTACTCTATTTTCACGATTATTTCCCACATTTCCCCCCCAATAGCTTTCTGCTCGCGGATAGATTAGAATGAACACGTATTCAGCCGTTACATGTGTAGATGTGCAGTGACGAAGAGGACACGTGTGACGCTGAGGTGGAGGCTTGATTGTACCAGAAACAGAACCAGAACACAGACTCACCGCCTTCTGCAGGTCTGTATCCGTCCGTTTGTGTGCCTCTGAGACAAAAAGCAGAATAAACATTTCATCAGTTCACACTGACACCGAGTAAACTATAACGTACTGACGCAAAAGAATACAAGACAACCTTATCCGTAAGCTTTCGATTCAAAATCTGGATTTACAACTACGCAAGCTACTTTTCTCACTCACTCACTCACTCACTCACACACACACGCACACACACACGAGTTTAATGGGCGCACACTCACTGCGATCGCTCTGCTCGATGAGGCGTTGGCAGTACTGGAAGGCCTTCTCTCTCAGACGCTCCTTCGGAGGCAGCAGGCGGCTGGAGGAGGAGGTCGCCGAAAGCATGGAAACCACCGACCCGTCCACCTCCGACCGGTCATCTGCAACGCAGGGGGGGGGGGGGGGGGGGGGTCAGAGGTCACGACTCAAAAACATTCTGACAGAAAAGAGGATTTATCGTCATCGTGGTGTACTTTCAAACTGCTTGTTGCCGAACGGAGAACAGGAGTTATAATGAATCGAAAGATGTTTTTTAATGTAAATCACAACCTTGCCTTGATTTACAGAAAACAAAAAACTTCAATCAAGAGGGACTTCTCATTTTAGCCGCCAGAACGACGTGATTTAGTGGCACGTTTAGTAATTTAACCAGAAACTCCACCGTGCACCGTTAAACTTAAACCTTTAAGATTAAGCTGGCTGTTGAGGGTTTAGATCAGAGATGATTAGAAAGGTTTAAAGACCGTTAGGTTAATCGTTGATATGCATTCATATAAATTAGATATCTACATGCATACACTGTACTTTGATTGAAGTATTAATGAAGATTGAAGACCTACAACAAATGTATAGTGTAGAGTATTTTAAGTATAGAAATATGAAAGAGAATCTGAATGCGGCCATTGTTAGAGCAGTTTATTAGTCATTCGTCGCTGTGATTCATCCACGGACATTAGAGGAAGAGTAAAAGGTGAAAGCGTGGTTAAGAAGTCACAGACCAGGACGGCTCGTGAGATCGAGTGAGAGTCATTTCGAGGGTCGTGAGTTGAACATCCCGAGGTTAAAAGAGTTTAGTTTCTGTGCAGCTTCTTAGAAGCACGCGCATGCAGGGACGGTCCACGAACCTCGCGCGTCTTACCATTACTGAGGGAGAGGCTGAGCTGCAGCCTGTTTGCTGGAGATGACGACAACACAGAGCAGGACATCGGAGACGAGTGGTACGAAAGGTACTTTGAGACTGATGTTCCTTGCATGTTCTCTGTAGCTGTGACATGAAGCAATGAGCCTCTATAGCATGGGGAGGCAAACGCTTGTGTGGTTGTTGTTATTATTGGCGGGATAGGTCATACCAGTGTCAGCTGTATTGTTGCCGTTGGAAACAGAGTGGTAGGTGAGGAGCCAATGGCGGAGCATGGAAAAGGAGTAGACGTTCATCCACTGGTCCTCAGTGAAGCTCTGGCCCACACACAGCACAGTGAAGAAATCCCCCGACACCGTCCCATCCAGCTCTGCTATCGGTACCGGCTGATAGAAAAACACAGATACAAAGACGTAAAAAAAAAAAAAGTAATTTTCTCCACTTTCTACATGAGTGAAAGAGTGAATATGAAAGTGGATACCTGACGTGACCTGGGCCCCGTGAAGAACCCTCCTGAGGGAGCACCGCCTCCCTGAGTGATGCTCGCGTAACGCAACCAATCCACAAGCTTTTTACTCAGGAGGGTCACGTGATCTGTAAGTCAGGTGGAGGGAAGGACAAAGGATGCTGATTTGTGTGCATGTGGAATTCGCTCGATCACTGATTGGATGTCTTTTACATTTTCTATTTCAACTTTGCCCCACTCTCTGTCTGCTACCTGCAGTGAGGCACTCTGGGCTGTGTGTGAGGACGCTGTTGAGGATCGGCAGGGAGTGTGTGAGCGAGTTGGCTGGCCCCTCCGACTGTCGGCTGTCCAGACTGCGGAGGAGATGAGCGCAGAGTGACGACACATCGGCCCTGGATCCAGCCTGTTGGGGGTTTAAGTTTGCAGGACAGTGTTTAGGTCATCTCATATATTTCTCAAAATAAAGAAAAAAAACCCACATTACTGCACACCTGTGAGAGCAGCAGGGCAGCAGCATGACTGTTGAGCTGAGTGAAGTTCTCCTGGTTGTAGTTTGCTTCCTGACCAGAGAGGGGCAGTGTCTCTCTGAGCACAGCTGAGCTCAGCACCTGAAACTGCTCCGCAGGTGACGAGAGGAGGGATTGAAGTCTCTTCTGAAGCTCTGGGGGCAACCTGTGGTCGGTGATAACAGAGGAGACGTGCGGCAGATACGTTATGAATCAAAGCTCACACTGAGTATTAAAGAGTTTGGAGCCGGAATAGAAGATTGATGACTGGGGAAGTTGAAGCTCAACATTGTGGCAGTTTGTGTTTGCTGACTGAGAGGGCAGGTGAGATCACCACAGACAGTAAAAGGGGGAGAGAGAGGATGAGGGAGTGAGTGAAGGAAGGAAGGAAGGAGTTAGATAATGGAGCAGGTTGAAAGGAATGAGGACCGGACAGAGGGATCGTGCATGGTGTATGGTGCATGGCAGATGTCGGTGGGAGCCCTTACGTCCTGGTGTACTTGGTAGCAGAGAGGATGAGGTGCAGCCTCTGCAGGGAGTCGACAGCCTCATGGCCGAGGTCCTTCCCCTGGAGCAGCTTCACTAATCTGCTGTGAAACTTCTGCAGCTCAGACTCCTGAATCTCTCTGGAAACGACACACAGAGCACCTGGTTTTGCCTCTGAAAAGTCCTTCTAGACGTACTGCTTGAATATTTCACCACCTGATTATTGACACATTAATCACCTCCATATTTGATCACTAATCAACCCGTTGACACGAAAGTAACGGTTTTAAACAAAATTATTCACAGTAAATTACGTTTAAATAGTAACAAACATCGACGCAATGACAGAAATAATTGTTAGCAGTCCTACTAGTGATTCACAGCTGTTACAGTAACTCTAAATGAACGAAAACATTACAAGTTGAAGTAATATGACAAAGCGTAGTGGGGTTTTGACAGGCTACTAGCTTTAGCATTGTTAGCTTAGAAGAGGAAACGGTAACTCGACGAGTGTAAAGCAGCTGAAGAGAGGAACTGAAGGTGGCGCAGGAAGTTCTTCTTTTATGTCTTTCCTTACCTTGCCTGTTTGATTAAACTTTCCGAGCCGTGAGAGTACATTATGAGAGAGAGTCTGGCATTCCTCTGCTGTTTCTGACTGCAGCGAAAGGTAAACAGTGCGGTCGCTAATCATGTCCTGACTGGAATCACATGACCGTCACGTTAGTTCCGTCTTCACTGAGGGGAAGTTATGGAAGTCCGACTGGTAACTCACTCACGCTTAATATAAGCCGTCATGAATGGTTTGTATAATACGTCATAAATGGTTTATGGCGCATTGTATTGAGCGTGAGTGCACGTAAAACCATAATCTCCATAATCCATAATAAAAGTATTACAAGTTAGGTTACTTCAAATTTCTGTTTCACAGTCTTACTTATTTTTCTTCAACAGTTTTAATTGTCTGAAAATGATATTAAACACGTGCATTTTACTGTTGTACAAATTATCCCCCAAGTCGCATTTCTTTCATCCTATGAGGACCAAAAAGAAACAAAAACCTGTGTTTGACAGCCGTGGGCTTTAGTATGTCCTCACTGATACTGGAGGAATAACAACACATGTACAGAAACAGGTTATTTTCAAGGCATGCATTTTTTTAAAGTAATTGCACAGTACTCTTTTCCTTTGTGATATAATCCTAAAATTCTAAATTTCAGATAGAATATGGTACAGGTTGCTTACTCCTCTAATCCCCGTACTTTAAGTAAAAAATGTAAAGGATCTCTATCCACCACTGAAAAGTATCAGATTTTTACTTAGAATTTTTAGTCACAGCAATGTCATTTCCTTACTTAGTAATACTAAAATATCAACATAACTCATTACATTTTAAAATCATGTATTGACAATGTCACTTCAGTAAAAGTAAGCAACAGGCCTATCAGTTAAATGTACTCAATTCAATTAAATTAAAATGACTCATACTGCTTATATAAGAATGGACCCTGTGATTGTCATAGCCTACTATTATAGGTTATATTAAATTATTGGATTATTATTATCACAGATGCATTCATGTAAGAGCATCTTGGTGTAGTTCCATAATCTATAAAGACAACATATTTGATAAGATCATACTGTTTTGTCTGTAAAACTGTGAAGTCACTACAGGAGTAAGATCTGCATTATATATTTGCATTGACAAAAACAACTACTAGTGTCGTATAATTGAAGGCTACTTTAATATTATTAGGACTAATTCCATGTTGCAAGAAGCTCACGCTGATTTCACGCAACTGAAACAATGATGTGAGATGGAAACCTTTATCCTCCATCGGAACAAGAGACCCACAATACGATGTAGCCTTCTGACCAATTATGAACTTACAAGCAGCCCTTGTGCGACTGAACGAATATGTCCGTACGGCCACCGTACCTGATGACAGACGCGGAGCACAGAAGTGAGACAGGTTACAGAAACTGAGGGTGCGCTCTTCCTCACCTCTCTGCACTAAACTTGTTATTTCCATGCGAGCTCACACCGCCCACCTCCGCTCTCGGTCTCTCTCTCTCTCTCTCTCTCTCTCTCTCTCTCTCTCTCTCTCTCTCTCTCTCTCTCTCTCTTATATTCTCTGTCTATCTTTCTGCCACACAGTGGGTCGGTGCCACAGTTGCCATGCGCTCCTCCTGATGTGCTCTAAACGTCCCCTCTCTTTTGAATAAATGGAGACAACCTGAGCCTCTGGGATTCATGGTTAACCAACCGTTTTAAAACAAACAAGAAAACAACAAAAACAAAACAGGCTACCAACACCTCGGCCAAGTTTGACTTCCCTTCAACTCTTTGGACAACTCTCCGCCGCATCTCAGGTAGGCAAAACACCTCTAATATATATAATATAACTCTCTTATTTTTACGCATGTAAGTGACGTGTTGATCAGTTCATGAATAAGGAAATTAATTAGAAAAGTGGCCGAACAGGCTCGTAAACGTGCGCTGGTTTGAACGGAAAACCCGAGAAGCTGAGAAGTGATATTCGACATCCCGTGTCACCGCAGCGGTGACAGCTTGTCACAGTGCGTGTGTCATCCACATCAACTCACTTTGACTTTCAGGAGAACTTTTAATAACTCTTAAGTTTGCCCCTGAATAACTTATTGATGCAAACTATGAATTAGGACGTGAGTAAATCCATTCTGGAATTCACCTTTGCGGCTCTGTTTATATGTTGTTTATTCGCAGTTAATTGAGGCGTTCACTGACATGTTTTTGGCTCGTAAATTAAGGCGTTTATTAGTTCGGTAACACAATAGCTGAAGTTCTGTCATCATCGGCCCATTATCTGCCATCATCAAAATATTTGGGATTCCAATATCAGATGCAGAAGACAATGGGATCCGGTGAGGGAGATGCAGAGGGACACGCAGGTTATGGGCCGTGCATTCACACTGATGGGACTGCATTCTACTTATTCATTGGGCTTGCATTGATCTAAACCTTTTTTAAATGTCTCTGTTTTGCTGAAATATGTTTCATTATGAATATTAGTGATATATGTTTTTGAAAGATCTCCTCCCCTTTAGAATTGTGCACCAGAAAAAAACATTTACACCAACGTGTATTAACCTTTCAAACATCACATTATTTAGCAGAAAGCGCTTCATAGGAAGACATCATTTAGTTAACTTCTAAACAATGACCTAACTGGAACATGAACACTTCACACATCCCTAACACATCACACGTCCCTATTTTAAAGTAAACTGACTGTGTCCTTGTTTTAAAGAATGAATACAACTGCATACGTCTGCCTTTAGAAGAACTGGATCTCGGTCTCTCTTCCGCCTCTCTGCACGGACAGAACCCACATATCAAATTCGTATAAGCGCCAGCTATTTAGCCGGACAATGGAGCCTTTATGATGGTGTGTACACCTGAACCAATCATATCTGCCTATCAGCCAGCTGGCCAGCCAATCCCAAGTCTCGTGCACGAACGGTAAACCATGCGACGTTCTATAGGAGCATTGAGCGTTTCACTCACGTGCGCTTAGAGAGCTCAAAGCACCAGTTCCCACCCTGATCAACATGATCATGTGCTGCAGACCTTTACAACATCATCAACAGTGGAACGAAAAACATTCTTCATGTTCAGTGAATTGGATACCCTCTTTGACGTTGGACTGGATTGCACAATAATCTTAACTCACTTGCCAGTGGGTCAGTGGGACATTTACTTCCTCCAGTTTGTGTCTGCGTGTGGAAATAAATACCTGTCGTTGGCCGAGAGTTCACTCAATCTGGGCGACAATGATGCTCACCATCTCAAACAAGTTCATACAGGTTTGGTAGTTTATTAAAGAAAGCAAAGTAGACATCAATGACATATGTGCCGTAGTGACTCCTCACGGATCATTTGAGCTACTTAAAGTGACAGCGTCATATTAATTGAGTTATTGTAGCAGCAAAAGCATTAAAGACAATCAAAATACATCATAAGAAATTAAAAGCAAATACATAATTGAATATGAATATAAGTAATAACATGCAGGTACTGTGGTGCATGGACGACACATTGCAGAAGAGAATTGATTACATGAAGACTTTAATGTCAGTTATTGGATGCAAGAAACCTGCAAGATGTCTTTTTTTAGAAAGAAATGTATTAACGTAAATAAGTTATGCGACTACTTCGTGGAAACATTCGGAAAGATATAAAAACTACAAACGTAAAAAAATAACAAGTTATTTGTACTTGCTCTTTAGAATAAAGACTTTTAATACAGTTCTGCAGGACCAGCACACAGTCACACTCTAGAGCTCTCACAAAGCTAACAGTGGCACTATCTTTGGCTTGTTTTGTGGCTTGTTTTTTTCTTTTTGGCTTTATCTTTCAAAGGGTTAACCTCAGCAGCCATTGACTCTCATTCATTAAATGTTAAAATGCACAGATTTGATTTGGATTTTTGTAAATCCAGAGTGTGGTCCCAACGAACTGATATGCACTAAAATGAGCACTTCTATATATTCCATTATACTCTCAAAACTGTTTGCTGCAAGTTGTTTGAATTCAATTCAATTCCTTTTGTATTGCACAAAATCACAAATTACAAATTAGCCTCAGAAGGCTTTACAATCTCTACACATCCTCGGTCCTCTGACCCTTTAACGGGGAGAAAGAAAAGGAAGAAACCTTTGGGAGAGCAACAGAGGAAGGGATCCCTCTACAGGATGGACAGAATGTGTCCAGAATGAACAACACAGTCAATGCATAGGACTTAAATTATTCATAGAATGAGAGTAGTGAGCAGAATATTGATGGAAAAATTACAACTACTAATAGCAGCAGCAGTGGATACAGTAGAATAGTGATGATGATTAAAGCAGTAATGGTGTCGGTAATAATAATAGTAATGTGACTAAGCGAGAGAAGAGGAGCTCAGGTCATAACAGCTTATCTGGAACAAGGCAAGTCTGAGCCAGCCCCGACTGGGCGTTATCAAAAATAAATGCCTTAAGCCTACTCTTAATTGTGGTGAGTGTGTCGGCCCCATGGTATTTGTTTACAGTTGTTTTACAGTCTCTATTTTCACTTCACTGCAGATTTTGTAATCCTTGTATACCGAGCTTGGTGATAATCTGGGGTGAGCGATACAGATCACATTAAAGCACATTAAATTGACTGTACCGGTAGTTACAAACTTTCAGACATTGTGCAAAATGCGAAATTACTTTTAGTCGATGTAAATCATTACAGCAAACTTCATTTCCAGCTTCTTATATATCTGCATACTGTGTGATGTAGGCAAACATATTCCACCTTCAGTTTCAATTTAAATGGCACAGCTGCGCTTTAGCGTGCGTTGCAAATGATATGTCTGTCTCAGTTGGACTTCAGCAATACTGATGCATTAATGTCACCAGTTGGTTGTTGTGATGTATAAGAGACATAAAGGCAGAGCAGGGCGAGGTGCTAAACACTTAAAATACTGAGTATTAGAAAACGATGGAAACAACCACGCTGCTCTCTAATGCAACACAGTGCGTCGTTGTGTGTGTGTGTGTGTGTGTGTGTGTGTGTGTGTGTGTGTGTCTGCCTCTTTTAAGTCTGCAGTTGCTGAAAAAAAAAAAAAGGGAAAATGCAAGGTTTAGTGCAAGGACACACACACACACACACACAGTGCACGTACACTGCTCTAAAAAGCCATTCAACTCCGCTGACCACAATACTATAAAGAACGGTGGCGGACTGAGAGGACTAAAGCAGAGAGGAAGAGAGCTACGACTCACATCTGGTCTAAAAAGGAGGAAGCAAGGATTAGCTTTCTCGGTAATGATCTCCAAAATAAGAGAAGAGAGAAGAGGAAACATGTATGTGGTTACTGAACAGTGTGTGTGTGTGTGTGTGTGTGTGTTCAACGTGTGTCTGCAATGTACTTCTGCATGAGTGCATGGGTGTGTGTTGGTGTGAGTGCTTGTGGTTTCATCTGCAGTGACTGTGGCAGTATATATACACACACACTGTCGAGAGAAATAATAGCTTCAAGTGAGGGTGTGATATTTCTGTCTGCCTCAGACTGCATTTGAAAAAGCAGCTTATCATTAATGTCGTTCATTGACCAGCTGAGGGTCTAAATATTTGCAAATGTATAAGAAATAATATAGAGAAAGTCACTGAAATGAGCTGAATTTGCCTAAAAATGCAGTTCTGTTGGAACGTGTGAAGCCGGCGTTGCTGATTCATCCGTTCCATGCAGCGTAACCAGCATGTGTCTGCAAGCGTATGGGGTCTGCAGAAGGCATGAAGGCACAGGCACACACTTTCCCATGCAGGGTTCAGATGACAGCTGTATGCAAAGGTGTTTGTGATTGTGTGTGTGTTTACATGAGTAGTGGCATCAGATAGCAGCAGACATTTGCCTAACTGTAGGCGGCAAGTCACAAAGCAGGATTGTTGGACAACACCCACTAGGTCGGACGGCATGCAAATCCCTGAGATGCATGGACAGCGTTTGTTTTGTGTGTGAAATGATAAGAGAGAGGAAATCAAGTGGGAGTGAGAGGAAGGTAAAGAGAGTCGAAATGTGTCTCTGGAAAAGTAGAAAAAAAAAGGAGATGTAAATGGAAAGACGTCAGTGGATCGAAGTTGATGTTGTTTATAAGGGAAACGGTTGAAGTGCAGAATGTGTGGGCCCAACTGAGCAAAGCCTCACTGTGGGTCTGTGCCGTTATACCTCATGAAGCGTCGCATGCTTCTGCAGATGATCATCGGTGATCGTATTACAAGAGGTCAGTTATAGAGAATGCTAGTCGATGTTAGCTTGTTGAAGATTGTGTATCGGGCCCATTTTTCAGATTCGGTTTATCTCCCTAAAGTCTTTCGGACAACTAACCACAGGTAAGCTAAGACATTATGTCTTCGCTTGTTGCACCTCAAAACCCAAAAGAAGTCACGTCTTTGTTCCCGCTCTCTTTTCATTCACCCCTTTGTGCCGACATTTGAATATGATACAGGAGAAATTAGTCAAGACAACAACCACAGGTGGCAATTTCTCCACCAACACTCAATACGAATAAATATGAATAAAATGACAAAAGAAAGTTTTACCACTTTTCAGGGTCTAAGAGATGGAAAACGGGACATGTGATGATGTGGAGGCGCTGTGGGAGAGGGTGGAGTGCAAACGTTACGAACTGTGTCGCAGCATCTCTCCGTCAAAGCTGACCCCCTACCTCCGCCAGTGCAAAGTCCTGGATGAGCAGGATGAGGATGAGATCCTCAACTCCATGCTGCTGGTCTCCAAAACAAACCGTACAAGTAGGTAGAGGGGCTGCATGTCTGTGTGCTTTGGTCTTCATCGTAGCATTTCTATGATTGTGTATTGTATTCTTTCTTACGCATTAGTCGTGTTGTCTTTCGCCCGATAGTTTTCCCATCCTCTGAACCTGTGTGCAATGAAAGTAGGTACTTTTGTGTGTCTGCGTGTTGAACTTAAAGTATGTCAATCGATCCCTCAGGCCGTCTACTTGACATCCTCCACACTAAAGGAGAGCGAGGGTATGTGGCATTTTTGGAAAGTCTGGAGTTTTACTACCCTGAGCTGTACAAGCTGGTCACAGGGAAGGATCCCACACGACGCTTCTCCACCATCGTAGGTGAGACGCACCTTTGGGTGCAGACACACCCACATGCATGGGCTATGATTGACAATGTACTTCTGAACTGAAGCAACCAGTGTACTGTAAAGCTGTTTGCCTCAAACTAAGTGGCAAAAAGTGAAAAAAAGATCTGATTATTATAGGAGACCTTTTTTCTTTTCTTTTTTTTTAAATGAAAAGGTGTAGCCATGGGAAAAGAAACGCATTTAACTGCCAGATGCAGAGCTGGTTTTGTAGCTCTGTTCAGAGAGGAACAGACATAGATCTTGTTCTGCTGGTTTAATGTAGAATTTGACGTTGATCCAAATCAGTTTATTGTGCAGTCCTGTTACATTTGTATGTCGAGTAGATGACGTTTCATTTACAAGATATATTATACTCAATCATGTGTATTTTTCCTTCTCCTTTCTACCTGCCGTCTATTTCCTCATTGCAGTGGAAGAGGGTCACGAGGGGGTGACCCAGTTCCTGATGAACGAAGTGATGAAGCTGCAGCAGCAGTCCAAAGTCAAGACCCTGCAGACGGCTGAGCTGAGCAGGAAGAACTGCACCCTGGAGGACGAGCAGAAGAAGCTACGGCTGGCCAATCAGGAGCTTCAGGCCTTCCAACAGAGTAAAAACACACATTATTTTAGATATGTTCCGATCATGTCGTGCGTGTCTTAATGTCTTCAATGGTGAGCGTTAAATCCAAACCAAATACCTACCACCATTTACACTGAAACTCCTACCCCACCACACATGATTGGTTTACCCTGCTTGGTGCACCACAGTTGGGTTTTATTCAGACTAAGTTGCCAATCACAAATTCTACCAAAGTCTATTCATGAAACTAGGACACTGTTGCATGTGTCATCATGTCCTGTTAAGTTGAAACCTGCAGTTGGAACAAGAAGCACCTTTCACAAATGCTAAAAACAACTCGGGCCAGGTCAACATGCGTTGGTGTCGGCCTAGATGACAAAGAGGCAGTCCAAAAGGCAGAAAGTGTATTTTTTTCTGGGTTCGCTCAAGTCAGCAGGAGCTAGCTAACCCTGCTAACGGTGCTTAGCACGGTTAGCGAGGTCGAACGAGGAGCCTTGTTAAGCGAAGGCTTTAAAGCTGCAGGTTAGGTTGCTGTGTGTGTGTTTATTTAGAGCAGTTTGTGCACAATTACTTTGACATTGTTGCTCTAGCTAACAGAAGCTAGCTAGCTAAATTCAGTCGCAGTTGTTAAGCTTGCTTAATCATATGATTATTTATTTCACAATGTATTCATTCATTTATTTAAATTGAACTCTTTTTGAGATATCTACATTCACCTCAGCGTATTGTTTTTATACATTTTGCAATGATTGCTAAAACACGACAGCATTGTTACCGCCCAACCGTCCGGGACAACACACTCATGTGTTGTATGAACGACTACGCTTGGTTCTCCAGGGTACAACAAGTTGAAAGAAGAGAGGAACACCTACAGTGACGAGCTGCTGCGAGTGAAGGATGAAAACTACAAACTGGCCATGAGGTACGCCTCGCTGAGCGAGGAGAAGAACATGGCTGTGATGAGGAGCCGAGACCTGCAGCTAGAGGTACTGATGGACACATGAATGCATGAAAACATTGTCGGAAATAATACTTAATGCTAAAACAAAAAGAATGCTTGTGACATGTAAATGTGGTTGTGAACGGCTCACTCTTTCCTCCATGCTAGCATCCATAGCTCACTATTCACTCCGCATCCTGACCGCATGTTCCATGTAGGTTGATCAGCACAAGCACAGGCTGAACAAGTTGGAGGAAGAGTGCAAGATGGAGAGGAGGCAGAGTCTCAAGCTGAAGAACGACATCGAGAACCGGCCGAGGAGAGAGCAGATCTTTGAGCTGGAAAGAGAGAATGAAATGCTCAAGATCAAACTACAGGACCTACAGTCCATCATACAGGTATACACACGATATTGATAAGCAATAGAAGAAGTCGTCCAGTGGGCAAGTAACAAGCCACCCGACACAAAAGGTGCATGGACGCTGCAGGGCAATCACCGTTTCAGACACTGAGATCTCAGCGACATGTTCCACAAATGGCAAATCTGTCAAGAGACTTCATATCATGAAGATTTGCAGGAACAAGACCGGCAAATGACGTCGTACAATGAATTCTTGCACAACAACATACGGCACGGAGCTACTTGGAACTATGTTTCAGTCCTCTCACAACTTAAACCTGCATAAATACATGTTTGGGCCACTTAGGGGCACTGCAACAAACCGTACACTCTGTTTTTGGTCTCCACCATCCCACAAAATATCTTTTCCCTTTAGCTGCTAAATACTCCACTGTGTTGAATGCATACCCAACAATGTGCGTGTTTCTAAATACACAGCCTGGTCCACTACCTGCATCAGACAAGGCCATCCTTGACATTTTGGAGCATGACAGGCAGGAAGCACTCGAAGACAGACAGGATCTGGTGAACCGCCTCTACAACCTCCACGAAGAAGTCCGACAGGCAGAGGAGCTACGAGATAAGGTAACAAACGGACAAGCAAACAGTACATTTACCCAAACGAGTACAAACTTGTACTTTACGTGAGTATTTCCAATTTTCTGCAACTTCATCCTCCTACTTTAACACATTTTAGACTTATTGTACATTTTACTCCATTTATCTGATCTCTGTCGTTCCTTTTCAGATTGACATTTAGCAGAAGAAAACATAACGATAAACTCTATAAATACATTGCATTGATATGAAATCTGTCAAACCACTTAGACATGCGGAAACGTACGCGTGCAGAACCAGTTGGAGCCCGTCGTCTCAGATGTCTGTTAGCAGTTCCACGAAAGACCGACTTCCCCTCTAAATCTCTTTTTTTCCTCTTATCTTTAAATAACAGCAGCTATTCAAAATGTCAAAACAAAATCAAACATGAGAGAGTCCAAAATAATTAAAATAAACGTTTTAACAATTTTCTTTTTACCATCAATCATCTCACAACCAATCAGATGTCTTTGGTAACTGATGAGTGAAGTTGCCCGTATGGGAACCAGTAGACTCAACTACCTAACGGAGTAGTTGAAACTATCGTCACCGCGACCAACTACAACAGCAAAAATGCTGTTTTCACATTGATCAGTATTAATAATATGTGTAATAAAACATTAGTCACAGGGGACATTTCACTGCAGAACAAGTGCTTTTTACTGGCTTACCATCAGAGGAACGCTACGTGGAAGTGATCGTGGGTGCTTGTTTGAATCTTTGTTCGAGTGTATAATTAATTGAGAATGTGGAAATGTGAGGCAGAGGTGGGAACAAACAGCGGTTAGCAAGAAACGCACCCTCGAAACACTAACACATGACCAGAGAGCCTAATGCCCACGAGGCCATCTGTGAAACACACCCTGTGCAAAACCCCCATCTCAGGCCTCTTTCTTTACGTAATCTGGTCTTTCTTCTTTCTCCCTCTGTGTTTCTCTTCCTGCACTTGCCTAATAAACTATAATAACCTTGCTTGTGGTGTGTGTGTGTGTGTGTGTAGTACCTAGAGGAGAAGGAGGATCTGGAGCTGAAGTCCTCCACGCTGCAAAAGGACTGTGAGATGTATCGCAACCGCATGGACACCATCACAGTACAGCTGGAGGAGGTGGAGAAGGAGAGGGACCAGGTGAAAACACACAGACACAGATTGAGTACGATTGTTTAGTAGTGGTTGTTGTCGTCGTGTTGCTTACTTCCACTCCCCCGCTGCTGCAGGCTTTTCGTTCCAGAGACGAGGCCCAGCACCAGTTCTCCCAGAGTCTCATTGACAAAGACAAATATCGCAAGCAGATCAGAGAGCTGGAGGAGAAGAGCGATGAACTGCATATCGAGATTGTGCGCAAAGAAGCCAAGCTGGTCACCTTGGAGTGTCGACTACGCCGGCTGTCCAAGGACACCGTTTTGGACCAGGTTAGACTTAGTAGAAAAAATAGTTTACACGGTTAACATGCATGATCAATTTGCCAACAAATAAACAGCATTTTCCAATTAGTTTTCTCTCTTGTTTTTGCAGAGTCTGCCGAGGGACCTGCCTCCGACCATCATCGCTCAAGCGGGGGACTATAAACCCATCCAGGACCAATCAGAATGGTCCAGCGACGAGTCACCGGGGGAGAAGTTCTTATCTGAGGAGCCACGTCTCAAACGCAGACCCAACCTCAAAGCAGTGGTCAGCTACTGTCCCATACTCACATCTACGTACTTACTTATTTGACATTATGGCAAAGGAAATATACTTAAGAACCAACTTAGGAGTAAAAAAGGTCTTACTTACCACCATACCACACATTAAGCCACTTACTCTCTCTTACAAAGTTTAAGAGTAAGAGATCATATGATTGATCACATGTACGAGCAGGAACAGCCAATTAATCATAGTTACCCTACACCTCCCATAGTGTTACGTCCTTTGACATTTTACCAAGTGATGCTTTTCTGCAAAAACGTATCTAATTTTCTTTAAAAGTGATAAAACTTTAAGTGAGATGTTTGTAACAGTAACTTTAATGTTTTGTATTTTAGATCAGAGTTAAGTCTCCAGTCTGTTTCCCCAAAGATGTCAACTTCGAGTCCGCTCACTCTGCCGGTAACACACCATCATGTAGTTCATTCATAAGTTATATTCCACCGTGCCGGTGACGTTTCTTTTGTGCAAGCTTATCCACATTTGTCTCCAACTCTTGTCAGTCAACGGCGGAGATTTACTGGAAATCCAGACGCGAAACTCGCACATCAACAGCAACTCCCTCCCTCCCTCCCCCAGCATCCTGATGTCCCCCACGTATCTCCCCTTCTCAGCTCCCCCCCCCTCTTCCTCGCCGTCTCCCTCCCAACTCCCCTTAAACATGGCGGAGCAGTCCACCAGGGCTAATATGGTGAGGTCTTAAACCATTGCTATCGTTATATGTGGTTCAAAGAAATGATGCAGTATCGTGTTTGGTAAAAATGAATATCTGATCGATTTGATCCATAAAACAGAACTTTCTCAGGTCCTAACACATTAACTTGAGTACATAGTTGAGTTTAAGAGTCTGTATTTAGAACTTCTGCTTTGTTCACTTGTGACATTTCTCTAGCTGCGTTACCGTAACGACAGCATCCTGTCCACGCTGCCTGAGCCGCCAGAGAAAGCGTCGCTTTACCGCAGAGAGAGGGAGAAGGAGGGCGACTTCCACCCCCGCAGGTAGTCACAGCCCCCAAACCAGACGCGACGCGTCAGTTCATCTCGTCTACGTAATAGATCGTTATGTGCAACACTAGTTTCATCCATTTTTATAATCCCGGGCTGGTTTGTGCTTAACTTCCTGCTGTGAATGTTCTCTTCCAGCCTCTCGGACTTCGATAGTGACAACATGGAAATGGAGTTTGGTAAAGTGTACCTTTACACTCTGCACGTCACAAATATGTTTCTGACCTGACTGACCGTGTTCATCGTCTGTCTACCGTTTTTAAAAAAAAGTCTCTCTTCTGTCTGCCCGTCCCATCCTTAGAGGACGAAGTATGGCGTGGTCCACCTTCTGTCCACTCGTCTTCCTCGTCCCATCAGTCAGAAGGGATGGACACTTACGACCTGGAGCAGGTCAACAACATCTTAAGGAAACTCTCTATGGAGCGGTACGGTACAGATAACCACTGCACTCGCATGCACAAGAATCATTGCAAGTCAAGCTCACTTAAACACACCTTCTTCTTCTTCTTCTTCCTCTTCTTCTGTGTGCAGGCCGTTCCGCCCGTCTCTGTCCTCCTTCTCCAGGATCAGCGCTTCCCTGAAGCCGGTGCAGGAGCTGTCCTTGCTCGGCGACAACCTGCTGAGGGACATCACTCTGGTTGGCGGCAACCACAGCGGGATTTTCATCTCAGCGGTCCAGCCGGGCTCCATCGCTGAGAAGGTGGGGCTTCGAGAGGGCCACCACCTCCTATTGGTACGTAGTCTGGTCCAGGTTTGCACGGGGCTGTGAACTCAATTCATATCGCATTGGCTGCAGAAATGGAAAAGAACAAGCAAGAACGTATGTGACAAACGTACATGAACATGACCAGAAGAAAGTGTCATAAGATTTTATGTTTTCACCATTTTAACAGCTCTTTATTTTTTATATTTTCACATGCCTGCTGTTTTTTTGAGTTCCCTAATCTAATGATCATTATCTATAAATGAGGGACTAATTTGCTAAAGTGCCAAAAGTATGAATGTTTAAATTTGTCTTATGTTGTGATTTGCTGACCAGCTTGAGGGATGCGTACGTGACGAGAACCAAAGCATTTCATTGGATACCAGCACTCAGGAAGAAGCCTATTGGACGCTGCAGCACTGCTCTGGACCGGTCAAGCTGCACTATCGAGCCAACTTTGACTGTAAGTGTTGTTTGTGTTGGGCTTGTACGAATGTGTTCGTGTAATACTCATACGATGTATGTAAAGACATACGTGTGCGCTCTAGGTTACCGCCGCCTTCAGAGGGACCTGGCGGAAGGCCCGCTGGTTTCTGGCGACTCCTTCTACATACGGGTCAACCTCAACATCTCCGGCCAATCCGACTGCTGCTCTCTGAGCGTGAACTGTGACGAGGTGGTGCACGTGCTGGACACCAGGCACCAGGGCCGCAGCGAGTGGCTGTGCGCACGTGTCGACTCCTACAGCGGCTTCGACCTGGCCGACCGTGGCACCGTACCCAGCAACTCACGGTATAAAGAAGTTGTTGAAACTAAAAAAAGACTTTGACATGAAGAGTGAGAGTTGGATGACACCTTTTTTTCTCGTATATGAAGCCTGTACATTTAAAAAGGACATGTCGCAAACCAGCGTGGTGTAAAAGACAATTTCAATGCTGGAAGTAACTGAGTATCGTGCATCTGTTCCTGAGCGTGACACAAAAGTGCAATAACAGTTGAGCAACCATGCAAAGTTGAGCAAGGGGGTCTTTAGGCGTCTACATCTGCTTTCACAATGTAAAGTTTCACTGATCTCCCCAACGCAGCAGCAATACCCCCCCCCCCCCCCCACACACTCACACACACACACTTCATTTTCACACTTGAGTCCCACAACCTGTTGTCGGCACCAAGAAGCAACGGAAGCAGCTTGTAGGAGGACAGCCTGTTAAATGATGAGACATGTCCTTTGAACTTTTTCCAATTGTGTCAGAAATTTGAGTTTGACAATCTTGTGTTTATGTGTAAATGTGTATGAATTTAGGGCCCAGCAGCTGCTCCTGGTAAAGATCCAGAAGTTAATAACTCGAGGGGGGAAAGAAGAGAATGAGATTAACCGCAATAGGGTAAGAAACTTCATGGACTAAATGTAAAAAAATATTTTTTTTAAATCACACGTATATTTAAAAATGTGGCATGAATACATTCACATTTGACTGAAGCAAAGCATGGGCAACTCCTCCGACATCTGGAGGCACATTATTCACGGTCGCTTGTCGCTCTTAGTCTATTTGTCACGATCCCCTTTTTCTTATAACTTACTCACAATGTTTTCTCTCACCACATAAGTCAGGATTGTGCAACGCTTCAGAAAAACAAATCTCTGATCTATAAACGCGCGTACGTGCCTGTGCAGAACACTTTACAGCCAGAAGAAGCCGGCTCGTCTCCTGATCCTAAAGCCAGCCCACGCATGTCCAGAGCCAGCATCTTCCTCACTCAGATACTACAGGTAATGAAGTGGAAACTAAACATCCTGCGGTAGAACAAGACTTTAGTCCCCTCAGTGCCAACGGTGCACCTCCAATTAACATGAAAGTAATCTCACAATGTGCAGCATTACTGACAAAATCATGAGCTCAGTACTGCCGGCATTAATACTTTCTCACTGTCTGTTTCGATTTGTAGTTTGTCAGCAGGGTGGATATCAAGTACAAGCGGATGAACAGCAACGAGCGCGTTAGGATCATCAATTCAGGCAGCACAACACTATGCAGACAAGGTTTTGAAGCGCTGAGACCAGAAGGTGAGTACAAAGTGATGCAGGAGGAACAAAACCCTCCATGAGCAACCACAAGAAACCTCTGGAAAGGGGCAACATATTCTGAAAAACAAAAGAAATATATAGAATATATATATATATATTTATATATAATATGAAAATCCACATTTGTAAACAGTGAAATGCTGAAACGCTTTATTGTAAAGTGGCAACAAGAAATACAAACACTGAAAGGACTTGAAATGGACAGATGATAAATAAAGCAGAAAGTGTCATTTGAAGTGAAAGTCTTGTATAAACTTGTTTTTATTGTTCAAAAACCTGACCGCTGAAAGGGTGTGAAGGGTCAGTGGAGTTATAAGCATTGAAAGTCGAAATGTTCGTTGAAGAGGAAGATAAGAGCAGTTAAAATGTCAGTCGACGTGTAAGTGGTGAAAGTAGTTGAATTGTCAGCGATGTACAAGTGGTAAAAAAAAAAGAAGTTAAAACTTGCATTCAAGTGGAAGCGCTGAAGCATGTGCACTGTTGAAATATATGAATATAACAACCATGTGGACCTTTAGCCCATCTTGTGTGTATCATTATGTGTAACTCTTTTCATGTGTGTGTGTGTGTGTGTGTGTGTGTGCTGTAAACAGACGCTGCTGACCCAGACAATGAGCCGAGCAGGAGCTTGGGCCTGATTCCCTACAGTACCGTCACCCTCCAGCGAACCCAGAGGAGAAGACCGGTCCTATTCACTCCCACTGCTCTAGCCAAAACCCTCATCCAAAAAATACTCAACATGGGGGCAGCAATGGACTTTGATATCTGCAAACCAGGTCAGTGTATGATGGGGGGGAAAAAAGTAACGCTCACTGTAAAACACGTCACGGTGATGTGTGCACGAGGAATATTTCCATCTGGTTGGCAGATTCTCAATGTGCATCAAAGAGGGAGGAGGTAGTGGGTAACACGTAGTTAAGAGAGGAGAAGGAGAGAGAAGGAAGCTCCCATTGGGATTCAGGTCAGGTATTGTTTTGCACTGTGGTGTAAATGTAAAGGAGTGTAACCAGAGAGGGGGCGGAGTCAGGCTGGAAGATGGCCTAGTTGATAGATAGGATGATGTTGACATAGGAGTTTAAATCCCCATTTAGGGATACAGAGAATTAACACTCCAGTCTCGTGACAAGCTAACTGCTCCCAGGACAGTGGGGTCGGACACAGAGCTGAACATCTGGCAAGTCAAGAGGCCGTGTGACGTCTTGGTTTATGTGCAGATTCTCCCCAGGGAGGAAAAACAAAAACCTCAAAGTTTCTGTTCCTTCGGCATTAAATGTTCTACGATGATCACGAACAAACGAAAGAGTTTCTGAACATTTTCTTTTTCAAATGTATTATTCATGTTCTTTCTACACGGTTGTATTCGACTCCATTCTGTTCCATCGTTTAGACACGCTGTCAAAAGAAGAGTTTCATCTGAAACAGAACATGGAGCCATTCATTCACTACAAAGAGAAACACACCACTTTTGAATGCATCACCCGAGAAAACATAGAGGCTGTCGCTTCTAAGGTAGGCTATTATTGTGTGTGTGTGTGTGTGGGGGGGTGTGTGTGTGTGTGTGTTTATTGTTAACTGAATATTTTGAAATACCACTCTTAAATCTGTAAGGTGAATATGTAGATAGTTTGCTACAGAGGTGCTGGTAGATTTTGATACTGCTGGACGAAGGCTTCCCCGAGTTTCCCTTGTGCTAAGCTAAGCTAACCGACTGCTACCTTTTGCTTCATATTCACTGTGCAGATCTACGAGTGGTAACAATCTACTCATTTATGCATGAAAGCCGTTTTTCCCAAAATGTTGCATTCATCCTTCTTGGAGTTTGTTGTTGTTGTTGTTGTTGTATGTATTCAATTATTGTCCATCTTTCGTCTTTTTTTGGAGAAAAAAAATGATTTAATTGAATTTCTTTAATTTGTATGACGTGCATGATACCACTTTGTCCTTTTACATTTAATCAATCAGGCAGAACGTCTTCTGAAAAAGATTATTCGTTGTATTACGAGAGGTGTTGTGTGCATATCTGTTTGTCCAACCATGTCCGCATTACACAGTATAGATCTGCGTTCATCTGTAAAGCCCATTCTTTCCACCCGTCACCAGGGCAAACACTGCCTGCTCGAGGCCGAGCTGAGCTGCATCAAAGACCTTCTGCGGCAAGAAATCTACCCGATCATCATCTACGTCAAGATCTGTGAGAAGAACGTGAAGAAGCTACGGTAGGCCTGAACAGAAAAACCCTCCCTCACTTTCACACATTTACCCACAGCTGCAAACCACAGCTCCTTTTTTCCAAACGCCAATACGTCAATCCTTGCATGACATTTTGGCTCCACGCAGGAGGTGCGATTGAACCAGCCAAAGGAAAAAGTCTCTGTTTTGACTCTCTTAAAACTAAGCGGTTTACTGCACAGTGACATTCAGCCGCCTGCAGAAAATAGCTGTGAACTTGTGAACAGTGATAGCAAAAGCTGAACAAGAGCTTTTTCCTGTCAACGAAAGGTGAGAATTGGACACCTCACTCAAAATACAATATCACCATGTCGTTTCAGTCTGCTGATAATACACACCAGACAAAGACGGCAACACAATCTGACGTTTATTCTGGTGGATTTTAAATCGTCAAATAATAAAAATGTATTATTTTGCACAGCTTATTTTATGCCAAGATGAAGCCCAAAGTGTTTAAAAAAAACCCCACAAAACAACAACAAAAACACAAAAATGTTATTGCAATACAACAAAACAATGATACCATCTAGGTTAACCAAAATTAAATTCCAGACAAAAAAAGATTTATTGTGGGACCCTTTAGGAACTTCTAAAAGAAAGGCAGTGAAAGATTGGAGCGTTCTTCTTAATGGCAGTCGCTGATATATGAAGGTGATTATGTCGTTTTGTAGATTAGTAAAATACCTTTTAAGATCAATTCTAACAGATGCAGGTAGTCGGTTTGGTGACGTGGGCAGAGGGCTAATGTGTGATCTCTTTTTGCATTTGTTAAAATCCTGCAGCGTTCTGAATGAACTGTGCTTTTCCGAAAGACTTTTTAGGGAGACCAATAAAAAGAGAGTTGCAATAATCCAAGCGGCTGGTGATAAAAAGCATGTGTCGGCATTTCCGCAACATTAAGAAGAGTAAAGAGTAAATGTGAACCCATTATTGTCTACCTGTGAGAATTAAAACAAAGTACACTAACCACTGTTGCAAAGTGTCTACAGGATCACTGATATTTGGGTCCCAGACATTACCGCACTCACCACCGCTGCGCTGCTTCCTTCCTGTTTCCTGTCCACACAGGAAGTTGCCTCTGCGCGTGGAGTCGGAGGACGAGATCATGAAGTTGTGTCGGGCTAAATTAAAGGAGCTGGAGGGAATTCCCTGCCTCTATGCCAGCGTGGAGCCCGAGGCCTGGGCAGGGACGGACGACCTCATCAGGGTGGTCAAAGACCGCATCCTGGAGGAGCAGAAGAAGACGGTCTGGGTGGAGCAGGACCTCCTGTAGACACACGGACACACACATGGAAATAGACACGTGCAGCCGAGCACCATGAAACGCTCTTGAACATCATGCTCTTGTGCATATTGATGCCAAGACTCAAAAATGCACCTGTGGACACTCGCACTGCTAAAGATTTTAAAATAAATGCATTATGTATATATTTTGTAAAGGAGTGTGTTTACTTTGATTTAGACAAATAAACTGATGGAAAACATCAAAAAGGGACATGTTTTTACTTCAGTGGAGCGTTTAAAGGGAAGGCGTTCAAAGTGCACTCAAAGTGAACAGTACTCTCAATCTCAGTCCGCTGCGACTTGACTTTGATGATGCTGTCCTCTTGTGGCCACCGTCAGGCTTTCACACGGCAACGGTTCAAGTCAAATCGGATTAAATCACATCAGCCTTTTATTTATTTATTTCGGACATTTTTTTGTTGCAAATTTGTTACGCAGTGCTTCTTCTAAAGATGTTACAGGAATAGAAATATTACATAAACCAATAAGCCGCTGCTGTTTGAATAAAGTAGAACTGAATGCGTAACGTTATACAGAACACATTACAAGTTCACACAGGAAACTGACAGACAGCTTTACATGGACACAAGGCTTTCTAAGGTCTAATCAGTGGGTTTTTTCCCATAAAAGTGAACGTATGCCAATTGTTCTGCACCTTTTTCCTTGCTTGGTGACCTCTTACTATGAAGCAATATCTCATTGTGACCCCTCGTCACCAGTGGAACGTCTATAAATTGTAAGCAGTTCGGTCAAAAAGTGAATTTCTCTTCTCAGATTTCCTTTGAGTAATTTCCAGAGGCCTTAAAGAGGCAAAGCTGTGCAGCATTTCACAAGAAACAATGAAGTATTGGAAAATAAACTAATGAAAAACAGTTCTGTGTTTTAGAAACCGTGTTGCATGAACTAGAGATGAACTGAGGGTTCACCTGTTGGCTGAAGTCAGTGTGTGTTTTAAGAGGCCTGGTATTCAATTTTGGAAGCGGTAGCAGGTTCCAATCATGTGCTTTGAGTTTTTGGTGGCGCTGCTCTTTGATTTTTATTACATTATGAATTGTGCATTGAAGCCCGTGTCTTACTTATTACTCTTTGCACCAATGCTGTGGACACTGTCATGCAAATATGCATTATAAATCATCAACAAACTATCACTACGTTAATCAGTGTGTTGCTTTAGTCTGCTGAGTCACTCATGTAAAAAGACAAACTTCTGGATTTGCAACATTATCCATAACTCACTAAACCTGCATGTTTGTTGATTTATACAGCTCATAAATCTGTGTTTAGACAGAAGGCCACCAGACGTTCCAATTTGACAAAAACAGACAGGCCAGAGGGGATCGAGAGTAACCTGTTTCATAAGGGTTCCAGATAATCTCCTCTTCTGAGAGGAAAGACATGCATCCACTATTCATTTGTGAATAGTGCTGGATGCATGCAGCATTCCCAAAAATGATCACATCAGACGCATACTGTGTGTAAGAAACCAAAAACACACTATGTCAGCCTTCCTTAAGTCAATACTGCAGTTTTGCTCCATGTAGTGAAATACCAAGGCTAATATTTATACGACTGACTGTAAGATACTCACCGATTTGTATTGTAAAATGTAATTACATTAAAAAGTAATCAACTATACTGAAGTAATAAACATGATGCAATAATATGGGTTCATACATGAAGTAAACAAGTCTGTCAGTGCTTAGAAATGATGTTCTTGATCACACATTTTCCTTCGATTGAGAATGTTTTGTTCTTTGGTGTGTTCATTCTCGGAGTGTGTGTGTGTGTGTGTGTGTTCAAAGTAGAACGACTGCCAGGATACAAATTGATATAAAGCAGATTCATGAGAGAGCACAGCGCTGTGAATAAAATCAGCAGTGAGAGGAGGTGAAATGTGTGACGCTGATTGAAAGCATGTCGCTGTCTACATAAATCATCCCTGAGCAGAGAGACATGTTGTGCTGGAGCTGACCCAGAAAAAAAGAAGTGTAACATTTTCCCCTCATGAGCTCACTCTGCAGAAACTTTCAACTACAAACTCTCGCGTTGCTTTGTGTGTTCACGCTCCATCTCTCCGTGAATAAAAAAAAGAATAGGACTCGCATCACAGGCTCAGCTGACGCGGCGCTGGGAGCTCGCGGGCACATAAAAAGGAGGTGAGAAATTGTCGCTTTTTACTCGTCTTTAACATTAATAACAATAAATCTATGAAGTAACCTAACACGTCTCTCCTCGGCGGTAGCAACGTGTTTCTGCACGCACCTTTGCTCAATGCGGTGCATTTGACACCTAGACCCCGCTGCACGCTGATAGCGTCTATTGATAAAACCACGGGCTGCGCGGAAAGCTCGCATTTATTTTTTTCTTGCTACTCTGCGTTTGTCTCCACGTACATTTTGACTCACGGCTTCACGCGACGCTTTTAAACGCACCAAGCCGCGTGCCCCCCGCCCCAAAAAAAGCCTGCCGGTGTGAAGGAACAGCCCCGTTCACGCGGCGCCGCTCTCCCGGTCAAAGGCGACATTGTGTTCGGTCTCTGGCATCTGCTGGCGGCTGCTGCGGACAGGACGGTGCAATTCATCCTCGGTCGGGTCAGCAGAGACGGCTCTGCTGCTTCAGCTGTAGGTCCGACACCGACACGCTGATTGCTGCTAAACTAACTCACTAACCACGGACACGATCATTTAGAGCTCGCAGCGTGACTTTCAATCACATTGAGACTTGTTGACGCGATGCGAGTGGAAAAGTCTAAAAATAAAGGAAGGGGAAAAAAGCGCATGTTCAGCATTTCCTCTCCGTCCCCAGATATTGATCGAATGCTTCAAACTACCATATATCCACATGTCTGCAGATACATTACGTAAAAACAAACTATCTCAAGCGAAAGTCCTGCGTTTAAATAGCACATCTTAAGTAAAAGTGCTCCATGCGTAAACGTGTTATTATAATATATACATTATTTTATTATAGGTGGTCGAGGTGCATCTATTCTTTTTATACACTGTAGTTGAGTATTTCAATTTCTAACAGTGCATCAGTTTTAAAAAATCATCACACGTCTTGTAAAGACAAAATCTTAATTTCTAAGGGTCTCTGTTTAGTTGCAGTTTAACCTGAAGTAGAAATACTTAAATAAAGTACCTCTAAATTGTAGGCTATACTGAGAGTGCTTCCGTGGACAGAGCGTTTGCCTGATTTAATGTTCTTTATAGCACAGCAGTGGATTAGTTGGTGTGCAGAAGAGGAAGAGGAAGAAGAAGAAGAGGAAGTGTGTAGCCTTCCGCCTCTGGAGAGGCCAGTGATGACTTTCCATGTCAATAGTCCCCTCTCAGCTCCAGGAAAGAGGAAATAATGTGAGCGCTGCTGCAGGAGAGCGTCAGAATGAAAACAGTGACGCCCTGCGACTTCTAAAGTGCAGCTGAAGGAGATGATAACTGGAGATATGGGGGGGGGGGGGGGGGGGTATGGGCCTGGTATGGGTACAGCGGGATACTTGTGCAATGTAAAAGGTTATTACTTCGTGGTATGCAGAGCCCAGAGGCATGCACACATTTGACAACCATTTGTGATTTTACTGCCGGGAAGCAGTGAGAGTGAAGTCAACGCAGAGCGGTGAAGGAGCAACGCAGTGGAAGCCAATAAACCGCCAGACTTGCTCTTATTGCTCTTGTTTCCAGGCTCTTCAAGAAGAGACACCTCGCTCACATAACATCTTTAACTTTCTAATTACCTGCATGCTTTGGTAAGCGTAGAAAAATGAGAAACAAGGAGTTTGATCTCCAAAGTGTTGGTCCGCAGCCTTTGTCTGTTATTATACTTAATGTGTAACCTGGTTTGTCATTTTAAGTGTATTTCTTCTCTGCTCTGCGTTTCTGTGAGCTTATCTGTGTGTCGAAGATTCTCCTTGTTCAAATGTGCTGACAAAATGACCCGCAAAAAATCCACTTTAAAAAGGAATAATGTCTGTTATTAAATAGTTTCTGGTGTCCAAACGCTAGCCGGTGAGGAGACGAGCCGGCACATAGCTGGTTATCTAACAGTGAGAGAGATATTGTGTGTGTGTGTGTGTGTGTGTGTGTGTGCAGGGTGCAGCAGGCATGGAGCAGAGGTGAGGGTTCATTCACGGATGGCCAGTTCCACTCCTGAAGAGCACATTCCTGCAGCACAGCGGCGTCACAATGAGCCCACTGGCCTCCGCTTCAGTCGCCATCGATCCACCCATCTATCGCCATGGTGAGAGAGAGAGAGAGCTCCCGGACCCTGACTCTGTTGCTGTGGCGATCCTGTAGCAGAGCAACAGTCACTATGGGAACGTCCAGGATGTTCCGTATTTTCGTGGTCCTGGGCTCGGCCTTCATGATCCTTCTGATCATCATCTACTGGGACGACGTAGGAGCCTCCCACCTGTACTTGCACACTCCCGTCTCGCCGGGCCCCAAAATCCCCCATCCCCCTCATCATCATCATCATCATCATCAGCCTCAAACCTCACGGACACCGTCCTTCCTGTCAGACATCGACGCCTTCGTGAACCAGTTCCTAGAGCCGGGAACCGGCGAGCCCACAGACCCCGCCCCCGCCGACACAAGCAACCAATCGGAGAAAGCAGAGGAGCGGTATGTACCGCGGCGGGAGTGGAAGATCCACCTGACCCCAGTGGCAGCCGAGCTCCGGGAGAGACAGGTGACTATCTGAAGTTATCGTCATGGCCTTTAATAGTACTGGTAGGATTCAATGTTTTCCACATGGCAAGAAAAGCACCGGTATAAATAACGAGTCATGAATAATATTGAAGGATGTCGGCGAGCGCGCTGCATGCTGACTCACATCATTTTAAACTGAACCAAACTCGGTGTATTTTTCTATATTGGTGACAATGCAATTCTTGTGTTTCAATATTAAGCATGTCATACCTTACTTTGAGATGGATGATCCTGTTTTGCCCACATAAGCTAGATTCTCAAATGCCGAATGTGTCTTAACACAAGCAGACTTGCTAAGATAAAGTCTAAAATTGCCAAATTTCCATTTGAAGAGCCACGGCCAACACCCACACAGGTGTTTTCACTTATTTTGCCTAATTTGACCCGTTCTCTGGACTGTGTGGGCGTGTCAACACAGTTTGATTGACAGCTCTCTGACCCTCTTATTAAGTCACATTTGAATCCTTCTCATTGGCTCGTGTAGTTTTGTGACCTCATGTAAGTCCAGCAGAGCTCCACCCACAGGGCAGTCAGAACACGTGAAAACGCCCGTGTGGCTGTACGGGCCTTAAAGTCAGGTACTATGGAAAGAAGAAGTGAACAAAGACATCGTTTTAAAATCTCTAATAATTCATGCGTCTGTGCTTGACCAAATGGTACGACCAGGAGCAGCGGCGGCGGTTACTCCAGGAGATGTGCGCCAACGACAGCGTGGCGTTTCCTGGCAAAAACCGCTCCTTTGACGACATTCCCAACAGGGAGCTGGACCACCTGATCGTGGACGACAGGCACGGTGTCATCTACTGCTATGTTCCCAAGGTAAGCGGACACATTTACTGCTTTAACGTTAACATTTAAGCGCACTTGTGAAGCAAGACTGGCAGACTAAACCATAAAATACTTAAAATTACACCCGTGGTGATTTGTAACCTTTTCAATAAATGGTGAATAAGAGCTGGAACACTGGGTTGTAGTTTTAAGTATGTTTTTGTCCCATCCATACAACACACACACCTATAATGAATACTCACTACACATGCTCCCCCTCTTAGGTCGCATGCAGTAACTGGAAGCGCATCATGATCGTCCTCAGTGAAAGCCTGCTGCGGGACGGCGTCCCCCAGAGAGACCCGCTGGCCATCCCCCGGGACCTGGTCCACAACAGCAGCATGCACTTTACCTTCAACAAGTTCTGGAAACGATACGGCAAGTTTGCAAGGCACCTCATGAAGGTTTGTATGGTTACTATTCCATGTGTCACACATCACATCTGCTAGCTTTAATTCCCCGTGAGTGATTCTGCGATTCATTTTTGAAGGTGAAGCTGAAGAAATACACCAAGTTCATTTTCGTGCGGGACCCCTTTGTGCGCCTCATCTCCGCCTACCGGAATAAGTTCGAGCTGCGCAACGAGGACTTCTATCGGCGCTTCGCACAAGTCATGCTGCGCCGCTACGCCAACCAGCCGACGCCGCCGGCCTCCGTGGACGAGGCGTTCGGCGGGGGCATCCACCCCTCCTTCTCCAACTTCATCCAGTACCTCCTGGACCCTCAGACGGAGAAGGAGATGCCCTTCAACGAGCACTGGCGGCAGGTGTACCGGCTGTGCCACCCGTGCCAGATTCAGTACGACTTTGTGGGCCACCTGGAGACGGCGGAGGAGGACGCCGAGCACCTCCTGCGCCAGCTGCGGGTGGACAACGTGGTGGAGTTCCCCACCTCCCACAGGAACCTCACGGCCAGCACCTGGGAGTCTGACTGGTTCAGCACACTGTCTGCCGAGGCTCGGAGAGAACTCTACAAGCTGTATGAACCCGACTTCAGGCTCTTTGGCTACGACAGACCAGACTCCATCCTCAATGAGTGACCCACGGTTCTACGAAACTCACCCAGCCACACACACACACACACACACACACACGTTTTTTCATGTAATGAAATAATGCTACACTCCAACAACAGTGACACCTCCCCTTGTTCTGGGGTTTGCAGATGTATCCTCCAGGCTTATGTGTGTGTGTGTGTGCCCTACACTGAATGTGCACACTGTTAAGGACGCTCGCTGCTCTAAAGAAGCACACTAATGAGGTGAATCCAGGTTAATTGCCATTATCAACCGTTTTCTTTACAAATCACAAAGATGACAAGAAGCACACGACGGTTGACATCGTGCAAGCAGCGCGTGTCCCCAACGCGTCGCACATTCAAATGTAGTCCTCAACCCAAACCTCCGCTCCCAACGTTGATGTCACGCCGCGCCCCGTCACGGTTGAGTCGTGACTCACTGCGACGGTCACGCAGGCTTCTGTAGCAGGACGCCGAGTTGATGTCACAGAGCCGTACATGTTGGCGATGCCGCGGGGACCCTTTTGATCGTGGCGCCGACACGGATGCAATGAACAGGGAAACGTGGGCGCCGAGCGAAAGCAAGGCGTTTGCAGATTCGTTTTTAAGAGCGTCAGTGGTCGTGTAATTTATTTCACATTGCGGAAGCGCAATGTTTAGGTGGAGGACGACAGGGATTTTTTTTAATGCGTGTTTAAAAAGACAGAGACGTCAGAGACAGGTAGACTGCTTTTATACCTCACACAGACGAAGCGGATACTCGTCCGTTACATAACGTTCTGCACCACATTATTACATGAATAGATTAATTAATTTCAGACGCGTTAGCAGCTTGCTCCCTTCGACCAGTTTTCAAAGCATGATATCTCATCGTACAGAAGCACAGCAGTTCCAGTGAACGTCGGCCCGCACATCTGGATTTGTCTCAGCTCGTCTAATGAGGCAGAAACCTGGAGTTTCTACATTCTATTCATTTCATCTCAGCTGGATGTACAGATGTGAGACCGTTTTCCAAAGGGAACGCGACCTTTTAATGCTTGTGTTGCCATGACGCTGTTATCATTAGTGTTTGATCACAGACACACACGCGAGCGAGCTGCAGTTATTAACGTTGGCCTACATCGGGTAACCCTGGAGACTGCAGCAGTGCAGTTTCATGGGCAGCGTTTTCGTGGGATGCACGGTGTCTTGGAGCGAGGAGCCGTGCACATAATGTGGATCCAACACGGAGTGGGTTGTTTTTGTTTTTTCTAGTATTTGCAGTGGAGATCCATCACTCCACAATGTGTTAATGCAAAAGGAGGCTATGCCAGTATTGATGAAGGGGGTTAAGAGCGGGGGTCAATCACTGATCGGAGTGCGGATCGGGCTGCATGTTTTATACGAGGAGATAAGACCGTGCCTTTTGGTTGCAAAAGTTTACACAGCAAAAAAAAAAAAAAAAAGTATTTTTGTAGACTTAATTTGTACTTTGAACACGATGCAGTGAGCGCTTATGAAGCCACAAGGTATACTCGATACACCGGGACGTTCATCTCATTATTCTTTGTAAACGACGGAGCCCTTCAGCAGAACGGCTCAACTGTCGTCACGGGAATTTGTACAATGAAATGATTCTGCGAGGACTCTCTGTGTGTGCTCATGTCCAGTGGATTGCTTTCTTTGTGTCATTTAACACGGGATTACTGTGTGGTTTGTACTCTGTGATTATTCTGCAAGTCACTAAGCTGTATGTGTCTCAATGCCTTCTGGGTTATTCGTTTCGTACTTGTTTGGGGCTTTTTTGACTCCTGAATGACTGAGTTCAGTGAGTTCTGGATAAGATGGGATTCATTCAGAGTCAATGAGTGGGTTTTCCCAGATGTCGGCCATCGTCGTGTGGTGTGTTGTTTTTTTTATCCCATGTAGGTCTAAGTGTTCACACAGAAAAGCAGGTCAATGCTCGGCACAAAAACAAAAGAAAACGGATCGAGTCATGACACACTCCCACCTCACCAGTGTTTGGATCGTCAGGTTTTTGTATCTCTTTTGTATTTTCGTTTTGCTCTTTCGTCGTACTTCCTTGTTTTACAGTCCCGATGTCAAACATGTCAGACGTCTTGCTCTCGGCTGTATTTTCTGTCAAAGTGCAAACAGCAACACAGTAAGATGGACTCATTTTGTAAAGGGAACAGTTCATTTATTAGCAGAATAAAACCTGAATACATGCTGCTTCTGAAATGGGACTCTTTGGGGGGCAAGAGATCTTTATGAAGGTTAGATGGACCTGGCAGCATGTTTTCATTTTTAATGGTCCACAGTGACCCGACGCTTCAACAGCATGGATGCTGTTAAACAGCGTAAAGGTCTGTTGAAGCTGCGGTGCCACATCTTGTCCTACATTAATTAGTGTCCCTGACCAAAATAAAACTATTTTTGTGATTCCTGTTTTTGCTAAACATGTATTCATATTTCATAAAGTCACAGGAGACTTTGTTGTCTATCTCATGTTTGTGGAAAATGCAAAGTGTTCATTCAGTGTTATGGTGTCATGCGTCATCTGGTGTTCGGTAAAGAGAAATAAAGCTTGTGGGGCATGATGGGATACGCATTAGTCTCTCTTTGTGAATCAGGATTTCTTCCTCAGCATGTTATGATCATTAGATAATATTGGCACAAGGATGTCCCTTAAAATAATTATTTGTATTGTTGTCTCACCACCATGAAGCAGAATAGTCTGTAATGAGGACTGACATGAACGCCTTGTGGAAATGGGGGAGTAATACTCCTTATCAGTGCAACAGGAAAGGAAAGCTGCACCCACAGAAATGTAAACAGGAAATGTGGACAATTCTATCAAAATCAAGGAAACCTCTGGATGTTTATGCCCGAAACGTTAACATATCATCTTCACCACACATTCATGAAGGTATACGTTCACAATGAGTTTCACATGTGAAACACCAAACAGCCGGCCTCACAAACCCGATGGGATCGAAGAGAACTTGGGATAAGGAGTTGGGCGCCGGGCAGGAGAATAATCGTACTTCTACCCGGTCACTTTAAGAAAGTGTTACTTTGAACCAGTTTGGAGTGAACAACATAAGCAAAACCCAAACAATTCATCAAGGTTCATCAACTAAGTCAGCTGTATTTCAGACAAATATAAGGAATCAAATCCAAAGTGTAGGGTTCATATAAAATAGTCTTACATACAAAGTGTCCATTAAATCAAAAGAAACACAATTTCAGATATGAAAATCAAATTCGTTGAGTAATTCAATTAAATGAGGAGTCCCGATAAATGTCAATCTTAAGAGGTGTGGCGTGAGTGTGCATGTGTGTGTGTGTGTGTGTGTTGGGGTCCTTTCCAAACTAAATGAATAGGTTTGTTGGTATGAAGGAAGGCAGTTCATGTCAGTCCCATGCAGTTCAGTGAGTGTGCGTACATGTGTGTGTGTGTGTGTGTGTGTGTGTAAATGAAAGCGGTTCATGTCAATTTGAGGGAAAAGGAAGCGGAGCCTGCAGAGTTGCATCAGAGGGAACTTATCTTCATGGCCAGGAGGCCCACAGTTGCATCCAAGCTGTAGCTGAACCAGATCCTTTGAAAACCACCTGCTCCCGGGATCAGCACCTCCACCAAGGCCTTGTCATCCAGGAAAGTTCACCAAACCACAGCCGGTTCTTGGATCCCAGAAAGTGAACAACACTTCACTGATGTCCTTTAGCCGCTCTCACTCCTCTCGCTGTTCTCCTCCATGCTGCTTCTGTTAGTAGATGCTCCCCTCCCCCCCCGGCTCACAGGTGTGTCTCATTTATCTCCTCACGTTCCACACCTTTCTTTTCCTGTCAAGGTTGGAAAAGGGCTATTCTGTGCATTCTGTTTCTTTTCTCCCTTTCTGCTACAAGGTGTCACGGTGTACATCTTCATACAAACCTTCATTACAAGACCGTTTGGAGACAGTTCAGACAAGATGTGAGAGTAGCAAGATCTGCAACATGTGATCCCTCACTGGCTTCCCACCAGCCTGCGTCTCCACACAGGCATCTATTGGTGGGCGAAGGTTCTGTACCTTTCATTCATTCTGGACTGATACAAACGTGTATCTCAAACGATCAGTAAATGACTTTGTTGAACTAAATGAAATCATATGAAACACACTGAAAAGCAGCATTATAACAAGAAGACGGCTCCCATCCTCAGCGATGGTGTTCACAGCGACGTTAAACAGAAACACGCTGTTTTGCCTGTTTTATTTTTTAAAAGTTTTTACTGAAGGTGAGGTTGTGACATGAGAGCATCATGCTTTAAAATCATCCCTCCAGTGGTCACAGTGCGGAACTGCATTCAGTTAGTGGCCAAAACACAATGTTAATATCAGTACAAAGATTATTAGTGAAACCAATTAGTGTGATTGCTACAATTAAGAGTATTATACAATTGGAATACCTGCATTAATGCTTTTATGGTCATGTTAGTACCAGAGTTGATCATAAATGTATTAATTGCAGGTATTTGTGTCACAGCTGACATGAGTCAATTTAATATAATTAACTTTAGACTTATCAGATTAGCTATTGCTGCTTTATGTTGCAGTTGGGCCTCCAGTTTATCTTCAGTCACATGATACTGTAATAAAAAAGGAGGGAGAAAAATGTTCAAGTACACTTTAAAAGCAAAACATAGTTCAGTCAATAAAAAAGAAATTAAAATGAATCCAATACATATTTCTGGGACATCCAGACATTCTACTTCCCGCAGTTTCACAACGATCGTTCAGTTAGCACCATGTTGTAGCACCACATGTGAAACTCAACAACAGTCCACATTGTTCTGTGAACTCACTAAGTTTCTTACCAGAGCCGCTTACACAAACGCTGCTTATTTTCTTCATTACAGAGCGAGAGTACGGAATATTCACCTTTACATTTGTTTTAAAATCAATGCTCTTATTGCTCTGTGGGTTTAATCTCTAAAAAAAAAATACTTAAATGATCTTAAATCCATCTCGTTTTACACAAAAGGAACATTAACAGCCCATGTTTGGAAATAGACCGATTAGCTCTTTGGTTGAGAATTAGATGAGAGAATGGATGCGCTCGCTATACTAGTATGCTAAAGATGAAGTTACAGTTAGCAGACCGTTAGTTAGTGTGTAGAGAGTAGTGTGTAATGTTGTTTCCACCGAGTCTGTGAGTTTGTGTCATCATAGCAAATTGTGGTCCTGGAGACGCTGACTGAAGCGGTTTTGAGTACTTTTTATATATCTGTGAACAGATTTTGTCACAGTGATACCTTCACGACCGTGCAAGATGCTGTTACAAAACTTTACAGGTGTGTCATTAAGATAAAAATGGTTGCGTTTGAAGATGGGTGTAGGTAGTAGGGGGGTTGGAAGTTGTCTCTGCTCTGGGGAGAACTGGTCAGGCTCAAGATAGTTGTTTTTAAACTACAAATGAATTAGTGAGCGTCAGAGGTGCTGGTTAGGGAGATTTTGTTACCCGTGGACAGATCCAGTCTCGCCGTTTGGTGATTCCCAGATATTATGCTGAGCTAAGCTAACTGGCTGCTGGTTACCAAGAGATGCGAGAGTGGTATCAATCTCCTCATCGAACTCTCGGCAAGAGAAGAAAATATTATATTTCCAAAATGTTGAACGATTACATTTTGAGCGTATTCAGTTTATTTCTTCACATTTTCTCAAAGAGGTATTGCTTGTTCTCCAATAACCATTTTGATCTTAGCACCACTGTGGAGCAAGCTGACACGCTTTTTCAAAATCGAAATATAGGAACAATTTTTTACATTGAATTGCATTCTGCTGCCATGTCAGTTCACTTTGTTTGCTTTCCATCCAACTGAGCTCGGACAGTCTCATCCTCGGGCCGTGCCTTCCCTCTCTCGCTCAGTTCCCCTCTAGGCTATACCTCTGATGAGGTATCCATTGAAGGTGATGTAGACATCTACGTCGTCGCTGTAAATCGCGTTCTCTCTCTCCCTCTTGTACAGGCGGATCCACACCTCGTCCTTCAGCTTCAGCTCCAGCATCAGGCTCTGGCTCTGCATGATGGAGCGGTCGCTGGGCTGGGCGTACACGATGGCCTGCTCCGCCTCGTTGTGCATGATGTGCAGATACGTCTCCTTGAAGTTCCACGTGTGGATGTTGACGTTGAAGAAGTAGATCCCCGGGACTTGGCAGAGGAATTTCCCATCGAACATGTTGAAGTGGTCGTCTTGGTTGACGAAGACTGTGTCAAACACAAGCGCCTGGTAGGACTCCAGGCTGTGGAGGGCTTTGCGACGGCCGACGGAGAAGGCAGAGTGCTGGACTTTGCAGGGGTCTCCTGGGAGACCCGCCTGGCCCTTAGAACCTTTTGAGCCCATGGAACCTCTGGAGCCTGAGAGGCCTTCTTGTCCAGCTTTACCTGGAGTTCCTCTGTCGCCACGTTCACCTTTGTCACCTGCGCAGAGCGATGTTAGTCACACTGCTGTCAGAAATTAAGCCACATTTCCTTCCCTGGTTTAGTTCAATTCAAGATAAACATGTCTCGAAATTCCACTTAAAGAGAATCCGTGGGAGCTACTTTGACAAGCAAACTCCAAGAACCCTGAAGTGGGCCCCTAAATCACCTAAAAGCTCTGTCTGTCAATCAGCATATGTGAACTTTTAAAGCAGCAAAAGCCAACTGATGTTTGGCCATATACGGTGGTCAAACTGCATCAACCAAGACAAAAGGTGGTCTCAAGTACATGTACACGGGCCGCTAACGGATATGGTACCTTTGAGGATGGTCATGTTGATGTAGGTGCGGACCTCTGGCACGTGGTTGAACCCTGCTGTGTGAGGCTGGGCTCCGCTGCCCTCTGCTGGCTCCAGGTGATCGCAGCAGTGATGACAGAGCACAGGGGGAACGTTCGGAGGAGGCACCAGGGCCACCAGGGAGCTGAGGGACAGAAGGGTGAGGACACCCAACATAGCTGTGCCTGAGGACAGAGGAAAAGGTCGGATCATTGGACGTTTCAGTTACTCTTCAGCTTTGAAGTCATTTCTGCTGGTGGATCTGGACCCACTGCGAATGATACAAAATGAAGTGATCAAGACATTATGGTTCATCATCTGGTGTACATGAATGTCTGTAATAAATCACGTCTGCGATAGATAATATAGTAAACGCATATTACATAATCCATCAAATGGTTTTGACATTTCACGTAAAGCACACATGTCAACATCGTGATGGCGCATGAGGAAAAGTCTGAGGATCACCAAAGTCATTAGGATTCATCCTCTGGGGACCATGAATGTCTGTAAAGAAATCTCATAACAAATCATCCAAAAGTTTAAGAGCTATTTCAGTATGGATAAAAGTGGTGGACTGACCGACCAGCACACATTGTCATCCATAGATCCATGCCTGGGTTGGGCCTTAAACAGTCAATTAAGATGGAACTGCAGAGCTTTCAAAGGCATTTGGTCAACAGTTGTAAGTGGTCTTGGTGCAGAATATGGAGCTAAAAAGGTCTGAATACTGCATAAGACGAGGCAAAGCCATGGAGATGTTTTTAGAGAGGTTGTGTTGATCAAACACAACTGCAAGATTTAGTTCACTGAATAAGAATCATGCAGGATTTTGCCTTTTCAATACATTTGAATGATTTAAGAGAAATTAAAAGAATCAGAAGTTCACATGGGGAAAGAGGAAAATCACCAGAAGCAAAGACTGCTCCTCTCTATTTAGGAAACGCATGTACTCGTCCAAACATTAGTTGTTCAGCAGCTGCTCAGAGAATAAAACATCACGTGTCCTGGATGTCGTTCCCAGACAAACGAGAAAGAGGAATCTTCAACCTTGAGCCAGAGAAAACATTTATCAACTCAAAGAAAAGAAACAGGAGTCAGGAATTGAGGGGGAGGGGGGGGGGGGGGGAGGGGGGGGCGGGGGGACTGATAAAGTGAAGCAGTCTTACAAAAGAATAAGACTATTTCTTCACGAGTTGCCCATGTATTCACAGCGGCATTTTAAAATGCCAAGAAGTTTACTGCTCTCATACGTCCACAGAGCTGAGAGGTCAAAATGTGCCTCAAAGACTCACGAATGCGTTTCTCATCCAAATCCCACAAGTAAGGGAAATGTCAAAATACAAAATAATGGGAGCGGGCATGGCTACAAGGATCATAAATCACATGAACAATTACCCTGCAGGCAGCCCATAATGCATCACCTTTTAGCTCAGGAAAGGTTGACTCATCACAACGCCTTATTCTATCCAGACGCAGTCAGTGGAGTGGCTTTTCTCATGCGGAGGGCCAAGCTGAGACGTTTTCAATGGAAACACGATGGCTGTCTGCCACACTCAGTGATCAGCCAGTTTCTGTGTACTGTAAGTAGAACATCGTGTGCTGCTGAGTTTATACGGGACAGCTGTACACATACTGACTGTGGACGACTCGGGAAAAGACCACTAACACAGATATTCTGAGACCACTAACACCACTAAAGACCACTAACACAGATATTCTGAGCGTTCATTGTCTGTTGTAGTTTTTCTGCGACCAACAAGACAAAACCAAACTTGCACCAATGCTGTTGTCTCGCAATGGAATTCCAAAAGTGGACCAAAGGGTATTTGTGCGCTGCTACAGTGAGTTACCAGTTTATGAGGTACATACATACAGTCTAATACCATCCACATTTTGTATCTTTCTGAAAGTTTTTTTAAAACTGTGTCAGAGAACAGTCTGTCATTTGGAGGATGGAGGAAATCAAATGACCACAAAGAGACACAAAATGACCACAAAGAGACTAAAAACCACTACAAAGAGACTAAAAACCACTACAAAGAGACTCAAAATGACAACAAAGTGGCACAAAAATGGCACTGAACGATGCAAAACGACCACATAGAGACGTAAAATGACCACAAAGAGACATAGAACAACTGCTAAGAGATGCACAACAAGACAATTACAAAGTGATATGTAACCAGCTGTACGCTGGAGCCACTTTAAAGATGGCTGAGTACCTGCTGTCTTCTGACGTTTGCGCATTTCAAACTTATTTAGTTGTTTTTTATTGGATAGTTAACTCCTCATTTCCCTACACGATTTGGCCATTCCTCCACCATTGTGGGCTTAAAGAGAGCAGTAAAGAATAGGAACAGGGCGACCGACAGAAGTTCAGCGCTGCGTCACATGTGGCCAGTTAGGACGCGGCCTCATGGAAATCATGTGCAAAAATAGATATTCGAATAGTCAGAACCTTTTTATGGCAAATTTCCGCATTTCGGCCTAGGATGCGGGGAGGGGCCCATAGAGAATGCCTCACAGGGTCCAGAATGTTGCGCTACGCCCCTGAGAACTTCTTTTAAAGAGACACAAAGAGACAAAATGACAACAAAGACACATAAAACAACTCAGAGATGGACGACTATAACAAGACACAAGACGACTGACAAAAAGATACAAAACGAGCACAGAGAGACACAAAGAGACAAACAAACATCGTAGCTGCATCGTGTGTCTTTTTCAGTCTCGTGGGGGCCTTTTACATGTCATGGGGCCCATTGTCTCGTAATTTCTCCATGCACACTTGCTGCAGCTCCACTTGCCGTCCACATTTACTCACACTGGTGTGTCTCCGTTTGTGTTCCCAGCTGCTATAGTGCACTTTCAATCAAAACTGTTATTGTTGGTCCTAATGGTGTTTAATCTGCTGTCATTCATCTTTGTTAGGACTTCCAGACTGAACCACAGATGGTCATTCAGGTTCACACACTGAACAGGGATATCCTACAGCCATTTATTACACAACTGGTTTTCTTGGAAACCTCTTGAAATGGAAACTTGTGCATTAAATATAGGCTCCAAAAGGCTGGATCCTCATATATTTAGCTGTTGCCTAACTTAGCCTACATCTTGATGTTTTGGATTTCTCTTGCTTTTCTCATTTTATATGAACACATTGTATTAATCAAGTATTGCTTAAAAGTCCATGTTAAGTGACACGAGCGTGGAAACCAGCAGGGGAATCAACATGTACATTTTGCAGCTTTGCAATATGGCTTGAAGCCTGTGTTTCTTTTTGTGGTCTCGTGCAGCCCCGGCGTGCGGGTCCGCTCGAGCGCAAACGGACGCGCAACCAGACGTTCGTCGTTAAATCCCCCGCAACGTTCCCGTTCGGCGCTCGTGCAAGCACACGAGCAATAAGTGAGAAGTTTATCTGAATGAATCTCACCTCGTTCACGTCTCTGCAGCCGCTTCAGTCCGCCGGGTGAGACAAGTCCTGAGTCAGCAGCCCTCTCACTCTCTCTCTCTCTCTCCCTCTCTCTCTCTCTCTCTCTCCCTCTCTCTCTCTCTCTGTGAGATGCGCTCTATAGATCCCTCCTAGTTTCATGCAGACTAAAGCAACAAGTGTCTGCCCATTTAGCCTATCTGACAATAACATCTGTATGACTTTAAACTGAAGACAGAAAACTGATTGTTGATGATGCATTTTCTGTTATCTCTATCCTGCAGAACGCCATCAGAGACTCGAGACCACCTCAGGATTCTAAAGTCACTAAACTCCTGGTTGTTCGCCCCTGGGACTGCATGTCCTGTGTGCTGAATTCCTCCATTCCTTCCTAAGGGGGGCTTAGGCTGCAATCTATATTTCCAGACCTGAATTAAGACTCAGGTTTGATTTGGAGAGATGCAGGGAAATGTGATTATAGGGAGTGTAAAGGACACATTGAGAGAGGAAGTTGGGAACAGAAACATGCAGTTAAAGAGATGAAATGCATGAGAGGGGGAATCCCTGGCTGTGTGTTTCAGGATACAACAGGCGTATCCTTTGATAATAAATCACTCACATAGACTCCACGGGTAATCTCCATAATCCCAGATCAACTTCAGATACAACACCACTGATCCTGCTTCTTGGCGGATGAAAGGACTAAATGTTGTTTGCTGTGGATCGAACGTTATTAAAACTGGACGAATGAGAAACGCCTTGTTTGTTCGACTTTCTACTGCTCGGCTTCGCTGCTTCTGATGATGACCCTCTGTCATCCAACCTGGAGGACAACATGCTCAAGTTATGGACCAAAAGGCCAAGCAAATGAAACAGGCGGGTTGTTTTTCTTCCTTTTTTATCTGTGGAATTTCTTAGTCTAATCTAAACAGGCAATTTTTTCATGATGTTGTCTTTTAAGGCAGTGACTCCCAGCCTGGCTTGCGGCCAATGTTCCCTCTAAACTGCGCGCTTGAGCAATCGCGCACTGCTCGCACATTCTCAGCGCACAAGAAAATCTATGCAGCGCATAAAATAAAATTCAACATAAACGTATTAATTAATATCTAATATTAGTCCTAATCTTATCTAATCAATTAAACCAATAATAATAATAATAATAATAATAATTTTGTTTTCTGTACTATTTTGCAACGTAACTCAGTGAGTGACAGGTGTCCAGCCAATGATACGATTCGGTTCACTTACGCTACGCAGCCAATCATAGCATTGACACTATTGCCCTGCCCATTCGCGCCGTGCAGGTTAGCTAGCTAACAACAGTGCGGCGGAGTTACGAGACGCAAATGCTAACTCCTTATCATGGCGAAACGAACGGGCAGCGACACATCCACTCACCAAGCCATTGGAAAAAAGAAATGTGGTTCTTTTAAGCTTCCAGTGCAGATTGTGAAAGAGGATTCAGTTTAATGAATCGTATCAAAACAGCATCCAGAAATCGTCTTGAAGTGGCACATTTGGACCAGCTGATGCACATAAAGTCAAAGCAAGAAGCAGACGAAGCCATCAACCTGGACAAAGTGTACAACCATTGGAGAAGTGAGAAGGACAGACGTGAAAAATAAGGTACAATTTAAGTCAGATTTGTGCATATTCTAGTGACATTTATTAAGATTTTTTACTTATGGATATTAATCATTAAATTATGTTACTACTAGATAATTTATGGGTAGTAGAAATGATAATAAAAAACTGAGTAATTACATATTTTACAGACAGAGTTACAGGAATTTACACTGTAACACAAGCTACAGCACACGTCATTGTGCAAAATGTGAATGTGTTTTAATGTGAACAAAATGTTATGTCTGAAAGGTGTATATGTATCATTTCTTCCAGAACAGGACCTCACACAGGCCAAAGCAAGACTCTTCCCATGGCCAAGCAGGACTGTCACATAAAACATACTACACATCTCATGAACAACAAGATTTTTGTCTTTTTCCTTTAAAGTTTGTCAAATCACTTATATTAAAAGTAAACTAGTGAAAATTGCTGCTGTAATTTGATTCTTTTAATAAGCCATGTAACTTGCTATGATCCAAGGTTTTGAACAGGTGTGATACTGGTGTGTGGCCACAGCGTGCACATCTGATGTTGCTCACAGTGGTCCTCAGTGTGCTCAGGGAGCTTGTGTGTATGCCCAGACACATGAAAAATTAGAGGGAACATTGCTTGCGGCCCTTAAAATGAATCAAACATTGGTAACACTCTTGTCTGGTAATATAAGCCTTCAGCTTACCATAAAGAGTAGAAACAGCTCCTGTTTGTCATCACACTTTGTTTTTTCTACCGATCAAAGTTGAACTCCGCGCAAGATGCTAAGATGCTAAGATGCTAAGGTACAAATGTGACTTCGGCACTGTGAGGTTTTTTTTTTGTTTAAAAAAAAAAAATTTAAATAATTTTTTTTGTTGAAAGACACGTGACAATATTAAGACAATACACAGACATAACAACAAGAGGATGACAAGAACAGTGGGATAAAAGCCAGCAAATATCATATAGTTAGTGTGTGTGTATGTGTGCGTGTGTGTGTGTGTGTGTGAGAATGTTTTTGAGCCTTTTGAGATGGAGGGAAAAATATATAAAAATAATAATAATAATTCAAAAAAACAACAACAAAAAAACAAACAACAAACCAAAAAAGAAAAAATGAAAAACAGGTAAGTATGTGTGCATATGGATGTTCATGCATGTAGGTTGTCCGGCAAGAAAAACAAAACAGAAATCAATAATAGTAAAAAATATATATACACCGGTATATATACTATACATATTTCAATATTAATAGAATGGGTGGTGTCACGTTTGCAGAAACATAGTGAGGGATGACCAGGTGGAATGGTGTTCTGTTGTATTGTATATGATGGATGAGGTTAGATTTTCCATTGAAATATATTCCATCATTAAGTTTCTCCAGTGTGCGATGTGTGTATTATTCCTTGATTTCCAGTTCATGAGGATAGTTTTCTTGGCGATAGTTCGGGCCACAAGGAGTAATTTGCGGTTTGTTTTACTCGGATGTGTTGTTGAGATGTCTCCTAGTAAGCACAGTGAAGGGGATAAAGGGACGAGGCAGCCCAGGAAGACAGACAGTGACTCACTTATTTCTTCCCAAAAGTGATGAACTGGTGTGCAGTGCCAGGTGGCGTGAACATAGCTATCCGGGCTGTTTTGAGTGCAATGTGGACAGACATCTGCACGTGAATCCCATTTGAAACATTTTTTGCCCGGTGTAATGAATTCTGTGAAGTATTTTATACTGTATAAGTTGTAAATTGGCATTTTTAGTCATGAAGTAGATGTTATTGCAGATTTGGTTCCAGAAATCAGCATCAGGAGTGATGGACAGGTCTGATTCACATTTTCTTGATGGTATGGATGATGTTTTTGTCAGACTGTGATATTACTCTACATATTTTTGAGATTAACTTTTTTGAAGAGGGGATATTAATTAATTCTGAGGTTGAGAGGGGTAATTCTAGGTGAGTGGCCTTAATGTTAAGTTTGGATTGAACGGATGATTTGAGTTGCAGACATTCCAAAAATTGATTGCTCCTGAATTGGTGAGTTTTTGAGGTGCTGTTTCTTTTTCTTTTTAAACCTTTGGACAGAGTCAGGCTAGCAGTTTTGGCCTGTTTCCAGTCTTTGTGCAAAGCTAAGCTAACTGCTGCTACTAATAGCTGCCAGCTATAGCTTTATATTTAGCAGAACGTATCATTCTCATCTCAAAGAAAGCGAGCAAGGGTATAATTGAGGAATAAAACCCCCTAAATATACACACACATACACATCCATTGGCCCCATGTTGCAGTTGTTTGCAGTCCTGTCAGAGAACAAGAGGAGGATGAGGCAGAATGTGTGCACACGTGTAACATGAGCACAGCTGTTGAACATTACTGCCTTCGGGTCCCGAGGGTTGAGGTCTCACAGGCTGTTCTGCAGTTATATCAGGAGAACATTCCTCTGGTTTTCCGGCTGATGTAAACTGAGAGACTCGTCTGAAACCACTTGATGCTATCTTTCTGTAAACCTTTGCTATCTGTCGTCTTTGGGAATCAGACGTTCATTTCCCAGCGGAGCTCATCAGTCAGCTGTCTCTCTGTGTCTGTCTGACCCCAGTAATCCTCCTCTTTCAGGTTGGGTTTTATTTGGAACATTGATCTCTCTGTTTGGTATCTATTTCATGAGCTCCAGCAGCATCACATCAACTTCTTCCTCTCTCTGACCTCGGAGGAAGTGAAAAGTCTCACTATTTGTGTTTCCTTGTGGAATCGTTTTTGCCCCCCAAAAAAACCTCACCCCGATTTCTCCCTAAAAAAAAAAAAAATGTTTGTGGTTGACATAATTATGGGGCATTCAAAGATGAAAACCAGCGCTGGGTTCAAAACATTCTTGTGGTTCAGCTTAGGGGAAAAACCGAAGACGATGGCCAGTTGGTATAACTTACAGGCGATATTTGCTGCAGAGTTATGAAACAATTGTGAGTCAACCTAAATGCCAGAGCCTTGTGAGGCACACTGCCCTCTACTGCGTGAATAGCTGCATCATAAAACACACCAGGAAGATGTGTTATTTGCAACTGCATAAAGTCAGCCGGACTAATCTGAAGTCTGATTACTTAGTATTAGTACACTTTGTTATTTGAAGGATCACTAGAGAAGGATCCTAAAGATGTGACCATTAAGTATTTACTGACTTACAGATGAACAAGATGAACTTCTAAAAAGCTCAAAACAGGAACAATAATCCCTTCTTCTGAACGCTGCAGAGCAGCACTCTAAAGACACGGAGGTGAGTGCGTTCACATTCTTGCCATTCTCACTGAAACTTGGCTCTCTCGTGCGTTATCTTTGATTAAAAATGAGTCGTATCCCTCAGAAAAATGGTGAAGCTGTTTCTGTGATGCTGGCCCAAAGCAAAGAAGAATATGGACAGATGATTGAAAACAAAGACCTGAGCTTGCAGGAGCTCACTAGAGTTAAACACCAGCAAGCAGACAAGCTGGAGGAGATTCAGACAACCCTTCAGGAGCTCCACAGTTCACAAGCAGCAGAGATACAGAGGTAGAAATAACTCGAGTCAATTCAGAGCATTTTACTCACCAAACAGTTTCTCCTCAAACCACTTTGTTGCTGTCATGACCCACTTCAAAGGACCAAGGACCTGGAGGAGAATCTTACTGCAAGCAACAAAGAACTTGAAAGGAGAAACACACTTTTAGGTAAGCCTCACTGAGGGAAGTGTGTAGATATTTTATTTGCTGCTCTTTCACACTAATAAATACACGAATAACATATAAACATGTTTTACTCAACAGGAGAGAGCCGAGAGCAGAGTGCAGACAAAGATGAGCAGATCAAAATCCTTGAAGATAAACTGGTCGGGTGGATTTTAGCTTGTTTCTCAGCAGTCGTCAGAGCTCGAACACAAAGGACGAGAACTTGAAGGCACTCATCGTACGCTTTCCTTGTTCTTAGGAGAGAGAATCCAAATCCGTTGAGTCCATGAAGGCTACGAATGAAACCACTGAACTCAGAGTGGAGGAACTCACAGCTGAGCTGTCGGGGAGAACTGAAGAAGTCAAACATTATTATTATTTTTTTTATTCAAACATGTTGTTCGGTTCAGCATGCGTACCGAACCGTGAGCCTCGTACCGAACGGTTCTATACGAATACGCGTATTGTTACACCCCTAATAAATATATATAAATCCTCTTAAAATACTGATATAAATGATTGTGTAATGTTTTATGTAGTTGGGCAGATAGTAGATTAATCGTGCAAATTATGATACAAGCATGAAATCTTGGTATCTGGTCAAACCTGCCTGATTGGCCATTCAAAAATCCAAGATGGCCGCTAATTGAGCCTCCCGAAAATCTGTTTTCTTAATAAAACTTTGTATTTCCCCAATTTGAATGATCTTGGTGTCATTTGTAATTAATAAAAGATGCTTTAATCATTACCCACAACTATAACACTAGAATAATGAATGTGCTGATGTCATTGGACATTTAGTGGAAAAATTAACGACTCAGTGTCAATTAATAATTCAACTCTTTTATTGAAATCATTTCCTTCAACTATGTTCAAATTGAACATTACAATAATATGATATCGAACTGGACAAAACAAACTGTATGGCACTGGACACTTAATTCATCGAACAATAATACATTTGATATTAAAGATAAATGTGTAACTTATAGCTCATTCCCAGACTAGTCTAGTCAGCATGGACGGTACTAAAGTTGTAACTCATTCAATAAATGAAACAACTGTACTTCACATTTTAAACATTGTAAAATATGCTACATTTTCATATAAGATCGACAATATTATTCTAAACACGAAATCAAAGCAGCTAAATTCACATGTACAACATTATAAGACTAGTTGCTGGGATATATCCGCACCGTTGGAAAGTAGTTGAGATTCTTTATGGAGATTATAACTATACATAACATATGAAACATTGCTAGACGAGTCAATCTAGACGGAAACTAATTATCTTACAGCACTAGATACTGAACTGATATGAAAATCAACAATTTTGCAGTTGCAATGAAGTGATTATAACCAATTGTAACATGAACATTCTTTTTGTTTTTATCGTTTTTCAGTTCTTTAAATGCAATTTTACTTACAATTGCTGAGGACTTAGCCTCAAACTAATATGTAGCGCCACATTTAGGTGCATTAATGTCAATGTCACTGTTCAGGGGGTATCATTTCGATCTGAATGTCTGCAGTAACTCCGCACAAAGGTACGGTCATCGGGCACATTCATCTTCCAACTGCTACTGCTCACATATGCAGCTGCAGAGTGCTGTACATGGAAGTCCCAACTGAAAGCACTTGCACCTCCCATGGCTACTTTCCTTACAGGAACACTTGGCCAGTTCCTGACAGCTGGCTGCGATGGGCGGGGTAACGTCGACTAACATACCTGCCATTTCTCTCCTTTCTGTGTCCACCCCCAATCAGTAGGACTGCCGATGTCTGGCCTGGAGATAGTTGTCTGGCCCCAGATGATCCCAGCCTGATAAGCAGCACGCTTTGCATGTTCTCTCAGGACTGCCTGAGTTGGTGGAATCGAGTTGTGGGGCCTTTGTTTGCGGGCAAATAGATCCAGTCTTGCTTCATCCACACCAGTAACTGCGCTTGATCTATCGTACATGAGGACAACAAATCTCTCTAACTGTTGCAGGTCCAGGTCACTAATTGATGTTGGATGCTGGCTGAGATTGGTGAAGGTTTCAGAAACTTCAGCACAAATGTTCCAAGTCTGCCGTGCTGTCTTCTTCCCTTTCCCATGAAATGCAGACGCAATGTGTGAGCTTGAAACGGCTGATCAATTGTTGTAATGTAAATACCTGATGTCCCCCCCCCCCCCCCCCCTGCTGTGTGCTGAGATGTTTAAGAGCAGGAGACAAACTGAACTCTTGGCTCATCCTCTGCGGACTGTGTTGCAGTCAGTATGACGGTGAAGCCTTCTCTGCGCAGAGAATGAATACTTTAACAACTCCTTCTCTCAATGTTTCTTGTTTCAGTATTATAGGACTCACTCGGTACTATTGAATAGTTTTTCCACCACAAACTTGGCGTCACTTACAGGATTCCTTGAAAGATCATCGGGAACCGACTGCAGACGGGGACTGATCATCCAGGAGGCTTCTCCTCCTGCCTCTGTGCCTCCACACATTCTGGAGAGGACCGTTCAGTGGTTCCTGAGCATCTTCACTGGGATCCTAAAGGACCTGATTGAGTCCAGATAAACTTCTAAACATCCGGTGAGATACTGAAATTTGGAAGATTGACTCTGAAGGTTTGTTTTGGGTTTTTTGTTGACTTAATGTCAAATTGGGATTTTAAAAGTGCACTGATTTAGGAAATTGAATATTTTTGTCAATATTCCTATTAGCATTTAACATGTGTGGATATTTGTTGACATCTCATGTGAATGCTGTTGTTCGTGAAAGGTTGGGTAGATACGGTAATATAGGATACTACTTTTAGGAGTGTTCGAAGAATATTGCTGAGTAAAGGAGGACGGGGAGAAAAGGGTGAGTGTTTGATTGTCACGTTAAATACCTTAAAGGTTGAACATCTTACAGGTAGACATCAAACACTGAAGTCCTTCAACCTAAGACGAAGAATCCGTAAGGAGACTGGAAAGAAAAAGATTAGACTTATGCTGCGTTCACACCGGTCACGTTGATTTTTTGACGCACGTCGAGATTACATACAAAGTCTATGCACAGACGCGATGAGACTGGCGCGCCGCGATTTTGCGATGGCGCGGCGCGTTTTTGCGTTTTTGCGTTGGACGCGTTTTTGCGTTGGACGCCGCAAAATCGCCAACACGCGAGTTGAAATTTTTCAACTTCTGCGAAATAATCGCGTGACGCTGTGGCGCGATAGCTTATCAGCGTTGAGTTGCTCCCCCTGTCATCACTGGCTTCCTGCCGTTGTTGAATCAGGAAATAAATCCTGTAGCCGTCTGTGTTCACCCAGAGCTCTACGATACCTCATATCAACAGAGACCGGACCAAACTATGTGTATACATGTGTGTGTGTAAACCATACAGTACAAACAATGAATAGACGCTGCTGTTGTTGAGAAGGAAACTCAGGTGAACAGACTTAGGTCGAGACGTTTAGCTCAATTCAAGCAATAAGGTTTATTTGTAACAGAAGTATTATGTCCAGCAGTTAAACGTGCACGGACCCTAGAAAAGTGAAACTAAAAGGCGCTTAAGCAGAGTGCGCACGCGGTGTATAGGTTCTCCCTTCTGGAAGCCTATTGGTGGAATACAAAGTAGGAGGCGGATCTGTTTCTAGCTTTCAGACAGCCTCGTTGGAGCACTGGGCATCTCCGCCCACACTGGCTCACGTCCCGGGACCGCCTTCTCTGGATCATCAGTGCGTGTGCATGTTGATGTAGCAGCATATTGTTATGTTCGGCCGACTAGATAAGCGGGGCGCCTCTTTATCTCTAAGACGGAGCAGGCAGTTGAATCTGGTTTTCTGTAAGACTATGTGACAGTTAACTGGGGCAAAGGCTATCCTTCAGAGTTCTAGTACTTTCCACTTTGTTCAGGCGAGCGCTAGAGTACCCCGCCTGGAGTATTTGACCTTTGTGCACTCGAACTCACATATCCGCGTATAAACTGTGTTTAACATTAAATTAATGTATATTTTATTTACACCGTATTTACGTCTACGTGACGTTATTGAGTGCTGATGGAGCTGCTACGATGTTAGCATAGCCTAGCACCGATCCATCAGAGCTCCATTGAGAAGACCAGTAGCCTACAAATCGGTATCATTACGTAGTTATTTCGGAGTCCCTTTTTGTCGGAGAAGACAAGTACAAATCGGCATCATTATGTAGTTATTTCGGAGTCCCTTTTTGTCGGAGAAGACAAGTACAAATCGGCATCATTATGTAGTTATTTCGGAGTCCCTTTTTGTCGGTTTATTGCCGTTGAATCACAGCCAAATCAGTTTATGTTGTGTTCCTACAGCTGTAGTAAACAGCGACCGGTGACTTGCTAGACACAGTGAATACAGCTTGATACAATCCACGGAGCTCCTCTGAACAATATTATGAACCAGACATGACGGCGTTTGGCATTCCGATGTTTGAGGGACTTCCACAACACGTACAAAGCAGCAATTGTCCTTATTCCTTTCACGGTTGACAGCGGAAAGAAATGGCGGCCAGGTGAACGGCTTCCAGTCGATAAACCACGCCCCCTCTCCGGCGCTACGCGATTTTGCGGTGTTTGGTGTGAACACGACCGGCGGCGTGTTGGACGTGATTTTGCAGTGCGTCAAAAAATCAAGGCGACCGGTGTGGACGCAGCATTAGACTTTCAATCTCTAAGGATAAATCTGTCTCGGTAACGGCTTAACTTTGATTGTGCCCTAAACAAATCCACAGACTCACGGTGACGACTGTATTTAAAGTATAAGTGTACACTGACTGTGCCTCAAAATGGGTGCACAGGGAAGTAACCAGGTTCCTCCACCTGAAGGGCCTAATGTCATTTTCATGAAGAAAAAGTTTGGTGAAATGAGTTGTTAACATCTGAATGAATGGGTTAATGAATGTGGGTTTCCTCAAGGAGGATCATTTAACAGATCAGGTTAAAAAAGTTACAGAAATGATAGAAAGTCACAAAAGAAGTTTGAAAATGTGGAAGGATGAATCTGAAAGTAGGGAAAGAAAGAAATAGTGTAAAAATATGTCTAAAGTAGATAAACCAAATGAGAAAGAGGCAGATAAAGCTTCTCAGAAATCTTCTTCTCTCTATCCCTCACTGCACAGGGTGGATCCTGAACTCGACGCATGTCCTCCCCCACCTGCACCATATGTGGCCCCTCCACCCGGTCCAGCAGCACAGCAAGGCCCGCCCACACCAAGACAGCCTGACTTCGACCCATCTCCAACCAGCACTCCTACTAGCAGCACCATCTCCTCCGTCGCCAACCTCATGCAGCAGGCCGCACACGCCATGTCCCAACTAGCCAGCCCAGCCAAGTCACATGAGGACCTGGGAACAACTGGAGACGCAGTGAGAGGTTCCTACAACCACTCACGTGACACCAGAAGTGGACGAGGACCATGAACAGACGACGACGAGGAAAGACCTGAACTCTCATTCCCGATGGTCCAAGTGGCAGGTCCAGATGGAGCAATGATGGTCCACAGATCCTGGACTGACAGAGACATGACCGATGCCCTGGCACATCTGCCAGACCCCCAAGTATCAGGCACAACGTTTGGTGATGAAGTTATCGTATTCTGCCGTGAGTTTAGCCAAACTGAAGGAGAACTTAGACGCCTCCTCATGAAGAAACATTGCCCAGCCAACTATGCCAAGGTTCAAGCAGCCTGTCAAGGAAATGCCAGACAGGTACAAACCAACTGGGATCACGCTGACAATGCTGCATATAGAGACATGATTACCTACTGGTTACAGCTTTGACAATTGCTTTCCCGCCGAGAATCAACATGACAAAAACAACATCATGCAAGCAAAAGCCTGGTGAAACTGTAGCAGACGACTACGCCAGACTCCATGTTGTTTCCAACGAGCACAGCGGTCTGAGCTTCTGATAAGAAGCACCTGCAAATGGATAGCAAATGGATATAAATAAATCATTTTATATATGTCTGTGTTTTATATTATAGTGAGTATTATGATATGATATATATTATTATATTATACAGAATATTATTATGTGATATATATATTATTATATTATACAGAATATTATTATATGATATATATATATTATTATATTATACTGAATTGCTTGTGAGGGGGACAAAAATACGATGTCCTGATGTGTTTGTTTAAGTGTTATTTACTGCTTTCTTTCATGTTGGAATAAATGTTAAATATTTAACTGCAAAGTAGTAATGCGTGTTTGATACCTTCATTTTTTGCATTAAATCATTCTGGGATGTTTGCTGAAATTGATTGGATGTGGCACAGCCCTACCTCGAACATTTTCCACCAGCCGCCACCGGGTATAAGCAAGATAATTTATAAAATGTTAGTAAATGATGAATAACTTATTTAGATGTACATTAGTCATGCATTTATACATATAATGGTTAGGGACTATGTTAATATATGCTTTATAAACGCATCTTAATACTGCAATTCATGATTAATTCATGATTTATTAAGGTAGTTACTACTCGTTAGCCCTTTTACACGTAAAGCCCTTTTGTGTAAATATAACAGTTTTTATATGACTGTTGTGTTATTTACCCAAACTGGTTGCAATATGTTATCATCCACTCAAGCTCTTTATTAACTCACATGTCATATTTTGTGACTGATACGTTGACTCACAATGCATTTATGAAAAAAAGCTCAAACTTTAGCTTGTTGTGTCTAACACCGGGTCAGAATAACCGATTGTCTTGCATTTGATTGGTGACCCAGAAAGATGCCAGCTTTACACAACACAGCGAGATGCCGGCTCTAACTTTATTGCATAATTGTTCCATTTGGGTCAGCAAAATGTGCCACTAAAAAGATTACGAGTACTGAGACACTCAGCAGAAAGTGCTCTATTTAGTGCCATTTATGAGCACTGATGAAAAGCAACATGTGTGTTGCTTCTTACTGACGCGGCGAAACACCGCATATTCTCTGTGAGGTGAACGGATGTCGCTGGTTCCAGAGTTAAATGTCAAACCGCACTCTAATACACATTCTCACTCTCACACACACACACACACCACCAGGACCACCTGACAGGACATGTCAACACTCACAACTACACGCACACGCAACTCATTCTGCCTCTCGCACTCTTTCTCACACACATGCCCAACCCTCAGCCCTCATTCCACAACGACACAGGAAGTCAAAGGGTGACCCACTTCTACCAGCAGCTTTATTTTGTTTGGTCGCTGCACAGACGTCACGACAGTGTGCATCGGAAATACACTGCATGTAGACAAGAGCAGCAACATCTACCACCGGCCTCGATGATTTACAGGAATCTAGAAATCGAAATCTAATACACATTATTCTAATACTTGTCTACAATAATGATTCATTAGGTGCGAAATTTATCTCTTAAACAGCAGGAACTTATTTATTAAGTTGAACAAACAAATGAGATCGACTACAAAATACATCAGCGGCAAACCAGCTGCCTGACAGCAGATCAGTATGAACTAGAATCAATTCATTAAAACGCTTAAATGTTGGTCAGTTTCAAACCCTTAACCAAGCGAGCGATGACAGACATCATGTACATTCGATCAGATTTAACTCAGCAAAGCTCATATGTTCTCTATTATGAGTCATTTATCACTATTTACAGAATCAAAACACATTTAAATCATGTTTCACTGCTTTCAAAATCCCAAATCTGCCTGCAGGAATGAAGATTTCTTATATTTATATATATTTAAGTTAAAGTAATTCAAAACAAAACCACAAAACTGTATTTTTTGTGTATTTTTAAAACACAGTTATCAATAACTGACACCAGCATTTAGTTTAAAGTAATGGCAACTTTCATGCTTTGATACACTGAAGAAAATGCAGCGTACTGACGGTATTGTACACATTCAACAATGAGGTATTGTACACCGTTCTACACATGTTTCGGCCAAATAATGACTCAGCAGTATGTCTATAAACAATATACACAACTGGTTGACTTGTAGTCTCCCTCACATGTCTGACTCTCTTTTATTAAAGGTCCGGTTATTCTTTCACCATGCGGTGTCATCAGACTGTCCATTGAAACTCTGCTCTCACTTACAGGCCCAATTATCTTTCCCCAATCTCACCAGGACAAATGACCGTACAATCATTGTCCTTAGTAAGCAAAGTAAATCAAATGTTGATTCGGAGTAAATACAGCAACATAACACCAGAACAGAATTATCACCCAGCGCCGCAGTAACCATCAGCTCCAAAGAGCGCTTTAGCGAGTTTTGGAATTGCAGCCCACAACTCCACTGCTTTGGTTGACTCTCAGCGCTCTTATTAACCGTGTTGGAAGCAGCAGCAGGCAGCTGGTGGTCAGCTGGAGAACATAGTTTAACATTTAGCAGCTAAGGAGCCAGATATTTCCCTCAGTAGCTGGTGGAGACGGAAACAGAGCAAAGAAGAGAATGACTATCGGACTTACATTCATCAAGTGGTCAGAAAAATGACTTCATATAAATGTTAATGTAGCTCAGCGTCTGTTGGAGGCAAATGTTTGCTAAGACGCTAAGACGATGTGCTTTCAGCTTGTTCTGCTGTCCCGAAGTGACTAAAGACTGAATCAAGCAAATAAATCATGGAATTTGTGATTTTTTTCTTGTCAAAACTGCACAAAAACTCCACATATTCTATCAGAGATGCTCGCTTCTACAATCAGAATCGAATAAACGATCAGTCAGGTTGCTTGTGATGTAAACACACTAATTCTTGTCGACACACGACAGATTTTTCAGATGGATTTATTGCTGAATGTAGTCTGCAGCTCTTTGAGGGTCAGATACCCTGTTTTACAGGGCTCCACAGGCATGGAGGAAGACCTGCACATGGCACCAGCCATAGGCCAGGCCGCATAGTTGCCACAAGCAGCTGCATCAGGTACCTCCACCTGTTGGCTATCAGAGGATACCAGAGTTAGAGTGGGAGCGGTAGGAGGGCGTGGAGCAGAGGAGGTTGGGCACATCTGGGAAGGAAGCTGAAGAGGGAGAATGAGAAGAGGCGGGCTCGGCTCGTCATCTGAAACCTCCTCCTCTTCTACGTTAGCAAACCTTTCATCTTCATTGCCTTCTTCGTCTTCCCTTCCGATGCCAAAGCCGGAGTCTGGGCTCTGCGGCTCCCTCTTCAAGCTCTCGTAGGTGTCGAGGGACGGGTGGAGGCAGAGGCGAAGGTTGAGGCTGTTGTGGAAATCATCCTGATAGGTGAAGTAAGCAGGATTGGGGTCAGTTCGTGCCGAGCTGCTGGAGGAGCTGGACATGAAGTAGCCCATGTTGGAGAAGCAGGATGAAGAGGAGGAGGAGGAATTGTCGACAACCCCGCTGGTGTCTGAGCCGGCCGAGGGGTCGCTCCTGAAGTGAAGCAGGGCGCTGGTGGAGCTGGAGGAGGGAGAGGCGGAGGGGACCTCGTCCCACTTTTCGCATATCTCAACCGGGGAGATGCTGTCGCATGGCTGGGCTGTGAAGAATGACTCGGAAGCTGACAGAGGATTCAGCCATTTCTAAGTAAAAGGAAAGAGAGAGTTGGAGTAGAAAACACAGCTGAAGAAAGACACGATAGCAGTGTTTCTGGAATGTGTAGTCAAAGAAGTTTCAGAAAGTCTTGACAAAGTTTCTCTAAGCCCCAACATATATTATACTGTTTTCACAGGCCAATTAGTACTCGTGCAGATGAATCGGGATCCTTGTTTTACAATAATTTGAAAAAAAGGAAAATTTACATAAAATTCTGATATATTAGACAAATTGTAACAACAGTTGGAAATCACGTAACTCCAGTACTTAGTTACTTAAAGGCAACGTGATTTCAAGTCACTGAAGAATTTACACTTGATGCTAATTTATACTTTTACTTTGCTACATTTTAAAGGGAAATATTGTATTTTGTTAACCCACTAAATTAGTTTGACAGTTTATAGTGAGGTATTACTGCTTTCACATAACAAAATAATGCCAGCACTCTTTCCACCACTGGAGCGTTTGTAGGGTTGTACTTGTATCGTGTTGCCATGACTGACTGTAAACAGTGAGAATGAAATTGGTCCCAGCATTGAACCCTGGGAGAGGAGAGACAGTAGAAACGAAAAATCTTTCCGGCGACCCAGGTGTCCCAACCCACTGCCACAGCCTATTGTATTAATTGTGGTGAATTCCTGAAGACTTTCGATGTGGCTGTGAATCACAGTGAATTGAGCGGTTTCGTTCTTGTGAGCAGACTAAAATCCAACAACTAATCAATTGAATCAATGTCGTCAAACGAATGTTGAAGGATAAATTACAGAAAGGCCCAACAAGTTTCTTCAAATTTAAGAAGAAATCCAACTAACAAAGTGACCTGTGTGTGTAAATAGTGCTGGGTAAAGGCGTTAGTCAGTGAAGCGCATCTGTCAAAATGCTCTATGTGGTAAGGACATCGTGGTAAAAAGGATTTCTGTTTACCTTTAGATTTCCTCCGTGTTCAGAGTGGAGCGTGTGGAAATATTCAGAAGGGTTTGGTACTGGCTTCCCTTTGAGGAGCCTGAAATGGCAAAAAAGGGAGCCATGAGATAAGACATAGTGCATGCCAACACACACACACACACACACACACAGACACACACAAGCCAACGTTATACTCACCCTCTGCTCGCACAACTCCAGTAGACGACGACCGTGACAATGAGGAGACCCAAGCTGAACATCACTCCCTGCGCTACCAGTAAAGTCTGACCCAGAAACCACCCTGAAACAGAGAGCTGACGTTACAATGTGCAAAAAGGCAGGTTAATAGGGCTCAGATCATTGAGGAACATGGGATTATATAGCTGCATGTCATCAGCATAGTTACTTTTGACGCAACATAATTAGTTCATTAAGAAGTAGGTGAGGATGGGACATTGGGACATTTGAGGCTCTGAACCACTGCTCCAGGATCGATAGCATTGACTTGTGCAACATTTGCTTAAATGGTAGTGAATTGAGAAGGAGGCAGGAGAGGAGCATGACTGTGATTATTGGAATATTTGCCTCAATAGTTAATATTTTGTTGTGAAAGAAGGCTGGTTCAACACCAGACCCCTTATAGCGCCAACAAGGAAGCAACCATATATGTAACTCTGTTTGGCGGTGCTTGGTGTTGACCCTGAACCAGAATGGAGGACTACATTTCCCAGCAGGTCTGGGATCAGTTTGGGATCCAGGAGAGCAGATATCTATTTCCTCGTTAAAATGACAGCTGTAAGCCTGTGAGCTGTTTTAGTTGTCATTCAAAGAACATGGAAATGCAAAATGTTGTTACCTTGATCCTGTGATGTTGTCACCACGTCTGGCACACCCAACCAGGATGTCGTTGGACTCCAGTTGCTCCAGTGACTGTTGGAAACTTTGGGTTTGACTCTCACCCTGACCTGGCAGTGCCCCTTTAGCTTCCAAGCAGATATGCTGAGCTCTTGTTCTAGTGTGGACAGAGTCCTGGCCTCCTGGTAATGGCACAATTCGGCGCAATATTAAAATTGGGTTGTATCCCAACAAACAGAATTGATTTGTCAAAGGGATTTAAATCACCAGTAACATCAGTTCTGTTGCGAAAAATACATATGAGCGTACAACATAAAGAGCAAACTATAGTGGAAATGAAATACCTGCAAAACCAGAAGCATTCCCATCAGCCTCAGCTGTACTTGGTGTTTAGTGCTAATTAGCAAATGTTTGCATGCTAACATGCTAAATTAAAACGGTGGGCATAGTAAACACTGCTAAACATCCACGTGTTAGCATTGGCATCGTGAGTACGTTAGCATGATGACATCAGCATCTAGCTTGCAGCACCTGTGCCTCACATAGCTGCGGCCATGGCTCTAGGGTCTTGATCTTCTTTTATGCACCTGATTTACTCTTATGCTTAAATAGCATGTTACAAAAAAGAGTGTAGTAAATATGAGTTGTATTTTTTATAAAATGCCCGTGAATGTGCACTTACGTTCCATGACTTGTTCTTCTGTTTGATCTGAACTTGGAAGTCAAAGGATGAGAGGTAGGTAGAGAAAGGAGCGCCTAAGCTCCATGATATCCTCGTCTCGTTGACAGTGCTGCTGACATTGGGGACACCTGGAGGATGCATTTTGACTGTAAACACAGACACACACACACACACACACACACACACACACATATATCATAATGTGTTTCAGATGGGCCTCCTAAACACGTTATCGTGGTGGAGACTTTTTTTGTTGTTGACTTTTCCGGCATTCTTTCGTAGTGAATGAGAAATGATGTCAAATCATTTTTAGAACCAGATTTGTGAATTACTTTACAGAAGCAACTGAAAAGGTCAGAAGTAAGAGGCGCTCACTGTGACTGTATGGTGAATAGTTCGTGAGGTTCTCCACCATCGTCCCGTTACACTCCACTCGTAGGTAGGGCATGTCTCTAAAAGTGTTGAACAGCTGGAGGGACCCATAATAAAATCAGTTACAGGGAAGACATGAAATCATATCAATCATTTAGCTTTGCAGCGAGACTGTTGATTGTTCTCAAGGATTTATTCTTTATTTCAGTGACTCAACAGGGTAAAATAGAGACGTCCGTTCGATGTTTACATTTTCTTATGGATGACATGTTGGTGACTTACTTCCTTTTCAAAGACAAAACTGCAGCCTGAAGGAGCGTTTCGGTGATGTTTCAGCTTGCAGCTTCGACTAAGTAAGAAAATGGACAAAAATCACCACAAACTGTTGCAAAGTCGGACCAACTGACGGAGCTACCCCGTTACCATGTTTTTATCTCCAACGCCCGACATGAAATGAATACATGTCTCTAACATCTTACATAATCGTTGCCTGTTGTCTCTCGTAGTTCTTGGTGACCCAGGTTGTCTTCATACCAAAGACCCAGCAGTCCACACCAGGAGCCACGGCAGAGCTGTCCCACGTACAGCTGACATTGTTGACGAAGTCATTCACGCAGGAGAGTCCTTGAGTGGCTGAGACATAACAGGAGAAGAGAGATTGGGACGGTGCCACTTTATCAGTGCCGTTGGACTCGTCCTTCATGCGGGACACTCCAAGAAACCAGCGGCCTCTTTTAACTTCTCGGTTAAAGTGTAATCAGTCAAATTCACTTTTGAGGAATGATAAATGGTCATGTTTCAGTTGATAGACTGCAATTCATAAATGTATGAATTATGAGTTATGAAGTATCGTTACGACTTGAAGAAAAGAGACTTTGCTTCAAAAACAACAACAAAAAATCAATGTAAAATACGTTGTGTTATTTTCTATCCCGTGTGTTGGAAGGACGGTAACATAGAGACAGAGACAGTTCCAGGTGAGACTCAGTTATACCTTGCACGCCTTTGTGAGCGTGTGCTGCAGGCACTGAAAACAGACCCACTAGGACGTATAAGGACACCAGGATCCCCACGGCCATGACCACAATGTAACTGTGAACAGAGGAGACACATCATCGGTACATAATGTGCACTAGAATGAGACTCTGAATCAATACCGTTAAATACATTCACATATTTGGCAGAAGAAAGCGGCGCTTTGGAATATGTATCTCGTAATTGCAGAGCTTTCTTTTTCTTTATAACGTCGTTATTATTTGACGCTATTGTCCTTGTTACATTCATATCAATGAAGCATATTGAATTGAAACTGGGCGGATTGAGAACAGTGTCTACCTCTGCGATTATTTCTTTATTATGGAGAGAAACTCATTTCTGAAACTGAACAGGCAAATCGTCATCGGCAGAGCGGTGTACAGGTCTGAGAGCGAGAAAACAACACTAGATCCACACTGAGCAGAATACTCACCCTGAGCAGGCGGCTAACGAGCAGTTATGAGTGAAAGCTCGCTGAGAGCACTGGCCCCGTATTACATTATGTTAACAGTGTGCTATGAAGAACGAGTTTCTAATCGGTCATACTGATAATCATTCAGAGGTTTCTTTTTAAAGTCAACGGTCGTGACTGTGTTTTTCCGTCAAAGCCTGAAGTGAGCGTGACCGTAAGTGACTTTATGGAAAGTGCAGATGTGTCACCGTGTATGATATTACAACATAATGTACAGGGGGAACAGAAAACACCTGCTCCTGATAACAAACAGCAGGTCAGGAAAGTGACATAATATCGTCGAACAGTAAGAGCCAGAGTGTAAAGACGCTGTGAAAAAAAATGAAAGTAGTAGAATACATAGACTCAAGTTGTTACAGCTTGCACATTATTCTCGAATGATTTCTGACAGCGACAGTGAGAAGAAAGTGACACAGTACCTGATGAGCCTCGGTCAGCACGGGTAGCAGAGGGTCCCTGAGAGGAAACACATTGCAGTCTCCTCTGCTGGACTGACGAGTTCAGAAGACTTCCTTCTCTTCTGTCTCTTTCTGCCCCTCTGTCTGTCTACTCACACATCACCATCTCAATCTCCCTCCCCTCCCTCCCTCCCTCCCTCTCTCTCTCTCTCTCTCTCTCTTTCTGTCGCTCATCCCTCCGTCTCCTCATTCTCGCCCCTCTGTCTTCTTTAAAGTGCCCAGTGACATTTTCCACTTGTAACCACATAGCCTGTGTCAGGGGGCTTACAGGAAGCCTCATGAGGCTGTGTGTGATGGTGTGAGAGGACGGGTGGGGGTGGTGGGGGAGGAGGCGGTGGTGGGGGAGGAGGCGGTGGTGGGAGGGAGGGGTACTGCAGAGCAGAGCAGGCTACCTGGACGCCGTTAAGATAATAATTGCACCGAAAACAAGAAATACAAAGCACGCCACATCCTGTTTCAATCACGTAAAGTGGCTTTGTACAAAAGGGAAACTCGCACGTTGTCCTATGAAGTGGTTGATGTCAGTGAAACAGCTTAAACTGAAGATTCAGAGGATTAAAGTGGCTAAAGCTACCAGATTTAGAACCGTGGGGTTTATTTAAATTGAAAACACACACACACACATTCAGGAGTTGTACGGCGTGAAAACCACTGCTGTTACAGCCGCAACCACTGCAGACGCAGACGAACACTTCTCATGTGCTTCTATCGCGGCAAAGAGGAAAGTCAAAGCAGCAGCCTGCTCCTCGCTCAAAGGTCACTGAACATTTCATTTCCTCCGATTGTTAGTTTGCTCATCCGTCGCAGTCTGTTAATGAAACTTCTGGTCTCATATGTAAGACACCTGTCCATGAGAGGGGACTAATATGTAAAAAGAAATCAAGAGAGGGTCAAGATTTAAAAATAAATATTTAATTTGATCCCTTTTCTTGTGAGATTTGCTGTTTAAAAAAAGGTTGAATAGTTGCTTGAGTGCACCATTTGTTATGTTTACCATCATTTTTGCAAATAGTGATTCTATCTTGTGAGAATGATTGAGACATTAGCATATCAAGTTTGAAATCAGGGTGGGGTTGATGAATAAGAGGGTATCATGCTTAGGTATCTTAGTGTCTTATGCATAAACTCTCGAATAAAGCGGTGCAGGATACGACTGCTTTATCCGCACATCTGATTGGTTATCTACTTTACTTTTCCAACTCAAAGGGAGCGTCCAAACCACAAATGAATATGCCCGGTGAGGATTTTTCACGACATCTAATGTCAAACATAAAGTTCAGCCCCCTCTCCCACCCCAAATGACTTTCGTACACTCTCGAATTATCAACAGCAGGCTTTGTTCATCACGCAAGGGCCTCCGCCATGCAACAATATATGACATAAGACTAATGCGAGCTGCCTGGAGATTTTATATAACGAAAAGTATTTGTGCAAATGAATGTCAGTCAAACTAAATATGGAGGATGAAGTCATGTTGCAGATGGAGATTGAAGAAAAGGGGGGGGGGGGTGAAATGGAGAAACGTTTGTAAGAGTGTAACAGTAAGTAAGGCGCAGAATAGCTCAGATCAATGTCAGTATCTGCAAGTGCTCATCTCAGCCTTAAAGTTCAATGAAGGGCCATTGTGCAACGCTCATCCACGCTGTACGTAGCCGTACAAACCACACGGCATTCACGCATACAACAACAACAACTGTTGCAACACATTGTGTTTGAACTCAGAAGGCGGCAGCAGCCGCCTTGTTTGGGTGCCTGAGTGGGTTTCAGGCCTGCAGTGGGCCAGAGGTTGATCAGATGCACTCACTACAGGTGTCAGCATCAGCTCGCAGCGGTAACAGGAGAGACACAGGCAGCGGAGGGCTGGAGCGTGCAGAGAAGGGGCAACAGGAAGAAAGAAGTAAGCGTGCATCTCTCGCCGAAAGGTCAGAGTCGGCCGAGCCGGAGTCGGGAAGCTGCCGAGATGGCCAGAGCAGTGTTTGTGCTCAAATGCAAGAAGAAAACAGTCTCATCAACAGACCACAAAGACAATGGGGGGGTGGGGGGGGGTTGTGAGGGTGAGAAGGTGAGAAAAATAACAAGGGAGGACACACTCATATTGAAAGACCTGTAAGTCTCTAAAAGAAAAAGTGCTACTCTTACATTTTTAGGAGGTAGTACATATGTTGCTGATTTAAAAACACTATGTCTGCTTCGTCTATTTAACAGTTTGACTCACAGCGGAGAAGTCAAAACACTTTCGTATGTTCGATTCCTGCAAGTCAGGGCCAGAGTTGACGAAGCTCCATATCCTGTGAGGCTGTAGTTGTGGTTGCACATTGGTGCTTTGAGCTACATGTTCATCTTTACATGCTCACAGTGACATGAACACAAGTAGGCCTGCAGCTGAGGCTGATGGGAGGGAAGGCCTAATTATAGTTTTGCAACTATTGAGTCATAAACTAAGAATTAAGCTTATAATTCTGATGCTATAACGGCAAAACATGTAGAATTATACCATTATCATTATGCAAATTAAGAATATGCATCAATGCTTTTCTTCCCCCAATACCTCTTAAAAGAGCATCTGAACTGACGTGTGAACTGCTTTCCACTGATTCAGCCATGACATTCGCTTCACGTGAGTAACAGATGAGTTTAATCTCTCCATGTAGATCAGTGCTGATGACCTAAGTTCTCAGTTTACAGTGTGTTGTTGAGTCACCGGCGTCTACATCGTCAACCGTTCCTCTCAGCCTGCTTGTCTCTGTGTAGTGAAGAAGCGATCAGACTGCTACAGATACTCATCTTCTGGGTCTGCCTTGGTACGAGAGGCAGCAGCTTGTGACAAAAGGCAAGTTTCAGTGGTTTTTCTTGAAACCACCTCCATCCTGCTGCCTTTACACATCACACAGAGAGACAAGTAACCCCTCCAGCTGCTGCTAGCACGCAGCGGTTTAGCTACTTTAGTTTTAGTCCGAGGTAGGGAGCGCTTTGTGTTTTATGTTCCCTAGATGTTAAACAACACTTGTCAAAATCTCATCTTCAGGTAGGAGAAGAAAAAAAGGAATTCAAAAAACAATGAACAATTCACGCTTTTTACATTATATCTGAATAAATGCACACACACAATATAACCGATTACAGTTTAGCTAAGCCTAAATCAAAGGTTTATCACGGATATCTTTTGTCAAACCAATAATCTTTCTAGTGGTGTTTCACCTCTCACATAACCCTCCTCTTGTTTGTTTATTGTGAAGCGTCAAGCTACCAGCATGTATGTTACTGTAGTTTTACTTTATTATATGTAAGTGTGAATCACAAGGGACCAGTGTGTGATGTGGTCGCCACGACCTCACTTTGCGTTGCTCCTTTTTTTCATTTCCGTCAGCGTCTTGTCGAGCTTCTGGTTCATGATGTTCCTCTCCGTCCACTGAACTGCAGGACGAGCCACAGAAACAAATGTTGGGAACCGTGAAAGATGAAATGCAGCACATCGGAAACAAACAAGACCAGAATATAGAGAGGAGCAGGAGGAATAAATGCTCGCCCGACCCATTTCATCCGTCTTGTGGCCGTACCAGAGGTGGGGGTCGGCAGGCCAGGCGGATGGAGGGTGGCTGACGTAGGAGTCCCTGGAGACGGACGTCCATGTTAAAGAAGCACCTGGAGACAGAGGGTTCAGTGGGTGAATTAAAGGGGAAAGAGAAGAAAACAAGTGTGAAAAGGGAAATAAATTGTACAACCATACACGTGAATCTCTGAGTCTGTACAATAGCCTACTTTGATCTAAATGCTGACGTCAGCATGCTAACATGCTCAATACGTCAAAGTTAACATGCTGATGTTTAAGCAGGTTTCACTTTTGACTCTTTGTTCTGTAGTTTGACATGTTAGCATTTGCAAGTCAGATCTAAGCCCAAAGTCAGCTGAGGCTGATGGGAGGGTCAATGTTTTGCACATCAAAAAGTATTGGACAAAATTCATATTTTGAGATGACAGTGCTAAAACAATGGTTTGACAACCCAAAACATGAGTGTTTGTAACAGTTAATTCGGTCAGAAATTGAAGATATAGTACGAGACGTCGGTTCAGCCACTTCAGGTACACGTGTGTCGTGTGGGAAATCTGAACTACGTTGCAACGTTAGGATGTCTTGTGTTTTATTAGCCAACACAGTTTTTAATGTGAGACTAGTTTAACGTTTGCTGAACAGTTATGAGACAGCGTTCAATGCTTACGTGTAGAGTAACAACTAGTATATATCAGTTATATAGCAGGACCTATCTAAAGCTAGCTAACATTAGCCACCATAAGCTAGTGGGCAAACCAGACCAAGTAATCTACAGCAACAAAACCTCTCAGTGTATTTAATTGAGAATGTTTTTGGGGGGATTTTTGGAGAATTCAACTGTTCATTTATAGGAGGAATGTGTTATTTATACTTTTAGAAGTCAACCTTTTCTTGATTTAGCCAAAGTACACCGTGCCACACCTGGCGTACAGTACGTCAGCTGGTCACACGGTGCACATGGCAACATTCACAGCTGAATAATTCAGCAGGATGATGCAGATCATGTTTCAAACTTCTCAGGATTCTCTTGATTTACTATCAATGTTGTCTATGTGGCCACTGCCTGTAAAGTAATGTTTACGTGTTAGTGTAACACAACATATGGGCAGCAGAGTATTGAACAATAACTGGTTCATGTCACAGAAGCTGCCCTTGCTATTGAAGACATGTCGTTAAACCCAATAACACGCATGGTTATCTGCATATTAAAGGAGGCCTTTGACGTAATTAAAACGTACAAATAATGTACAGACCTGGAAATATGTTGGTGCGAAGACAGTGGCCCAAGCTGTGATATGAACAGGCTGATCCAGGATCGGCATAGTGAGACAGCGACAGGGACGGCACCCGAGGGCTTTCTACTGCCCTCACCTACAGCACAGCATGTTCAGAGGAAATCATAACGAGAACAAGAACACATTGTTAACGCGCAGCAGCCAGAAAAAAAGAGAGAAAAGAGAAAAACAATTTCCTCACCTGTGTCTTTGCTGGTTTTTGGCCAACTGAGCTCATACTGAGATCATAAACCGCAGGAGTGGTGAGTCAAAACAAAAAGGTGTTACATTTCTTAAGAATGGCATGCAAGACACCCGAGAACATTATGTCAGGTGACACCTCTGGACAAGAAAAAACAAAACTGACATTTTAAGAGAAATGATCAGCTAAAAACGTGTGCAAATAAAACCCTGTAAACTGCACATATAGATTTGTTTTGCACAATTATTATGGTGTTATTTGCTATTCAGAGCCACAGACTTACTGGTTTGATGACAATGGCGAGTGCAGGAATCTGCTAAACCTCTTTGACCGCATACTTTCTAGTCCCCAAGAAAAAACGGCTTCTTTTGATACCAGTGAAAACAGAGAAGCCAAGAGTTTGGGAATACGCACTCTCTCCATCATAAGACAGATATGTGAGGTGGACTGCACGCTAATGCATTTATTACATCATTCGCAGCAGCATTTGAAATGCTGATTGTTAATCAGTTTTTCAAGACCACCCCAAACTCAAAAAACAAAACCATTTTTTGTTTCTTTTATTTAACTTTATTTCACAATTGTATGCCATTTATCGTGTTCTTTGTTATAATACCACACACAAATGTCAACTGGCTAAAACAATATAAAACATAACTTCCACAATTTGTCATTATTTATATTATGTACATGCACTCATACATTTAGAGGCAAAAAAAACTCTCAGGCCTTCGCTTTCTCTCAAGTGCACTTCCACCCGCCTGCTGGTTGAGAGGCCATTCCAATGAGGATCCTTCAGCTTCTGCTTACCACATGGACTTCAAGATGTAATAGCGTTTTGGTTCGTACAGGTTTGTGTTCCTTGTTGTGAGCATTGTGGGAGAAACTAACCGAAGCGATGGTATGCTATTTATAACCAATCACGAGGCGAAACGAACACATAGAGCAACAAGTCGTTGTTACTTCTACAATGCGACGTCTCATCTCATCCTGCAGCGGTTTGGGAAGCAGAAGACAAACTAGAGTTCAATGTGTGTGTGAGGTTCGACACCGTGTCTGACAAATAGTTTCAGTCCCAGGTGGATTCACCAAAAAAAGAGAATCTGAAAACTAATGTACTCTTAAGCTCCGCTGCAATAAAAGATCGTTTTAGCTCCTCGGTGGAAGAAACGCCCGGAGACTCTCCTCCGGTCACTCGTCCATTCTGCGAGGTGGACAGAGCATCACCTCCTGCCAACATAATAACTGCCAGAGTTTAGCTTACAACCAATATACAAGTGCCGGGATCGCCTTCGACCTAAATTGAACGGATTCCTTTGATGCTTTTCTGGGAACTCCGAGATGTGAGGGATGTGTGGTGGCAACGAAACAAGGGGATCAGCAGCACAACGGGAGGAGTGACCTCCGCTGTGCGTCCGACTGCTTATCATGAACTATCTACAATACTTCTGGGTTTGATAAAGAAAAACTAAAAAAAACTGGAAGTTTAAGAATAAAGAAAACCCTCTGCCACAGACTGAACTATACACAGACTGGGTTGGACATGGTATTTCTACAGCTCTGTTGAGAAGAGGACTATGATTTACAGTATTAATGGAGGCGTGAATGAGCATCAGCTACGCATTCAAAAATGCAGAAATATTTCTTGAAGAAGATCTAATCGGGATCTTACTGAACTTTTGTTGTTTTAGAAAAAGAAAGGAAGAAAAGAGAAACGGGCTCTCTTGCCACCTGCGTAATAGTTTGACAACAAATGTGGATTCTTATTGGAGTGGTCCGTCAGGTGCCGTTTGTAACCGCCATCGGCCGAGGCTGCTCCGGCGGGGTCGGGCCCAGCGCTCCGCTCTATGTGGGGGCAAACTTCTTGGCCTGTGCTCTTACCCGCTTCTCATAATCCATCCTGTTCTGACTGAAACACAAAGACAGAGAGACATTTAGAGCCACGCTGATGCTACTCACACGCTCATCTAGAGGCAGTATTTCATAACGGGTCACATATCAGCGCGCAAAGTACTGAAGGAACAGGAAACATGAGTTTCTCCTTTGCTTAAAAGGAAAAATGAACACCATTTGTGATTATGCAGCAACGGCTCACTGAAATATTCGCATTACAAATGTCAAAAACAACTTTCATTCAGGCTTGAGTTGTAGGCTATTGGGTGGGTTAGGTCATCACAGCGGTTACCAGTAAATTGTGTAAGCTTCTGCTTGTGCGGGGTCTTGAATGTTGGGCTCGTTCAGCAGCTCCTGGATTCCCAACAGGATCTGAAAACAGGCAACAATCTTGAGGTCAGACGGTTTCTTCACGATTCTACGGCTGCGCGGCCACGTTCATGTTACAGTCACAGCGGCATGACCGTAGAATAAGATCATCTGTGCAGATGTATATTAAGTTTGTAGTTGGACTATATCTGCACCATTTAACCATCTATCTGTAGGTAGGCGACTGTACAGTGTGCGGCCTCATTAGGCTTTAAAATGTGTGAGAATCAGAGGTTTTGTATTTATCTGTGGACACAGTTGTTGCTGAACGCATTTTTAACATTTAATTTCTGTTTCTCAGAATTTAGTTATTTAAGTAATGGTATTTCAACTTAACATTTCTTAACAGGTTTCTATGCATTTCAATTGATCTATGAAGGATTCTATTGTATTTAATCTAAATTAGGTCACGGAATTCAAAGCCTTGGTTAATTTCCTGTATGAATATAAACGTTAAATATGAAGTTTTACTGGTATTATCAGGTTTAAATAATATGAAGCAGACATAATCGTTTATGTATTTATGCTACGATTCATTGTATTTCAAACCATCTTTCTAAAAGGCCCAGTTATTTACTGAAGACTGAACACATATTTAACTCTGCGTGTATATGCCTATTCATTTCTATACTGAATACTGAAATTTGAGCACGGAGGAAGCCAGAGAAGAGGAAGATACTGACCATCAACCACACAACCCGAGGTCTAACGAGAGCAGTTCAGTGTACTGTGTAATATATTGTGTAATAATACATAATGAAATAGATGCTGTAATTGCCCACACGATAGACTCCGTTCAGTCACTGCAGTGTACAATGAATCAATAATCTGAAGGTCAATAACAATCGGTCATGATCCTTCCGCAGGTTCACCTACGGAAACCTTGTTACGACTTTTACTTCCTCTAGATCAGGGGTCACCAACCTTTTTGAAGCCGAGAGCTACTTCAAGGGTACTGAGCAGTACGAAGGGCGACTTGTTTGATACAAACATCATGAATAACAAAGTTGCACAGATCACCTTTTAACAATAATAATATCAGTGAAGAGATTGATCACATGTCAATGTTCATTATTCCTCACAATAATAATGAACAATGATTGTGTATTTTGTTCAAAATCGCACCAGTTATATTTTTGTAAAAATGATCATTTCTAAAAATGTTTATGAAATCATATCTTCACATCATGACTCATTTGTACTAACCACTTCCTTCGTAACATTTTTCAACAAATCATGAACTCAAATTATCAGTTATGTAGAATTAAAAAAATCAACTCTTTCACATGTTTAAATGAATCCTATTACCGTACATTAGTACTAATCACCACATTTTGGGAAATCTGGGTCAACTTTGCATTGCGCAATGAAGCCTGCATGTCGGCCTGTAGTCACCGGCTTTTTTTTGGATACCTTTTTCTCCACGAAGAAACTAGTAAAAAGTCTCGTCTATAGCCGAGGGGGGGGGGTCCAACCCTCTGAGGCACGCGAGCGTCTTTGGTCGCCTGCGTTCAAACCTCTAGTCTGGGCCTTTTCGATCGTACTGCGTTGCCTCGCCTCTACCCCCACCACCTACGAGTTGTTGCCCGGCGGCCTGTTCCGAGGACTGACGACGGTGTGCGATCGCGGTGGGGGCGGTGCGTCCGGTGCCAACGGGAAGCACCCGCCATTCGGAACCTGAAAACCTAGTGCGGTGCGGCGGCCTCTTCCTTTTAAAATCTACATGAACGCAAGCGTTTTTGATTAGAAAAGAACAGAAACTACAATTTTTAGACTCCATGGGGACCTAGTGCTATTTTTAGAACATGCCTTGCGGGCGACTCTTATGGCACCTCTGCTCTAGATCGTCAAGTTTGATCGTCTTCTCAAATTGCATACGGCCTGACCGACCAACTCCACCGCTGACACGAGCACACGAGAGCCTGTTGAGCGTTCAGACCTGTTTGATGGTGATGGCGGGCCTCCAGTCCTTGTCCTCCTCCAGGATGGACAGACAAACGGTGCCGGATGGGTAAACATTTGGGTGGAATATCGGTGGCTCAAACTTGCCTGAGCCGAAGTCACGAGAAGAGAGAGAGAGAGAGAGAGAGAGAGAGAGAGAGAGAGAGAGAGAGAGAGAGAGAGAGACTTGATCAACGCCTGATCTGCATATCTTACACCGTAGTAACAGGGATATTACAATAAATAAAGCTTTCATTAAAGCTTCTCTGTATGATAGTCAGAGCATTAGTATATCAGCAAACGACTTGCTTTGTAAAGATATAGTGGAGTAATGTCTACCTGAGCAGAGAATAAAGTCGCTCTCTAATTTGTAAAAAATAGATTTCCTCATTCACATAAACAGAGACTGTATATTTAAACACTGTCGTCTTTTGCTCATTGCTTACACAAGGCGGTGTGCCGACTAAACCGGGTGATAAAATGTTTTCTGAGCCTCTCCTCTGTTGAATAGACAGCTGGATGTAAATGTCTGCTCTTTGTTAACCGTGAATGAAACGATGAACCAGGTGTGCAGTGACACTCACATTTTGGTGGTGAGGAAGGGTAGTCATCTTTGAACAGCATCCTGAGTTTATAGAGTCCTCCCTCCCACAAGGTCTAATGAAAGAAGGAAAGAATTGATCTGTAGATACGAAAGCATATGAAACAACTGCAAAGCACGAAGCAAAATTAAAGATACAAGAATGCCATGTCTGTTATTTGAGTGGCATATTTCTATGTTGATGTTGGGTAGATCTAAACAGGAATGGGGCAGTAAGCCGACGTGATCTGGTGACAAATGCACCACACAGATATTAAAGAACTGGCTGTAGTGCGTGTTGCGTAACATGAAGTATTACATCCTAACTCCTAAGGTATAGAAAGAGTTTACTGCTGGTCCACTTCCATGTGTAGCTAACTCACTCCTTTCTTCCCTGGAATCGCACACTCCCAGTTCATCAGATTCATGGTTCCATCGGGATTCTTAGTGGGCACAGCAACAAAACCCTGTGTGGTGTGCAAGACACACAGCATCAGTTACACTTCGTGTAGGTTGCGCTCGTGAACGTCAGGAGATACACGTTGCTATTGAATGAGGGATCTACGTGTTGCTGCTTACAAACGGGTGGTCTTTCCTCCAGGCTTTGCGCTCCTGAGACAGTCTGCTAAGAGCGATGCCAGACATTGCTGCTCATTAACGCCTCCCTGTGGAAAAACAAACCCCCCAAACACAGATTAATTATTCAATTAAAATGTACCCACGTACTAGTATTGTAGCCCTAAATTGCTTCTTCCGAGAATAGCAGGTACACGTTGGCAATTTACGATATCGTCGAAATGGATTTACGTAGTTTATGGGACTCGTAGATATTACGAGGTAATTAAATCTGGACATTGTACGTTAATTCCATATAAGTGCAACGATCTACAACAGTAACAAACGACGAACGGCTCCATTTCAACGGAACTTACCTCTTGTTTAATTTAACGTTAAACACTAAAATGACGTGGGTTTGAGAACGTTAGCGTAACTAGCTGACGTTAGTGCTGCGTTAACGGCGGCCGGAAAAAAAAACACACCCTTCGACGTTCAAAAACAAACCTAGTGGGGCAGTTAGGACGTAAAGGACCAAACCGAAAGAAACTTAGATATTACCAACATTCCCCCAAACAACCTCATCGACATATATTGGTGTTATTTTTGACAATTTACCACAGATGTGTAAAACAATGTGACTCGCGACACCGTCTCGACAGCTAACCTATCGCAAGAAAGGACCCCAATTTGTTTATTTCGTCAGGACCTTCAGGCAGTTTTTGGGATAGCCGAGTGACACACGTCAGAGACGAGCGGCCATCTTTGTTGTGGCATTCGATGCATGCTGGGAAGTGTACTCCTTTGGACGATTCGATCATTTTGAGTCATGCCGCCTGCTCCTAAACGAATCACCTTTCACTCTCCATTTTTTATTTGTGTATCATTTGTTTCACGTCAACCTGTCTTGTATTCATAATAGTTGGGTCGTATGCATTATGGTTGTGCACTGTTAAATGTTATTTCAAAGAGCAATATACAACATTTAGGGCATGAACAGCAAACAACTATTTATAATATACTAGTGGAATAATGTTCACCTGAGCAGAAACTGAAGTCACTCTCATTTGATCTTGCACCTGGTTTCTACGTTTTAAGAGAGGATGAAGCCTAGAATTGTCCGAAACACAGCAATATAAGAAAATACAGGCAGAGGTTGCAGGGTCATGATGATAGAGAGGGATTATTTTTGTATTTTTTCTACACATTGTTGTTTTTTTCTGGAAAATCCAACTCATTCTACCTCTGAGCTGACTATAGTGTGTCTGTGGGTGAGGGGGAAAAGCCAAATATACACCGATGAGGCTTCTGTCATATCTCTGCAGACACAGTAAGCAAAGTCCACAACTCGAGAAGAAGTGTTCAAAGAATCACGATCGTTCTGTTTTGCCCAGTGGTAATGCTCTTGTGTTCTTCTCTTTTCACCCCAATGGCACATAGCAACAGCTGACATCATACACAAATAAAGTAACTTATTACATGCTATGCTTAACACTTCAAAGGTGCCAATGGCATATTGCCTGTAACAAAAGACAATGATGCAGGTTAGAACAAGTGCACAGCTTTCACTGCAATCTTCTAAGCAACTCTCAAACTACAACTCTTACTCAGCCATTTGTTTCACATTAGAAGGTCCCATATGAGTTAAATACTGTACATTGTACAGTTGCACATAATAGCTTACTACCATGGTGTAAAAAAAGCTAAAACACATAAACTTTGTTGTTAAGATCAGGCATATTGCCAGACACCTCAAATCAAGCACAGGAACCGGTCTGAACTGGTTTTGATTTCCTCTGTCAGCATCCCAATTTTTTATTTTTTTTTGTTACGTGTTGAATTCTGCAGCCTTTTCATGGGCCTCATCATCTGCTTCATTTTTTTCTCCATTTGCTGGGTTCACAACAAGTTATATTTTAGTAACTTTGTAATGATTTAAAATGTTATGAAGTGAAAACAAGACAAATTAAATATTTTGACATACAATAAAATAAGCATTAGACTGAAAAACCCCGAAAATAATTTCCTATAATCCCATGAATTGCGAGGAAGACTCGGTCAATGTCTATTTCCTCCATCTACAGTATTTTGCCCTTTGGTCGTCCATGGCCTTCTAGCAAAGCTAATATTTATTTTTCTGGTCACTGAATAATCAAGTTTTTCCTCCATGTCCTAAGCTGTTTCAAAGTGGGAAAAAAATATATGACACTGTACCCATGTATAGTATAACACAACGGCCTCGCCATTTATTTAATTTACATTTGTAAAATAATTCATCAAGAAATCATCAAGAAATCAAGAAATTGTACTTCTTCCAACATCCCTTATCTGAGTACCTCTCTACATTTGTTAACATGATGAGATGTATTCATGACAATCAAAACCATCATGTTATTTTAAAGTATTGTAAACCATTATGCAATATGCAACTGTTGTCCTATTGAGGAAAGTCAGTTTGCATAAGTAGAGGAGATTTTTAGTACAGCTCACTGTGCGAGCAGCCTTGCTCAGCATGACCCATCTCCTCAGTATTAGTAGAACGTAAACTATGAGACGAGAGTCAGAGTCGTGATCGATCACTCTTGTTGGCAGCAGAAACGCTTTCCCTTGTAAATGTAGCATCACACCCTTGTTAGTAGTAATCTACTCCCTTTCCTCTTTCCTTCACACCTTCTTTCCCCCTCCCTCTGACACGACATGCTCCGCCGATGCCCTTTTAAACCATTCGGACCAGGAGCCGTCATAAACACACACCCCAGGGTGCCCGAGCAGGTGAGCTGCCAGAACAACATGGCACGCTGTGACACCGGACCCGCAGGTAGCCCAGAGTGGTTGCTCCAGGTCCACCCCCGCCTCCCGGAACAGTTTGGACAGGCCCTCAGCTCCCAGCTCCTTGCCAGAGGCATCCAGGAAAGAAGTGAAGGGCATGTTGATTGTACCAGGGAAATGTCCCGGCAGTGTGTCTGTCAGGGTGAGACAGAGGAGTGAGAAACATGGTGAACATTTGGAGCTTTCAGCGCCATGTCATGGTCTTCATCAGCAGACAGGGTTTGCTTACAGATGGTTCAGTTGTCATCCATGACAGTTAAAGATGAAGACCAGGAGATGTGGCTGAAAGTCTGGAATAAATCGAATAAGTAAAGTTTTTGTTTGTCAAACTAACCTACTCGTACTTTGAGCTTGACATTGTGTTTGATGTAACTGCACAAAAGCAAATAATGGATAAAATGTACTGTAATGTATTGTTTTCATGCAACAGACACTTCCTCAGGAAAATGTTGAGCCTTTTTTCTCTGAACAGTGTCGACATCGCATGAAAGCCGAGACTCTTGTGGATCCAATGAGCCCAATTGTATTCATGTGTGATGACGTTAGTAGAAACTTGATGTCACCGCATAAAATGACCTGTTGTGACCTCTAGGATAATCACAGCCACATGAAACTTGACAACCACAAAGATGCCGAGAGCATTCACAAGATTATATGTACATTGACAATAAGATGGTTTCTGAGCACGAGAACAGAAGCGCCGAAAATGCAGTTTTTGCAGAAATCTCCAAACGTCAAATTTCTTTGATACCGAATCACAGCATGACTTTTGGTGTCTTAATGTGGTATTTTGGAGGAAAGTTTGATTATTTGTAACAATTCTCGAGTTAAAATGTTGCCCCAAATCTGTGTAACAAAAGGTATGAACCCCAAAAAAACACCTTAAGAGACATGACAGAGCACATTAGTCCATCATTATGTCCTAAGCCCTTTTTAAATGTTCACAATTTGTTTTAATTTGTTTTTTATTTCTGATTCATGACTACCACAAATTGACACACTCTGCTGAGCTGCATCTCAAACCAATCTTCATGTTCACAGCTACCTGCTACTCCCCCACAACAAAGGGGGTCTCTGTTCGTTAAGAAGCCCAGCTCACCGTCTCTGGGCTCCGGCTCGGTACCCCTGAACCTCCCTGCAGACCTGGCATCCACCACCTGGACCTTCTTGGTCCCGATGTTCTCCAACACGTCCTCGTAGCTCTTCACCCACGACGGGTTCACAGTCGCCCGGAACTCCCGACACTCCGGCTCGGAGCGGTCAGACGTGATCGGGTAGCCGTCAGCCAGCCAGTTCCTCATGCCCCCGTCCAGCACCGACACCGAGCTGTGTCCGAACAACCGGAACATCCACCACACCCGGGGCGCGCAGAACGACCCGAAGTCGCTGGTGTCATACACAACTACGTGCGTGTCGTTGCCGATGCCCTGACCCCCCACGTACCGAGAGAAGTTGCTGGGAGTTGGCAGCATGTGGTCCAGCGCGGAGCTCTTGTCGCTGCAGTCGTCGATGTCAAAGAACGAGGAGCCCGGGATGTGCTTCTGCGCAAATTCCGCTCTCGGGTCCCGCTTCGTTTTCGGCAGGTACCACGACGAGTCGAGAACGCGAAGTTTGGGCCCGACGAGGTTGTTTCTGACAGCATCTGCCAGCCACTGAGCCGACACCAGAGCCCGGGTCTGCGCCGCCATGACGAGCCGCTTGGATAATAATACAAGCTCCGTGCGCGAGAGGGAAAGGCTCGTGAATGTGCTCTTTATTAAGAGGCCAACACGGAAAAGAAACATGAGAAGTCACGGCTACGTGTTCAACGTGTCATAGTCAACACCAACTGTAGTTTGAACAACCAGACATGACATTTAAAAAAAAAAAATGAAAAGACGAAAACATTCTCAAACTTGTCTTTAATAGGAAGTCAGTATGGATATTAAAAAATAGCTTACATTTAAATCACATATTAAAAAGGTATGCATCTGTTAAAGTGGTCGTTTATAACTAAAGCAGAGGACATGCCCTTTTTAAAGTGCACTTCTTACAAAGCACCAGCAGGTTGTGCCAAGTGGATACACACGCCCACAGAGGGCAGAAAGCCTGTCAGATACAAGATTTAGTAGCAATTTTTTTGTCAAAACGGCTTCAATGAAAAAATGTAATATGCGATGAATAAATAAATATTCTCTACATTTCTGACTTTTATAATTATGCAATGGGTATTTCCTTTGTGTTTGCTCTCTTTAGTGTCAAAGGGGGCGAAAGAAAATACTACAGGAGATGGACCCAACTGCAGATAGACACGGGGGAACAGAGGGATGATTCACAGTGATTTTAATGAACAAAAAAGTGTCCAAAACAAACTTGCAGAGCAGGGGAGTTCAAAAATGTCAACAAAAAAATCCAAGGCAAATCGAACACAAAGCAAGATCAGGTAACTCAGAAAAAAGCACGAGGGATACGTACAGGACAGCAGGAAACAAAGACGTAAACATACCAGGAAGTAGTGATGTTACGAGATGTGCCGACGCTTCGAAGCGTGTGTCGAGTAATGGAGGGGCGTTTCCTCGAAGCGCGTATCGAGGCTTGCTTCATGTAGGGGAGGAGCCAAAAATGATGACGTCCGAAGCCTCGCTGCCCGGCTGTACCACGTGACTGCTTCGGGAAGTGGTTCAGATTTTGCCGAGAGGTTTGACAGCAATATAAACCACTCAGGCTCCATTCAAAATGTGGGTTGTTGGTAGAGAGTTGTGAGTTTGGATAGTTTGGATGGCGTTTATATAGTATGGAGAGTTTAGAGAGAGATAGTTTGGAGAGTTTAGAGAGAGAGATAGTTTGGAGAGTGAGGAGAGTGAGGAGAGAAGGATAGGTGATAAGATGGAGCCAGCTCGGAAGAGGAGGATTTCCCCTGTGTGGGAACACTTTGATTTGATAACTCCTAATAAGGTAAGCTAAATCTAACTCTATTTCAGACACATTAGGTTTGCTTATCAAGAACTGTATTTTTCACAGTTTCTTATTTTATTCAAAGGTGAGGTGTTTATTGTGCTCCAAGGAGTTGGGGTACAATAACAACACCTCATCCATGCTAAGGCATCACCGTGCCTTGCATGAGAATAAGGAGGAAACTGGAGCTTCACCCAGCCATTGTAAGTCATTACAATATTACAAATGCACCATCACAATTTTTCCCTGTTCACTTTTGTTTATTGTGCAAATAAAGACAGGTAACAGACACTGTATTTATTCTCTTTTAACCAGCCACCAGAAAACAAGAGCTGGATGAAGCCCTCGTCTCCATGATAGTGAAGGACACACAGCCCTTCAGTATTGTGGATGATGTTGGATTCAGGGCGTTTGTGTCCAAACTGGATCCCGATTTAAAGTAATAGGATTTTTCAGCCAAACAAAAGCCACCGAAGCAATAAAACGACTGACCTCCGAGTGTGCCACCATTATACGGGCAAAACAAAGCAGAGAGGAAATCCCCCAGGCTTCCACCTCTCATGATGTCACAGGAGGTAATCTATTATTTTACATTTTGAGATCAATTATTCCGATGAGAACACTTAGTAACGTGACCTGTGGTTTCCTTTTAGGTAGCAAACTGTGGCATCGTTTAGACACCAGCGTCATGGAGGCACGGAAGACTCAAAATGTAACAGCAGATGCCACTGTGGAGGTCCAGCGCTACCTTTCCGAGCCAAATATAAGCAGGCTGGAAAAGCCTCTGGAGTACTGAGGCAAAAATTCCTGTATGCAAATGTATATAGACTTGCTCTTGCGTTTTTGTGCACGCCAGCATCTTCTGTACCCTGTGAAAGGGTGTTTTCAAAGGCCGGAGAGGTTGTGTCAAAAAAAAGGAATCGTTTAAAACCAAACACTGTTGAGAAACTGTTATTTCTGAATAAAAATGAATAAAATGTCCCGTGTCCTGTACATCACTGTCCAAGTTACACAAGCATATTCAATCCCCTCTTCCTAGTTCCACAAGCACTTTCACTGTCCTCTGCCTGCTTAAGCCCATGCCATTTTCCTAAAGTGACATAATATTAATACACAACCTGCCATATCATATGATACTACCATTTTGGGAAAATGTACACACAGAATACATTCAAAAAATATTTTATTATGCACATATGTCATAATTTATGTACAGAAATGATTTGGTCATACATTTTTGTAATTCAGTCATTCCCAACAGCCATAACAGACACAACAATTCAATGCATCACATTATGTGGTTCAGATACAGCTGCCTGTGATTATAGTGTTGCGATGCCTCATGAGGCTTCATCTCGCCATCACTACCAGGAAGCATAAGAGAGCAGACGAACCAGAGACAAGGGAACACAGGGTTTAAATACACTGATAACCTCTCCGCCACTCAACTTTGTGTAATTCACGCCCTATCTGACACGTAACCTGAGATTTAAACAACCTCTTAGTTGTGACAGAGCTGAGGGTAATTCCTACCATGATGTCTGTGTCCCTCCTTGGTGGTGTGGTGGTATTGCGCTTTGTACTCCACTACATTTATGAAACAGTTTTAGTTACTTTGCATATTAAGATTATCAATACATAATATATTTAACAAATATTACAATACATTATTATAGATTCATCAACCACCTGACACTGAATGTGTGATGGGCACACTGATGCATCAGTAGCCTGATTATAATCCAAAATAATCCAAAATAGAATTAAAAGTTGTTTTTTTCCTGAAACATGCTGGTAGATTAAACTTAAACCAACCTAAAATATTGAGCTGCATATCAAAGCTAAGTTGTGGGTGAAGACCTCCGAGATAGTGTTTTGAGAGTGGCTATCTCAAAGATATAAAATGAATTTGCCTGAACACAAGACACCTTATTCAATTAGTTTGAGCTTTGTGGGAGCTGCCTTTGGTAGATAACATTGGGAGCACACTGCCTGCAGATTGAAGCACTGACGTCAGACAAACCTTAACAGTATAGCAGCCCATGTGCCGAAACGTTTTGGTTTTAAACGAGGATTGGTGCTTTTGACAGCACTCCGTTTCATATGTCTACATTTTCCATAAATATGATAATGGTGCTGTGGTATAGATAGATTGGGTAACAGACATGGTACGATTTATGAAACACACAAACAAACAGGTGAGAGAGAGAGAGAGAGAGAGAGAGAGAGAGAGAGAGAGAGCGTGAGAGAGGAGAAAATAAACTGATTTGCTTAATTGGAGTCACTGCTTCTATATCATAGGCAAACCCTTGTTTCTGTGGTCCAACCAAGTTTTCCCACAGACTGTCCCTCCACTCTACCGACTGGCCAGATCTTAGAGAAATTTCCATATTAAGGTAAGATGATTTTCACTCTTAAATAATAAAAAAAACTTGTGAATAATGCAGAAAAGAGATTGATAATGACATACTCGCATGCGAAGTGTATCAATATACGTCTGAAAAGTATTGTTTTTACACAGAAGGTGTAAAAAGTACAACAAAAAATCTTAAGAAATACCTTCTTGGGACATATTACTAAATTAAATGTCAAAAATACTTTTTTCTGTCACTTTGATATCTTTTTGGCAGTTTTGGGGTGATTTATTGTCTTGAGAGTAGTTTTAAAATGGAAGAATAAATAAGTCCTCAAACACAAAAGGTTGCGACACAAATAATATGTTTCATTAAGATTGAGATGAATAGGAGACCAGAATGAACCCTGATGTATTAATATAGCATGTTGACATTTTGAAGAGTACAATGTCTTTCCAGAAACTACAATAATAATTTTATTTGTACAGCACTTTCAAGCTGGGAGCACAAAGTGCTTTCCATAGACAGCAGATCATTACCAATACACAATATCAAGAAATAAAAACAGCAAAATAAAAGCACACAGTTAAAAGGCCGTATAAAATACATTTGCAGATGAATCATCCAAAAGTATATAAGGTAGGATAGGTGAAACTATTAAAAATAAACTCAAAATCAGGTAGTTGCACAACAGAGCTATATTTAAAAATGAATAAATAAATACAATTAATTGTCAGGTGAAAAGGCAAGTCAGTAGAAATGTGTCATGGGACAGGATTTAAAAGCAGAAATAGTGTCAGCAGATCGCATACTAACTGGAGGACTGTTCCAGAGCAGAGGTGCCACAGCAACGTTAATGTACTCAATCCACGCAGTCTAAACAGTTTTCATCAGGACGATTTCCCTCTTCTTTTCTCAAATGTAAAATGTTGACTGTGGACTGTTTGTGTGGCTTATCCCGAGTGATTGTGTTGTAATTATATTTACTGTACCTTGATTGTACCGGGGCAATGACAAATAGGTCAGTGACGGTTATCATTGCATTTAAAATAGAAATGATCTTGTGTTAAATGAGAAAATCTATTCATAAAATGTTGGTGAACTGGCCCTTTAAATAAAGAGAATAGGAAATGAAGATAAACGTTTCACATTTTTAAATACATTTTCTGTGGTTTGTTCATTTTGCCTGGTTTGAAAGAATGATTGAAACCCATTTAATGTCCATAAAATCAAATAATGTATGGAATATAAGTCAGATATCTGTTGTTGTTACATTGAAAACATATATGATGTAATACATGGTAGTAGTAGTGCTGGTAGTACTGCTTGTATTCAGTAAATGAGCTATTGGAATCACAAGACCTGTATCCTTGCAGAACCTGAATCCGCCCTCAGATAGAATACAGACAGACAGCATTCTGTGGAGGACTTGAACTGATGCGATAAATCAGGAGAAATCTAATTTTCCAACACTCATACTGCGAGAGATGCATTCCCTTGACAACCAGCAACCAAAAATGCTGGCGAAAAGGGAGTAAGTGCTTTCACGTGAGAGCTGAGGCAATTTATTATCGGTCATTACTTGGGTCCATATTACTGGGTCCAGAGGGTATTGTCTTACACAGAAATAAAATCTGCATAGATACCATTCATGCGTACAACATTAACACACAAGGAGACCGCTGTTAGACTCAGCTGTCCCTTACCAAAAATCAGATAATTGAATAACAGGTTCCACTAATGTGGAACAGGGTGGACATCATGTGAAGGAAATGAAAAGGGAAATGACATGTCACACTTGCCAGTTTGTGTGTGTGTGTGTGTGTGCGTGTGTGTGTTGGTGTGTGTATGTGTGTGTTTGTGTGTGTGTGTCCTGTATAACAGTAAACCTGAATCTAGCTTTATTACAGCCATGCTAGCAACTCTGTTAGCACAATGAGGCTTTAAGCTAAATACGTCCACATGCTAACATGCTCACAATGGCAATGCTAACATGCTGATGTTTAGCAGGTATAATGTTTACCATGTTCATCGTTAGTTACTTCTACTACGACATTAGTGGGATTTTACTTCTGCTGATTGCATTCAAGTTTCAAAAAATGAAAGGCGGTGTTCATGCTGAACAAAACCTGTAAGTGTCATAAACTTGTGCAGTAATCCAAAATCCAATTAATAAAAATCTCATTGGCTTTTTGTCCAGGGAACCAATACGATGCTAACTTCCTGGGTTGGCCTACAAAATTACATTATCCCTACAGCACTCTATATCTTATACACTTAACATGTAGGTGCATGGTTTTACTTTTCTGTGTTCTTCGTTTCTTATTCTGTTGCAGCTACAATGCACAGTCCTATAAAAGAACAGTACCTGCGATCACCATTCATTATTTCTCTATTTTTCTCCTTCTCTATTAAGCCTCCTCCGTATCAACAGGATGATCCTTCTCAACTACCCTGTTCCAGAGTTGGATGTCACCTTGCAAGAAGTGAGCCGTGTCCTGCAGCTCACTTTAGGTCCTGACCTTTACCCAGAGTTCAAAACTACGCTGGAACAGCAGCGTGAGCTCCTTCAAGAGGCCCAGAAAAAATTGTCTGCTATTGCTTCAGGCCAAGAGAATTGGGTGACTGAGCAGTTCAAGAGAGGTCTGCTGTCTTGCACTGATCCCCTGCCCACCTCCACTGCCCTCCCTGTTGTTCTTCTTCCTTCAAAGTCAAATAAATGTACCCAGCTGGGGAGGGCAGCCGCTCTGCTTTGGGCAGCAGCAAAGCTGTACAGTGAGCCCATGTTACTGGAGGGCAATGTGCCCATGGAGCGCACACAGCAGTCTGAGGTATTCGCTGCCAGCCGGATTCCTGGACAGAGTCGAGATGAGATTAAGGTAAGATTACTGGTGAGATAACTGGTAAGATTAAAACGAAATGAAAAGGTTATTAATTACACATATGCCAGGTCTGCTCCATTTCTAATCTGAAACTTTGTTATTTCCAGGTCTACCCAGATAGCCTCCACGCTATCGTCACCTGTGTTGGAGGTGTGTTCGCTGTTGACATACTGGGGCGTCCAAGCACTGGTGGGCCGGTTTTTGCTCGACAGTTCATTGACATCTACAACCTGCTGGTTCAGGTGATGGACCAACCCAGTGCAGGAAAACAGAATGATCCCTCTGCTATTTGCAGCCTCTCGGCTCTGGAGCGCAAAGTCTGGGCTGCCACCAGGGAAGAGATCCTGGGGCAAGGAGGGGACGCAGCAGCATCCCTGGGGCTGATGGAGAGTGCCGTGCTGACGCTCTGTCTGGAAGACTGTAACGCTCCCTCTGAACTGGCTGATATCCTCAATGCAGTGAGGCTGGGAGGAGGAGGAGACCGTCCATGTCTGAGATACTATGACAAGGTATTGGGTAGAATCTGGACAACAATTTTAAACCAAGCTAAGATTAGATTCCTCGTCCCCAAACCTTTTTTGTTCTGTGGTCAAATTAGGAAATACACACACAAAATCACATGATTTATACCAGGGTTCACATCTACACTACCAAAGTACCACTTTATTCAAAATAATTCAGTTACACTTTCAGAGAAAAGCTCAGTTCATTAAATTTACAACCAGATATTTAATTGCAGCTCATCAAAAGTGACTACAGGTCAGCATATCTGTCTCAAAAGTGGACATTAACAAGCTAAGCTAGTAAAATGCTAACATTTTAAAGTAAAGAAATGTATGAATTCCACGATTAGACTAAATGTGGTCAAATGTGCTCAATGATTTTCAATGGACTAAAAGAATCAACCGATCTTTATTTCTACATTTTTTGACAGGTGGTGAACCTGGTTGTATTCAACGACAGCACAGCTGGGATGGTGTTTGAGCACAGTGCTGTGGACGGGATGGTGGCAGGGCTCATAACTGAGCATGTGTACAATCTGTCTGAGACTGCTGACTTAAACCTTGTCCAAAAGGACAAAGAAAATGTTAATGGATCTGTCACGGTAAACAATGTCAATTCTGTTTGTCCAACTTCCCTACCATTCCCCTTGCAGGGAGTAAATATACCCAAGATGAGTCCTGACTTAAAAGCAAAACATCCAGTTCTCACTTTTGATGTGTCGGCCTATCCTGATGTCTTTTCTACTCTCAGAGGGCAGAGAGGCCTCTATGATGCTTGGATTAACTTCTCTTTGCAGCTTTCCCTGAGGAAGACTATTGGGGAGTCTGCTGCCAAGCATATACTTGTCACACCTACCCATATGCGTCACTACGAACATGGGCGTTGTGATCCTACATACTCCATCACCATGCATTCCTACAAGTTAGTAGGCGCATTGGCGTCTTGCATTGCCTCAGATAACACAATCCAATACACGCCTGAACTCCTACGATTATTCCATGTTGCATTGTTGGAGCATAAGAGCCTCATCAAAAACACCAAAAGTGGTAAAGGAGTTGGTCCCCACCTAGCTGCCTTGCGTCGGTCGTTGCCATCTGACAACCCACTGAAGAAGTACCTGGACCCCTTTGGATGTCCATCTGTGTACCTCACAGGTACAGATCTAATGGAGGGCGCGGAATGTGGAGTAGGGAATGTTTATGCCCAAGATCAGCTGGCTGTAACCTACCTTGGGAAGAGAGACAAGGTTCGCATAGTACTTAATGGGAAAGGGAGCTTTGCTTTGGGATTGGAGAAGCTTCAAGAAAGCCTGAAGATAAACCTGAAGTTAGTGATGCTTCTAGCTGTTAGATATGCCATTGCATACCAAATGGGAGCCCTGGAGCATCCACTGAATCAGAGTCCGACTAAGAATATGAATGGAGAGACAAACCACTGCCCAGGGAGCCAGGACAAGGAAAAAACCTGTGTTGACTCCACCTCTACCATGAGCACAGACTACACTCTGGTGATCCATGGTGGTGCTGGAGAGGAGATGATGCTGAACACTGATGTGATTGGGGTTATTGAGTTTGCTCTACAGACGGCTTTAACCCTTGGATCTCAAGTGCTTCAACAAGGTGGAAGGAGTGTGGACGCAGTTCAGAAGTCAGTAGAAGCTCTGGAAGACTGCTTCTTGTTCAATGCAGGTAAAGGCTCAGTATTCAACAAAGATGGCAAAATTGAAATGGAAGCAACCATTGTGGATGGCAATGCAATGAGGTCAGGATCTGTTGCTTGTGTGCAAAGTGTGAGGAACCCCATAAAAGCAGCAAGATGTGTCATGGAGAAAAGCTCACATTCACTCATTGTGGGAGATGGGGCTGAGGAGTTTCTGAAAGGGTTGGAGGAGAAAGAGAAGCCTGTTGGGGCTGAGTATTTCTACACTGACATACGTCACAGACAGTTAACTGCAAAGCTCACTGAAGGAAAGGTTTCAAAAAACAATCACCCTCAGACAGTTGGAGCTGTGGCCTTCGATCGCTGGAGTGGGTTGGCTGCTGCATCTTCCACAGGTGGGTTGGTCGGAAAGCTGAAAGGGCGAGTTGGGGATACAGCAGTAGTAGGGGCAGGAATATATGCTGATGACAAGTTAGCTATTACCTGCTCTGGAGATGGAGATGTATTTCTGAGGCACACAGTTGCACAGAAAATAGCCAGTCTCTATCAGCACACTGGCTATAGCCTTCGGCAGGCATGTAGAGAAGTGATAGCTGAAAATCTAGATGGGATCTGTGCAGGAATCATTGCTTTGGACACTAAAGGTGATGCCACTATTGAAACAAATGCTGGTGTGATGTTTGTCGCCTCAATGATTGATGGCATTTCACGTGTAGAGGTCCTCAGGCCCCTCAACAGCTTCTCTGATGTGATCTGGGGAACAGATGATCTGGTTGCCTACCTGGATCCCAACCCCTGGATCCCTGGGTCAACCATTCTGACCAGAAAAACTCTTAGCGGGGCAAGAAGCATCTTCCAGTTGGCTACACCTGATTTTGTGGCTATGCTACAAGGAGCAAGAGCTGTGTCAAGCTTGCTATGTGAGAGATTAGGAGTGCAGCGCTGTGCCTTGGTTTTCAATCCAACCCCTGATCAGCCAGCACAAATCAAACTGCTTCCTCTTCATGGCCTAGAGCCAAACTGGCAGCCCCATCTTGCAAATGAAGAGGAATTCCAAACTCACGATCCTCGCTACTGCACCTCAAAAAGTGGCCCACACTGGGATGATGAGGCACTGACTCAGGTTCAAGCCAAGATTCGAAGCAGACTGCCAACACCAAATGCACCGTCTTGCTTTGGCTTCTGTGGGGACCCTTCCAATGATAACCTGTTCAGTCATATTGTACGTGGAGAGCAGCAACAGTGGAGAGTGTGGGAGGACAGTGAGCATGTTGCCTTCCTGACACCGTACCCAAACACTCCTGGACTAACCGTTGTGGTGCCACGCAAACAACTGTCCAGTGACATCTTCAAACTGGAGGAAGCTGACTACAAAGCACTGATCTTAGCCACTTATAAAGTTGCCAGACTACTGGAAGAGGGGATGAGAGCTCGAGGAGTTGCACTGATCTTTGAGGGCCTTGAGATTGATTATGCCCATGCCAAGCTTATCCCTCTGTTACCCTCACCAGATGGCACTAGGCCTGATGATCTGCAACCAGAGTTCTTCCACAGCTACCCTGGATATGTGTCATCACTGGATGGCCCAGCTGCTGACCCCGAGGCCCTCAAAGGGATCCACTCAAAAATCACCCACTGCAGGCCTTCTCACTCATGGCAAGACCCTCAGTCTCACTCCACACTTGCCATCAAGAGCCAGTGGTATCGCAACCTGTTCCAGATTCAAAACACTCTCTTCCACAGCACAGTGGAATATTTCCACTCTTCCTGCCAGTACTCCTACGCTCTAACCCCTCTGACCACAGACACCATCTCCTCACCAATGGGCTTGGGATCGGACTCAGAACCAGTTTCTGTTAACCTGCTGGGCCAAGACATCTACCTGGCTGACTCAATGCAATTTGTACTTGAATACTTCCTTCGCTTCCAGGAGAACCTGCCGGGGACGTACTACATATCTTCCAGCTTCAGGGGGGAAGATCCTGATGCCACTCACTTGAACCAGTTCTACCATGTGGAGTGTGAACTGTTAGGTGACATGGACAAAGCCATTTCTACAGCAGAAGGATACTTGGCTTATCTCACCAAGTCCATGTTGAAGAAACACTCCGATATGATCCTCAACACTGCCGGGACCCTTGCCCATGTCAAAGCTATGCTGAGTAAGCTGGATGGAAAAACTCCTCTCCCAAGAGTCCCCTTGGACCAGGCCATTCCCATGATGCCCTCCGCTGACTGCTTAGAGTGGGTACAAGATGGCCAGCCGCAGTTTGGCAGAAAGCTGACACGCAAAGGAGAGCGGGTTTTGATAGAGAAATATGAAGGTGCCGTTTGGCTGACTGAGATGGACCATCTAGGGGTTCCATTCTACCAGGCCTATGTGGAGGGCACTGGGCGGTGCAAAGCAAAAGCCGCCGACCTTCTCCTGGGGCTGGGTGAGACTCTGGGTCTCGGCGAACGTCATTCCACCCCAGAGATGGTAAAAGAGGCCCTCAGGCACCATGCAGTGCCAGAGCAGTCCTACAAATGGTACATTGACATGCGGCAAGTGAAACCACTCCACACCAGTGGATGGGGCATGGGGACAGAGCGCTACTTGTGTTGGCTGCTTCAGCATGATGACATCAGAGATATACATATCATTCCAAGGATGAAAGGAATGAAGTACATGCCCTGATCAAAAGTACTCCGCAGGTCTGCAGGCCCTTAGATGTGATATACTTGTAATAATGGGGCCAACGAGAAACATACCCTATGGATGTTAACCACCAAATGCGTGATTAATCCAGATCTTTGGACCTTTATCAAGCTTTTAGTGTCTTATAATCATCACCAGTGATATTTATTGTATTGTCCAGTCCTAGGGAAAACTTTCCACAGTCCTTAATCTTATCTAAACCTTGTACCCGTGTTGCTTAATAATGGAGGTATTAAAGGAGTTGAATTTGAGGTTACAGGAAGGAAATAAGCAGTTGTTTCTTAAATGTTAACATTGAAAAGTTGGTTTCATTTCATAGTGGTAAAGCTTTTGCATTGATGTAACTGCAAATTGAGAATTTTTCAAACTATGTACCGATAACATGAAATAAAATATTTGTTTGTCCTTAAATGGTGTATTATTAATGCAATCAAATTCTTTGCATTGTTTTATAACAGTCTTCGTATATAAAGGATTTCCGTGAAAGTCATATGCATTATGTTTCATTCCTCTTCTTATTGATGCTTTGCAGCTATCAGGCACCATCTGGATGTGTTACTGACAAGGTCAATGGGACCTGTTCCATAAAACCTCCGATCATGGTGATCTCAGACCGTCATAGGTCCCTAGGCACAGGGAGAAATATCACAAAGCTAAAATATTTGTGTGTGTATAATTGTATGTGTGTGTGTTTGTGTGTAAATGCACCATTTTAATTTGATGATAATGAATGACAGGATAGTGTGACATTGGTAATTAGATTTATGATTGTTTCTTGACACCATAAACAAGCTTATCTTTCACCAATTCAAGGGCACTTTTTACCACACCCAACCCCACCAACAGGGATTCTGGTCTGGTCAGAGGTGAAACAGGTGTAGCAGTTGCGTACTCTCCGTTGCGTTGTGTTTAATTCAGGACACGATATCTTTTGATGGCTCCAACCAGACGTTTATTCATCGGACAGAATATAGCTGGTAAAAGGCAGAACAGCTTCAGTGACTCTCATAGACAACGTTGTGGTCACAAGCTCCGGAACACTGTTAAATCAAAAGGGACAAATACTTAAGCTAACTGTGGCTAGCATGTTACTCATGCTAAATGCTAAATCAGTTAAAACCATTTGCTCTAGAAATTATAAATTAAAACAATTATACGAACAAAAAGGGACTTCTAGACATCTCTATATATATCTCTCTCTCTCTATATATATATGTATATATATGTACATCAGACATCGAATGAGATGTTTCACAACGGAGCTTGTCACAGGTCAACCTACCATGAAAACAGCTTGCTTCAGACTCGTTCATGAAAGCTGGGCGCACCACTAGAGTCTGCAAGCAGCCAGCAGATGGCGCTGTTACACACAACCCACTTGTCTCCATGGGGAACTAATGATACGTTGTAAATGATATTTAAACAAGGAAATAATATGAAAATGATAAGGATCAGCAATAACTTAAATAATATAGTAATACTAGCAACCAATGGCCAGTGATGGCAAGTGGAATCATTAACTCTGTTACACAGGCATGACATTTTCGATGAGAGAAAGCATTGAAACACTGCATTTCAGTCTAATGTTAAGTAATTATTTTGAATTACTCCAGATCTGATTGGTCAATATCATTTCACAACAACTTATCAGTGTGTCACTGTTGCATGCATGACCAATATGCTGAAAGTGCTGGAACTCTGCATTGATCTGCAAAGGTGGGTCACCATTACCAAAAACACTCTGATGTTACAGAATGTTCAGATCATAATTCAAACTTAAAAGATGATCATTTGTATTTTTGCTTCATAAACTGTACGATATTTGCATTGACATATAATGGTTTGGGCCAAATTGTTTCACAAATTAAGAATGCACACACAATTTTGCTCACACACACAAATACCAATGTTAACACTCATAAATACCCCGTAAAGCAGGTTTCTGGTCAAAGGTGAAACAATGTTTTAGAAAAAGAAACACATCTATGAGATGCTCATAACAATACAAGTTTAACATGAATGTTGATATTTCATCAAAACATGGCCAGTGATCTCCAGAAAATGGCTCAGCAGCATTGCTCCTTTAACCTCATGAAGAATGTTTGAAGCTCTGAAGATGTCACTCATCCCAAACACATCATGCCTCCTCAAGGTAACGTTGCAAAGGCTTCCATTGAACCTGAAATTCAACTTTTGCATAAGGTTGGTTCCCTCCATTCCATCAAATATCAAGACAATGTTTATGAAAAAAATCCAACAAGTCCAACAGTAAGGGCCCTACAGGTTCAAACCTCTCTGGCCTGTGATTTCCATGTGACCATCTGATATAAAATGCACCAGGTTCACCACAAGAGCCAAAACTGCAAATTAATTTGATTGCTATGACGGCTATTCGTTGAAATACAGTACGCTACTGTGAAGTATTTAGGTGTAGCAAACATTTCGATCCTTATGGGACATTATGTTGAAAACACATTTTATACTGTGAACCATTTACATCGTTGGCATAGTGGAGTTGTAACTTTAAACCACCTGATATGACATCTGAACAGTAACACCATCTGGCAACACTTGTGTGGTTGAAAATAGAAAAACTGTGCAGGGTGCTCAATTGTGTAGCTCTTCATCTTTTATAGACCGTAATCTGTTGTAATTAACTTGCTTTCCTGTAGGATATCATAGATATTTAAAGTGAACCATGAAGTATTTTTTCAAAAATAAAATGACCAAAACACTCTCAGTCTATATTACAGTCTCACTTTATATTAGTTGATCGTAGCAACAACCAGAAGTAATTATTTTATCATAAAAAGTCTACGATACACATAGACACACAAACATGATTTTCACAATTCTTGAATGCTTCCTGTAAAATCTATCAGATAATTAGTAAAGAATAGTACAGGAGTAAAATAATAATAAATCAATTATATCAATGTATTGTAATAAAATTAAAATAACCCGGATGTAGTATGTGAGTAGTCGACTATCTGTTTCCGGTTGTCACTGTCGGATCTGACCCCCGGTTTGAGATGAGCCCTACCGCTATCTGAAGCTGAAGACATAATCATCATCTCTGGTCTAATTTCTGAAACGTAGGTTTCTGCGGGTTTTTTTCACAGTTTGTCTACTTGTATTCGTGCTTCCACTTTATCTTCCGCACTTTTTCTGTGAGTGTGTCTTGTCAATAAGGCTGGCTAAAGGTAAGGTCAGCGCCTTTGTAGCCTTACAGCTAGTTAGCGTGCTAAGCTAACGTGCTAATCAAGAGTGAGTGAATGTGTGACTTTCCGCTTAGACAGCCATTTCCTCAAGACTGAATGAACCTCGGCAGATTACAATGCCGGTATTTCACGGCGGGTAGAGTCAACAGTCACGTAACAGTAGTTGGAAATAAGGGAGACAGAGAGCTCCGTGGTCACATGGTCTCCGTGGTCACATTAGGATGGTTGCTAACATTAACCAGCATTACAGTCTACTCGCGGACAGTGTGAACCGTTGGTGCTCTCAAACAGACTACATACAAACGGGCAAAGGAGCAGCTAGTTTTAAACCTTTTGTTAAAAAGGTGGCTTGCTCTTCAATGTAAATTTTATAAATTACCTACTTTTCTCTAAAGGCAGAGACAGATTGGACAAAAAGAATTGCTGCATTAGTCATGGATGAATTTTGGGATGATGCTTTTCTTTTTGTATACCTAAATACTAATAGTGATAATCAACCAAGAGTGAGAGGCAGGTAACTTAACCCGAGCCTTCTTTATGATTTCTAAGTGCTTTCTATGACCTTTCTAACATTATAGATACGGTTGTGTCATCCTATTCGCTCATTGCATCCAAAACAAATGATGCAGCTTTGCTATCTCTCCCGTCGGTTCCTTCATCACATGACTCTCTGCTCTCCTCTCCCCAGGAGCCAGGGTGTCCCCCCTCTCCATGTGTAGTCCCTAATGGGTGGCTGGTCTCGCAGTGCCGTGCTGGAGCTGTACCGGGCGCTGCTCCAAGCAGGGCGTCACCTTCAGTACACCGACCGCAATTACTACCGCCGCGCCGTGGCTCGCGAGTTTCGCCGCTGCCAAGCCCTGACGACACCCGAAGATAAGGAGGACGCGCTGACCAGGGGCCAGTTCTTCCTCAACAGCCGGTTGGGTGGGCTTATGTAGGGGGGGAAGGGGTCCCGGGTCATCTGCAGGTGGTTCAAAGATCATCTGGAGGTGTATCACGTAGGTGGGTTTCAATATTCAATCAGTGCTTCTGAGCTAAGCAACAGAACAAAGTCCTCCTGTCTTACTCTCTGTCTTTGTCTCCTCTGTTGTCAGTGGTAGGATGGCGGGGGTGAACGGAGACCGCAAAGGGAAGAAAGATGACAATGGGATTGGCACAGCCATTGACTTCGTGCTTTCCAATGCCAAGCTTGTGCTGGGAGTGGGAGGAGCAGCCATGCTCGGCATTGCGACGCTTGCTGTCAAAAGAGTAAGTGAGTGGCGATTTATCTCCCAACGGTTCTTTTTTATCGTCTCGCCCTTCCACTCCGTGTGATGACGGGGGGAGTGGAACGCTCTTACTGCAGCATCCACACCGCCGTGAACGATGTGCTCACAACCAGTCTTTGTTGTGCAGATGTATGACCGGGCCATAAGCGCGCCCACCAGCCCCACCAATATCGAGCCGACGGGAAAGAGAAGCTGGGAGGAGCCCGCCTGGATGGGTTCGTCGCCACGGGTACTCAACCATGACATGAAGTCCACAGTTAGCCGGTCGCTACAGTCTCTGCCCACTTCCTCACATGCTTTTGAACCAGGTGAGGAAACATGTGTTTACCATGTTGTATCGTGCAGTATTCACATGCCTGTTTTGTGGTTTGGACTTTCAGCCAGCTGTCATTTTATTTGTTGACAGATGGCCTATTTGGAGGATTCTTGCTCTTCCTTTACAGTGGGTGAAGGCTCCCTGTAGTGCAGTTGTTAGTCCGCCAGCTGTTTTACATGAGTTTGATGTGATTTAGTTGAACCTTTCTCAAACACGGCAGAAGCCCCTTAATTTAGTATTTGTAGATTCATCTTTTGAACCTGTGCCTCTCATGTCTTTTTCAACTTTGCCCACTACCTCCTTTTTCAAAACTTTAAACCGCTTCTAATCTCCCCAGACTGTCTGCGGAGGGCTGTGGGTCGAGCTGCCGTGGGAGGCAGCGGCGCCACTCAGTCAGACCTGCAGCGGGCCCGACTGCGTCTGTCGCTGCAGGAACATCTGTGGGAGTTCTACCAAAATAACGTAAACATCCCGACCGAGGAGCAGGCCGTGGCACGGAGGGCTGCGTTGGACATCTGTGCCGAACTCAGAGTGTTCCTCCACGCCAAACTGCCCGACATGCCTCTCAGAGAGATGTACCTGAGTGGCAGTCTGTATGATGACCTGCAGGTAAGAGGTTACTTACATCTGACCCTACTTTGAGACAAAATAATCTTAATTTCAACTCTGAGCCGAGAAAGCCGTTGGTTTGTAAAAATCTTCAGCCTGCCGTGCTTTTCTCTGCTTTATCCCCTTTTTTCCATATTTTTAGGTGGTGACAGCGGACCACGCCCAACTCATGGTGCCTCTTATCTTGGAGAAGAACCTGTGGTCGTCCATCCCCGGGGAGGACACTATCATGAATGTTCCAGGTTTCTGGCTCGTCCGCAGGGAGAATCTGGAGTATTTTCCGCGGAGCAGCAGCTACTGGGACCGCTGCATGGTCGGAGGCTACCTCTCCCCTAAATCAGTCCTCGAGGTCTTTGACAAGCTTGTGGCCGGCTCCATCAACTGGCCAGCTATAGGGAGCGTCCTCGACTACATCATTCGTCCCGTGGTTCCCTCGGAAACACTGACCCTGGAGGTGCAGTACGAGACGGACCGGAAACTAAACGTGGACTTCCTACCGTTACTCGTGATGGAGGACGGAACCTCGCTGATCGCCAAACCGCACCGACTTGCCGCAGAGCGGCACGGAAACCTGTGGCGGCAGAGCTTCCGCGTGGCTGAGACGGCACGACTCAGGGCCCTGGACCAGGAGGACGGAGGCTGCCGATGCGCCTGCCTGAAGCTGGCCAAGGCCGTGTGCAAGCTCAACCCCGCCCTGAACCGGCTCAACTCCAGCCAGCTCACCAACGCCATCTTGTTGCTCTGCGCAAAAGAAGGCGACTGGACCCAGGAGGCGCTGGCCGACCGCTTCCTGCAGCTGCTTCGAGCACTAGTGGGACATCTAGAGTCGGGGAGGCTGCTGTGCACCCTCAGCCCTAAAGTTAACTTATTCTGTGAGCTGACTGAACAGGAAGTGGACGAGCTGGGGTACACGCTCTACTGCGCCCTCTCGGATCCCGAGGAGCTGCTGAGGACTGCTGTGGCCCAGCCGCCGCATCCCTGACAACCTCGTGGAACAACGTCACTGTACAGCAACGTAACGTCAACCACTGTTTAGTGGGCAATGGTGACCTCGAGCCATAATGAGGTTCCTGGGGAGAAAATAACAACAGCAGCATGGAATCATCCTCGGCCTCTTCAGTCTTAAATGCCGTCAGTGAGAAAGTAGTAGCAGTTACTTAGTCTCGAGATCCGCGTGAGCCTTGACTTAAAAGCTGCATGTGGTGTCATCATGCAAATACTATTTTAATCTTTGGAAATGGAGGCCCATGGGACAGCATGGCTCTCACTAAAGCCATTGTATTAATGAAGTTAAGGTTAGACGTGCCGTCGGGTTCTAATGAGCTGCATTGGTTGGTCCGTGTCAAAATGTACGCCTGCGTCCTCGCTGAGCTCTTTTTAACCTGCTGGAGAGGGCTCCATGTCTATGCCTCTGTTCTGAGATGGGTCCAAGCCCCTGTGTCGAGGGATAGGGTGCGACGTTGATTGTGTGTATGCCAACCTAAAAGCTAATAAATTGTTGATCAGCCCAAAGAGACAAGTTAACCATCTGTTCATGCTCCTTTTTTTTGTTACCGCACATAATATGAAATACTGCTAGAGTTCAGTTTGAATAACTTCATTAATACAGTGACTGCGTGCAGAATGCACGCTGTCCATGTTTCCAGGGATCTTTGAAAACAGACGGGCTGTGATGGGAATGTGTGCGGCTTGCATGTGTTGTCTACCTAAATCTAGAACCGGTGAATATACAATGAGTTATATTTATGTTGTCTATTTGTAATATTTCCCACCGTTCAACTATGAATCGGCTGTAGAGTTCAGAACATGCTACTATTTATAGAAACGTCTGATTTGTTCGTGATCACGGCATTTGAACAATACAGCGCCACCATGTTCTCGCACACATTTTGGCGAGAACGAAGATCTTCATGTGACTGGCCGTCCGTCTAATACAGATCTGCTCTTTGTTTATGGAAAAGAGGTTCTTCAGTCTCACATTTGTTGCTTTGGTGCACAGGCCTAATGTGCTTTACCTCATTTAAAAAATTTGTTATTTTACGACCTCCGTCACGGGTTATTTTGCACTGTCAAATGTCTGGGACATTCTGAAAGTGCTTTTGTCGACTGGGTTTTGCTTTAATTTAAAGTTCAGTCCCTCTCTTTCCCTCGAGGTCATTTCCTTCAGTATTGACGGGACACTTCAGTTTTTCAGCATCTATTTCTCAGCAACACACTGCTGTAAACATGGTCATAACTCAGTATTCACTTCCTGGCCTGATTGCAGTGAGAGCACGGTGCTCGATACCTCTGTAGTTTGTTATCCGTGTCTCTGTGTGCAGGTAGCCAGACACGTAAGCGAGGCCTCGACACACAGGACGGGCTGCTGCTACATGAAGTGTTTGGCACAAACAACATGAGCTGTGGTGGTGGTGGTGGTGGTGCAGGCTTGTCCGGTCTACGTGTATTGTTAGATTACAGGTGCTAACCTCTGAGATCATGATCTGGTTGAGAGGGATCAACTCACAGATCCTCAGTTATATAAAAGCAGCTTCGGAGACTGGAGGCGGAGTCACTACAACAATAGCTGCCAGACTGAATAACCCGAAACATGTCCAAAATAACCACGCGGTTGCGCTTACGTTTAGCCTTAGAATGACAATGAAACGCAGTGATGTGTAGCAAGTGTCTCCTCAGTTTGTAGTGTTCAATACGGAGGGATTTGTTTAGTCCTATTGAGCATTCAGTTAAACAATAATCATCCAGATAACTGGGAAACGGGTGACTATTTTTGTATTTATGGTACATTTGTAACCAAAATAAGAGCAGACTATTTGCATCCATTCAACATGTAAAGAGTCACTTATTGTGCTTTGTTGTGGATGTGCTGATCTAAAGTGAATCCACAGTAAGTTTGCATATTAAGCTTCTTCGTCTGCAGACAGTTCATGCTACAAATGGCTGCTGTGCTGAAGGGAGATTCACTGTGCCACTTTCGTAATGTTGTAAAACAAAAACCCAAAGTAGATCACGACCTCTACCTTGGAGTTCATATTCGCCATATTCTGTTGCATGCTGTGTATTCTTCCCCAGCTTTTTTTTTTTTTTTTTTTCCAGCTCTGGAGTTGAACCGAGCAGCACTTTGTATTCATTAAATTCTGTAGGTTTATCTGTGGTTGATTTCATTAGTTTAAGGATTGCGTGTGAAAGACTTTGTTACATGATGGAAGATCAGTGTAAACAAATCCAATCAAAGTTGACAAATCAAGTTTTATTCAGTGACATTTGGTATAAAATTCACATAGCTGAGAAACCGCCGGTGTACAAAAGCAGCTCCGATTATAATATGGGAATAATAGGAATGAAACAACTTAAATTGCATTTGTTCTGCCCAAGCGTCTACATTACAAAAAGTAAAAGGCACAAATGCATCTGTCTGATTAAATCAAAAGCAGCTTCACAGACTTGTGCAAGAATCTGAGTTAAGCGGTTCAATAAGGACTCGATGGACTCTGTTCAGTGGGACAGAACAGCCGCCCTCCTCCAGCCTCATTATTCCAAGCAAATGTGAGATATGTATGTGGCAAGCCAGGTTCAGAAACCACTCAATGCTTTCGATTGCTGCAAATGAAATAACGGAACGTTTATGACGAAATTTAGCTTTGCTCGGTGCACCCTTGAGAAAAATCACATACTGCTAGAAAAGGAGAAGTGCAACATGTTTCACACAGTGTTCAGTGAACTACTTGGCCGGGGCAAACCCCACACGATCGGCGGCCCGGTCGAACACGGTGTAGTACTTCCCGATGAACACGTCTCCCAGGATCCACAGGGGCCCGGCGGGGGGCGGGATATCCATGGCCATGAAGCCCGACAGACAGATCGATGAACCCATCTGAGTCTCCTGCAGCAAAGAGGAGAAAGTCATTTGTTTTCAGTCTCGCAAAAGTAAACGATTGGGTCACACGTGTTTCTGAATAATACCTCAATACACCAAGGAGATAGAATATTAAGACATCTGTCAATATAATGCAGACCAATACATCAAGCCCATGCCTTAGAACTCAACTAGATAATGAGACAAATCAACAAAACATTTAAAAAGGGCGAAGGCTGGCAATGTTCTTCAGCTGTTATCAAATCCCATGAAGCGCTTTAATCCGTCGAAGTGAACTACAACGCCCATGTTCATCAAGTAAGGGACACATCACACAGTGCAATGCTGTGACTCACTGTGTTCTGTAATAAACAGTGGAAGTCTACGGCTCAGGAGAATAAGCCGTTTTTCGCTACACAACCACTTGTTGTAAAAGGATAAATGAATGCGGTGTTGGTAAGTAAACACCTTTTAATCATTAGTTTAAATAACTGGTAGTGCCTAAATTAAAAAGGTCATCCATGAGTGAATCTACCTTTATGATGTAATCCTCTCCAGTCAGCTTGAACATCTTGCCTCCAATGTTGAAGGTGATGGCGGGGAGGGATGGGATCCTCTTACAGTCGATCCAGTACTAGAGCAGACGGAGAGGAGGAGGAGCTGGAATGATCTCAAGAGTCCCAAAAACCCAACGTGAGCGAGCGCTCCAGTGAAGGTATTTAAAAAGTCACATCTGGGAGACAAGAATAATCATAGCTTTGTTATGCGTCAGCTCTACCTCTCCCATCAGCAGGGGCAGAGCTCCGATGGCTTTGTGCAGCGCTCTGACTTCCTCCACAGGGCCTACAATTAAGGATGTTCCCGTGTCGACAATAACCTGGCAACCGGCTCTGCAGACAGTCAGCTGGTCGCCGACATCAACTCTGCAGGCCGCGGCGGGGCGGAGGGACAAAATGTACCAGTTACCTCCAACACCGGCGAAGAAATATGTTGCCGTGCAGATTGTAAGAGCAGGAGAACACTCATTTAACAAAAGTGAGAACCCACCTCCAGTTCCTTCTAATAACAACAACAATAGCCACACAGGGTTCTTTCTCACCGGCTCACTTGGATCTGCCAGTAGGCCTTTCGGGTGACGTTGACATAGTGCAGGTCTCCGGTGTAGTGCTGGGGGTCTGTCCCACCCAGCATCAGCTCTCCTCCTACCGCTGCTTTGGGGTCTCTAAGAGACAGCGGGTGGACAGACATGACTTACTACATAAACAATAACCATATGTGTGCCACTGGCGGCACCACAAGGTCTCTGACCAACAGTCAAACCAAAACACAAGGCAGAGATTCTCCAGCTGGCCGATTAGAATATTATTATTAATATAATTGGAGCCCGTTCTTCCGTCAGACACCAACCTGCTGATGTAGAATGAGAAAATGTTCTGGGGCAGCAGCTTGGCCGCCATGGCCGTGTCAAACACCGGGGTGACTTTGGCTACTGATATGGAGGGGTAGGCCATGCCCAAGACCCCGTCGAACCGGGCCACTGCGAATGTGATGCCAGGCTGCTTCACCGCTTCACCAAACTGCTGGCCTGGAACAAGCATCCCTGCAATCTGCGAGGAGGAGAGACGTCAATGCGAACGAAAACAAAATAAACAAGTCTTTTAATGAACTGATGGGAATGGCGTGACAGCTATAATTGAGGAATGCCGTTAAACAGAAGAGGTCATGCGACTGAGTGATTTTCAAACCCACAGAGACGGTGTCTCCACTGATGAAGCCAGACAAGCTGCCTCGGCCGTACCGGATGGAGAACGCTGTGCCGTTCTTGACGAATGTGTTCGACTTCTTCGAGTTGTAGCGATGGTGAATCCCTAACGAGAGAGAGGACAATCTGTCAAAAATGATATTCCACCGCATTTATGGATTCAGTAAGAAAAGTAATGTCAGTGATAATACACCATTAACAGTTTGAAAGCATGAGCCAGACGGGTGACACGGGCCTCCCTGGAATCTGATTGGCAACCCCTGGTAATAATGTAGTTCATTATCATTAAGAGTCTCAACGATTTGTACTTGTTTCCTTGATGTGTCCCCTTCTTTGAAGCATGCATACTTCAGATATAAAAAGCAAACTCTAAAGGAATTAAAAAGAAGAAGTGTGATATTTTAGTTACTACTGCTTGGTAAATACAGCAAGTATCTTCCAGGGGAAGTGGCCAACAGATACACAGATAGACGCTGAATGAGTCACTCACAGCAGGCCAAGTCAAAGAAAGAGCAGTGGATGGAGGGCACCCAGAGGTTGGAGGAGCCGGTGTCAAACAGCACAGTGAAGTTCTGCGGGGGGGTGCCGATGCTGATCACCCCGTAGTACTGGGCCTGAGGAGACAAGTCGATAAACGCTGAGATCTGCTGAGCAAACCACAACTACATCTGCAGCAGAAGACATTCAACTTTCAAACCAAAAGCATGCACAGGTGTAACTAATATAGAGTATTTGATCTGTGTTGCCCACTGTTGCAACTGTTGGGAATGATGGCAATATTAGATTTGGACATCCCCGGTATCCTAGCTTTCCATCATTCCCACTCGCTCACTATGAACCTCAGTGAGTTTCTGCTGACGTCAGGGCTTTAACTGCTAATTGAAGTGGAATACATACATCCATGAAGTTGGTCAGCCTCTCTGCGGGCACAGCGGGGGAGCTGTCCGGCGCTCCGGTGCTCCTCGCTAAAGCCCGGAGCTCCTCCACAGACATCCCATTGTCGCTCATCAGGCGCCGCAGGCTCCTGGTTTTATGAAGTGGCACTCTGCAGATGAGGAAACCGTAATTATTGAATTACATGTCTCGGGCGCGCAACCACGCGCGCGTGTGAAAGACAACTTCCTGGTAGAACAGAGTTTACTTTCAAGCGAAGTTTGCAGCGGTTTAAACTGCGGAGCTGACGTCATCTCACGTGCACTGGGGCTATTATTGCAGGTGAATACTTAAACAACGTAATTGGAAACACGTAGGGCTAACGTTACCAGAGAACAAAACAAGGAAGTTATCACACGCGCGCGCATATATTAACTTGCATTTAACAAAGCCCGCTTGTCTGCTGCTATGAAATGATATAGGATGTAATGCAACATTAATATTACCTCACTCTTGTTGCCAAAATATCAGCTGATAAAAGGTATTTACCTGAATATGGCGGCGCTTTGTGTTATCAGCAGCGCCCCGATGAAACTAAATATCCTCAGCCGTGTCATTTCTGTACTCGTAGAAATAATAACACACGTTTGAAATGTTTCTGATACGAACGAGCGCAACAACTCACAGGTCACTGTTGCCACTGATGCAGAAAGCTAAGTGAAAGTCCTTCGGCAAAGTCCGCCTTTACTCGGCTGGCCCCGTTTTGTGGCGCAGCGATTGGAGGAAAATAATCAGTGAGGTGCTCCTATTGGTGGAACAACATGGCCATCAGCATTACAAACCGGTGGATTGGGCCTCTTGCAGTCACGAGTTGACTGTGAAACGACTGATGGGGCACATACTAGCACATTGTGTTAATGTTTGCAGCTGCAGCTGAGAAAACGTTTCATACAATAGAAAACATTCTTTTAACAGTTCACAGAAATACCTTTCCACAGAGAATCTAAAAAACCAACCACACAGACTAAATCCTACAGATAAGTAAGGAAGTAAGTCTGCTGTTGGCCTCGGCTTTATCAAATCTCTTCTGACATATCATTGTGTGGGTTTGGGACGCCTAATGAATGGCACTGCCACCTCTCCTTATTAAATTAAAGAGGTACTCCAGGTGTTTAGGATTGCAATTCCATTAAATGTGGGCCTTGGTATAGAAAAAGATTATACAATTTTGTTAACACTTTTAGTGTCGAACGTGGATTAAGCTTCAAGAACACCAGATCCTACACATGCCATAATGCAGCCCAATATCATCGTTTGTTACACCTTGTTAGACACGCTCCATGTCCACAGCTTGCAGCACATCCTCTCTATGAAAGGGGCCGTCCACTGAGAGTCAGGGAAGGGCCAATGAAAAATGCTTAGGAGTCCAGTGTTTCTGGAGTTTGAGCCCTACGAGGAAGTTAAAAGTCAAGACATGTCTGCCTGCGCTGCTTCAATTCAAGCTATTCTTTTTTCATTTCTGTCTCTTGAAAATCCCCCGATTGGAGTATTTATTTAAAAATAAATGGTCTCCAACGCACAGTATATTTTTGAAGACAAAGGAGAGTTCCTCCAGGGGGTGGCCTGGCTGCCTTTGGCTTTAAGATGCTTACCACTATATTAATAATATGTCCCTGCATGGTATAACGCTGTTTGGCATTGGCAGAGAAGATTTGGCACATTTTTCATGGGCGCAACCCACATACTCAGCTGTGCTGCTCATCCTACAAATGCATGATACAAAGGGGACACCGTTTGAAAGGTAAAAACAGGCTTTCCAACGGTATAACATTTATTGCCAAGAAGAATTGTTACAACAGAGAAATAATCTACCAAACACAAATTTCCGAACTTTTTGTTCGACGCTTATGTCACTCAGTAGCATGCCATTATGACTGATAAAAGAATAGTTTCAAATCCAAACCACAGATAATACCAATTCAGGCTGAGTCATCCAAGCCAGCAGTCAACACGTTGCCCTTTCTGACAGAGTCTCGTGACAGAGTCTGAAAGCATTCGCAGACAACATCACAAAGCAAACACTCCCATGGCTTGTTGAACAAGTTTTTGAATTCCACAGTAAACAGAAATTGTCATAAAGACTGGCTTACGCACAATAAATTGACACTCACACACACACCGGCCATCGTCTTCAATCAGACTTAGAGCTGTTCAGAAAGGCGGGTCCCCTGAAAGGTAAACCATTACACTTTGGGGTTATTTTTGAGTTACGGGTCGTGTTTGGCATGTAGTGCTGATGGTTACGGTTGGGGTTTGCCGGCTGGTCTATGCAAGTCTACGCAAGTCTATGCGAGTTTGTGTCCGTGTAGATGTCTGAATGTCGGTCTTAGACAAAATGTAGCCTTCTTTCCACTTGTTGTTTCTGTAAATGTGGATGTTTTTCAAAAAGAGGGTCCTCCCCCACATTCTTTTCTTGTTTGTGACGTCGCAGGTAAATCACACCTTTAGATGGGACAATAGAGGAAAAGGCAGCGACGGCAAATATGGCCTGAAATCGTCTGACTGTTTCTTACTGGATCCGTAACTGAAGGATCAAACGGAACAGTGAAATAAAGAGGCCTGATGACTGATAAACAATGATGGTAAGAATTAGATCTTTCTGTTGCATGTGAATAGACAAATATGTCTTTTATAAAAGAGTTGGGCCTAAAGGATACCGACTCTTGAGAGGGTGTATCTGGTTCCTCCACCCCTGGTTAAATACAATACCAATTCACTGGAAAAAAAAATGCTATTTGTTGTTGGATATTATATCTGGAGGTCTGTACATTAGGTTACATCAGACATTTTGATTTGTCATGAGGGAAAGCGCAGCCAATTAGCATTGACACATGAGCTCAAACTGAAATAGCAGCATCAACCAAAGCACCCGTGTGAAAGCGCTGGAGTCCAGTTTGGCATACCAAACCAGTGATACGAGCGCATGATTACACCAGCGCTGCAGTCCGGCTGTTGAAACAACTGTCCACCTCTTGTACTAATAAGATGCTTTTAGACAGAAAATGTCTATTGAAATGTGGAGGTCAACAGTGAGAAGCAACAATTACAATGCAAGGGGAAATAGCAGTGTTGCATAAGTCGGATTGCCTGCAAACCAGGAGGACTTACATTCCAAACATATTTAGCTGTTTGGCTGAGATAGAGCTTGGATCTCATCACATAATTGCACAGTGCATATTAACTTGTCTGCCAACAGTCTATCAGAGAAAAAAGGATCTACAGTACGTCCCTGTAAATGTGATTACTCCCTTGAAGGGTGTGATATAATGCATATGTAATGTTTTTATTGTACTGTGCTCTGGATTTTGAAAAAGTTTATCTGAAAATCATCAAAATTGATAAACCGGAACGGCAACAGTTACGATGAGCTTTTTTTGTTTTTTTACAGCAGACATTTTGACTTGACATTCGGGAAAACACAGGTGTTACTAATAACATTAACGGTGGCTCTGTTCTGTCCAAGGGTCCCAGTAAGTCATGGTGGTGTGACAGTGATGCAACACGCACACCTGTGCTTTTCATACTATGTCAAAATGCCTTCGAGTATCCTTTATGACAAACAGCATTTAGCTTCAAACACCGATTATGAACATCTGTCTCCTCTTAAAAGTATGGCAATCGAGACTATTAACCGGGGAAAAGATGGCCCCTGAAAGCCCCACGGACGATGTGTGTGGACTGATTTGGGGTCATTTCATTGACTAAAAGACTGAAGAAATACGTACCACTAAAGCACGAAATCAACTGACATTATAAAGGCCTTTAGGTCTGTTAGATGGCGCCAGTGTCAGAATCTAGTTCTTCATTTTAACAAAAACCATAAACTAAATGAAGGATAAGTGTGGTAATCATTCACGTGTTGAGGCGTTTGAGTTGCTGAAGAGCAAATATACAGTGTATTATTAAAAAAATGTAATCATGTACAAAGAGAAGGACAGCACAGCGATACAGTGCACGTGTAGCAATCTTAAAGCAATGATTGGTTGTGTGGTAGCCTTTGCTCTGATCTCAACATTTGAAGTACCAGACCATTCATTTCTACCACTGTTAAACCCCATAGCCGCCCAAACCCCCCAGGACAAAGTGCCCAATGAAGTCTACCATCAACAGCTCCTTTGAGGTCGCACAGTCGGCCTACGAAGACCGGGATGAACCAGTGGTAAACATGAGTTCCTGTTCAGAGTGGTTCATCTGAATGCATTAATCGCTGAATGGTGTTTGGTGTGTCGTGTTTCATCTTTTGAAGAACCGGAGAAAAATAGAAATCCTTGAGCTTGAACTTCTTGGGATACACTTGATGATTTTTCTTGAAACTCTCTGTTGCGGTTATTGAGCTCTATGTTCTCTTGCACTACTAGAAATTGTGCTTCACTTATGTTTTTTCTTTGTCAGCCTGCAGTCACAGAGGTTAAAGTCAAGCCTGTGCCTCGTCCCAGGTCTCGAATGCAATCAAAGTCCCAGCGTAACAACAACAACGACGACACTGTTGACTACGCAGACACGACTAGCACGACAACCAGTGTGGTGGTGAGTGGTGATATTATCTCGAAGATTAAGTCATAATAGTGTGTATTAATTAGCATGCATTGATTTTTTTGTCATTTCTCTCTGTCATCAGAGCTCCCAACTCAGTGAATATCCTGCAGACGATAAGACGCCTCTGCCTTTTCGCTCTCCTCCTCCCAGACCACCACGAAGCAAATGTATGAGCTCCAGGAAACCCACAATCGATGGAGGCAATCACTATATGACTGCAGTTTCTGAGCCAACTGTGAGGGCAAAACGAGCTTCATTTCATTCCTTAAAAGACTGCTAATGTGTGTTACTAGAACTATTACTGAAATGGTACATGGGCAACTAGAGAGCAACAGCTTACTTCCTCCTTCAATTCTCTGCTAGAATCCAGCTGTCAATACTGAGAGAATACCATCTCCTCCAGCACCGCGGCCTGAACGCCCCCCTCCTCCCTCCATCTCTTACAGGTCAAGGTCTACAATGAGGCTAAAATGTGAGGTAAGCGCTGACATGTTTCACCTCATCCCAACCTTTATGTACGATATGATATGTATCACCTGTGATGTGTTCTTTTTAATATCTTGGCTAGAGCGACAGTGATGAGAGTCTGCAATACAGTTGTTCCTACATCAGCTTTGTGCCACAACCTCCAGTGTCACCAGCTCTCTCTAACGAAGAGGTGAACTTCTGCGGGACTGGTAGTACAACGGTAAATTGCAGGCTAAAAGTCATGCATTATGGACTCAGTGTTTTGCGTGAGTGTGGGTAAGGAGTAAATATTCCAACTCTACAATCAATGAAAAGAAAGCTCAGCAACCGTGTTGGAATACGTTCAACGTTTTGGTCATGTTCAACCGCGTTATGTAACCACGATGTGAATGTCTTCGGTTTCCAGGCCACAGAGAGACCTGCAGTTCCGCCTCGACCCGGGCAGTCCCCCCTCGCCTGCTCTGACTCCTTGGGTGGAACCTCGTCTCCACAGGTATGAGAGCCCCTGCAGAACTCAGGTGATGGAGGGGCCGAAACACAGACACAAAAGGTGCAGAGAGACAAGTGCTTTTCCCTTATGCTCGAATAGAAAAGAATGACTTCCTCAAAGGGCTTCTCTATTTTGTGCTGCATTTTACACTGTTCTGTCAGTCAGCCTGAAATGCAGATTTCGGGAGGGGCGGCCCGAGTGCTGTTTGTACTGAAAGTGACATCCAAGTTAACTCAAAAACAAGTCATTTCCCCTCTGAATTGAAGAGTCTCCTAGATCGAGAAGAAGAGAAAGCACCAACAGAGTATACTGTGAAAGGCTAACTTTTTAGGAGATTATCAATGATAAACACTTCCCATTCTCATGTTAGTTGGAATATTACTTACTTAACTCCCTCCATTATTTCATTCAAAATCCAAAATGTCAATCTAATGGTGATGTTTGCAGAAAAGTCAGTAGAAATCATCCTCTTTCCCAGTTAAACCGCGTCATAGCTCTAGACTAGAGCGAAGCTGCAAACATGGCTAAACATTTGTATTTCCATAGAAAGACCTTGTTCCTGGAAGTGTGAGAAAGACCCCAAACCATTTATTCATGGTATGCTCTGGAGAAACGCTGTTGTTGTATCTTTGAGCAGCAGAGTTGATCAACAACGTCATTTTCTTTGTTTATTACAGACCAGACCACCACCACCGTCCTTCTCCCCGCCTCCCCTTCCTGAATCGGAGGAACCTTCGTATACGGTGTACAGTGAAGCAGAGCACCGCCCCTACCTGGACGTTCTGCCAGAGGACGGAGATAACATGGTGAGATACAGATCACGATGTAGACAATGGTTTGCTCTCAATCAATTCTGATCCATTAATCTGTGTCCATCAAACACTACCAGTCACTAGGGAAGCCAACAGTAGGCAACCAGAGTGGGGACTACTCTCCTCATCAACAGACCACTGAGGATGCCAAGGTACAGCTTTTTATTCATTTTCTGCTAAGTTTGAGGAGGTTTCATGAATGAAATGTCTTTTAAAACATCACGTCGTGATTCTTGTAAAACAAAACTCTCCACACACGAAGTATAAAAAATCTGTGTTGTATCATACAAATGTATACAGTTCACAAAGATGGCATTGTCTAACCAACAGGAAAAAAATAAAGCAATGAAAATAAAAAAGATTGATGAATAAATAAAATAAATAAAAATTGTGCAACGGATTTTTGATAAGAATACAACCTGTTTTCCCCAGGACATCAATGGGCTGTTGCGATGGTTGAAAAAACGATCAAGTACGTCCAACATTTTGTTTTCTAGATAGATATTGTGTCTTGAAGCCTAAAGATCAAACGTTATTGTATTGACTGCCAATAATTTGTCATTTGAAATAATCCATCTCTGTGGTGTCACTCCAACAGAATTTGATGGCATGGCTTCATCACAGTATGGCCTCAGTATAGAGGAGGAAATCAGGTAACCACGCAGAAACTATATATGAATTCCTTCTTGTGCACAAACTGTGTCATCTTGGTGCCATTAGTTCTGTGTTAAAACAGGGAAAAAAACTGCTTCAGAGTATGCAAAATAGATAGTTACAGTTTTATGTTGAACAGTTTTAGATATCTAATTACAACATTGACTTTTTGCGTAGCAAAACTTGAATGTCAATGAAAGTTAATTGGCTAAACTATTTCAGAACTGAATGAGCCAGATAAAGAAACAGCTTTTCTTGTCACTGACCCCATATGCAGATCGTTAAGCCAGAGAGCGATGAATGTGAGAAAGGCCCTGCGTCTCTACAACCTCCTCATGATGAAACACAAGGAAAGCCTGCGGGACCTCATCACAGAGTTCAGCTCCATCTCCGACAGCCTGGACAAGATGAAGAAGAAGGTCAAAAGCATGGACATTGCTGGGGGCACCACAGGTGCTATCGGAGGGGTGACCGCAGTCTTGGGTATCGCCTTTGCTCCTGCGACCTTGGGTGCCTCGCTGATTGCTACCGCCATTGGTGTTGGTATGGTGGCGTCCGCTGGGGGCATTGGCGCCCACTCTGCCATGGCCAAAAAGAAGATTGTGAATAGGATGACAGTTGAGAAACTAGTATACGACTACAAGGTAAACGTTGTCGATCTGGAACACTGCCTGTGCTTTATCCTCAGTGGGATGAATGAGCTTCAAAGGCACAACATTGCCAGGTTACAGAGGGCAGGAGCCCAGCCGGATTCACTGAAGACGGCACACCTGTCACAGTTTGTGTTAAAGAATAACACGACCAAGGATAGGGGATCTTCGTCAGAGAGACTGCTTCTGGCTTTTGCCAAGGAAATGGATCAGTATTTTACGGCAAATGATGGTCAGACGCTGAAGAAGTCGAGTAAAAGCAAGTTTTCGGGTAGAGTTCGCCTGCTGGCTAAAAATCTGCAGGAAGAACTATTTCACCTGAATCGTATGTGGGAAATGTTTGGTTGAACCAAAGAACTTTTTGTTGGTTTGTGTGTTTATGTGTGTGAGTGAGAGAGAGAGACTGGAGAATAACTGCCTTATTTACAACATATTTAATCAACATTTTATATGAATATATATATGTATTTGTAATAATGTGTGACTGTACAATATCTACTTTTCAAAGAAAGTTCAGGATTGTAGTTCTACTACTATTCATGGCTGTGATAAATAAAACCGCAGAGTTAATACAAATATAAAAATATCTCTTTATTCAAATAACACCATGAGTACCAGTGGTTACTTTTTAGGACGACAGTAGAGTAGCGTTATGCATGGAATGCGGAACATAAACAATGGCGGAGTGATAATGTGGGCACTGCGGAAGGATACCTCCTGTCCTTGCTTGAACTATATCAGGACCGTGCCACAACACGCGCCATCTTCTTTTCCAAGGAACATCATTGTCGAACATCGCTCTGTTGCCCGAAATGGCAGTGTAAAAGTGCGCCGCGACCCCGCCGCCAACCAAACAGTGCATCCAACCCGTGCACTAAGTCACTTCCAAATCAGAAACATGTCGTAAGTATTATTTTCTTTATAACATTTTGTCGATGACAGCTGTGCGGCCTACTGTGGCCGCGCGCCTCGGCAGCCTGACGTCACCGAGAGCACGACGCTGCTTCGTATTAAATTCCAGTTAAAATTAGTTTGACGTTTAACATTTATTTTGACTTTCTCTGAAACATCGTACAGTTTGATATAGGGACGTGGGGTTGTATTGTAGTTCAGGGTTAGCTACTGATATGGCGTAAAACGTGCCGTTAATATGAAATGTAACTTTCTATTTGATTCAATGTACCCAGAGCCTTTACACCTAATTTAATCGTGAAGGACGTGATTTCTATTTGTTTATAAACAGTCTGTGACAGTGTCACGAGTGCCTGCGTAGCGGCCAGAAAATGGTTCGTTTCCTCGCTGTGTCAAAATGGCGGCTTCGTGTTGTCGTATTGAGGACAAAAGTGTAGCTGTTTTTTGTAGTGAGGGAGGAAGGCGTAGGCTCGTGACCCTGACGTCTGTCTGGACCCAGACTGACGTCAGAGTCACAAGACTGGTAGCTGGGTGGAAACACGTGACGTGGAGCAGGTGCACTGCAGTGACAGGGGCAGTGTTGCGCCAAAATGTGATTTGCCTGGAGTCATTATTTTCATACTAACATTATATTCTGGCCGAGGGACTATTACCTTCATCGTCGATTATCTTCTCGATAAATTGATTAGTTGAAATGACATCATCAAATGTATTGTTTTGTCAACTACTTAAGCATACTCAGTTTACTGTCAGAGGAGTAAAGAAACCAGAACATATTAATTTAAGAAGCTGCAATAACAGCATTTTGACCGACTGGCTCCAGCTGACTAATTGATGATGAAAATGTAGCCAATTAATTTAATTGTTGACAACTAATTGATTCATTGTTGTAGCTGCATACTATATTATTTACCCACAAGTTCTTTTGTGCACACAGCACAAGTATGAATGACTAATTGAAGGCTAAACCGTCACATGTGTTTATCTTCCCCTATCCTCAGGTCCTTTGTGGAAACCCTCACTGCTGCTGCATCAAACAGCAAAAAAGAGTTCGAAACTGTCCTATCCTCGTCACACACTCCCTTTGTGACCAACAACAGCCACTATGACCATGATGATGACAAACTCACAGTTTGGCCTGGAAGACATGGAGGCCCTTCTCTGGGGACCTTCCTCTCCCATGGTTGACGCCACGAGCTTCTCGACTTCACGCCCTGACCAAGAAGAAGAACAACAGAAAGGAGGAGGGACCTCGTTGGAGGGCGACGCTTCCCCTGTGTCGCCCCTCGCCTCCTCGTCGCTGTCCTCTTCCTCCTCACCTCCTCCCTTCTACTCGCCACCTCCCTCACCACCGGCCGTCCTCCTCCAGGGGGACAAAGCTGGGATGGTGTCTGACCTGCTCTCCCTCCCCTGGTTGGGCCACCCTGGTCCTCTGAGACAGGCCGTCTCAGATGACAGCAAAGGTAACGACTGTGTAAAATAATCATCAAACGGCCATCTTTAAAGCACCCGTATCAACATATTTGAAGCACTTTTTGAGCACCATCTCTCATTAACATACTGCCTCATTTGCCTCCACAGAGGATATGTTCGGTGACCTGGACTGGATGGATGAGAGGATGGATCTGTCCGAGTTTGACCTGGACTCTTTCATCGGCGAGTCCCCCAGTTGTCCAGAAGACCTCCTAGCTGCCTTGGAATGCCCCATGGAGCTTGACTCCCTCCGAATGCCCACTCTCTTAAGCCCCGCATTCTCGAGTCTTCCCTCTTCTTGTCTTCCAAGTATACCTCCCCCTACCCCCCCCACGGTCTGCTCAGATGCTTGTGTCATTACAGTGGATGAGCCTGAATCCTACATTGAAGAACAGGAGGGCCCCTGCCTGCCCCTGTGTGTCCCGGAGCCACAACAGGAGCTGGAAATCAAATCTGAGCCGGCGTCTCCAGACCCCCCGTCCCCCTCGGTGGATTCTCCCTCCTCCCCAGCCTACACCCTGGACCTGGGCAGTGAAGTGGATGTCACGGAGACTGAAGTGAAGCCAGTGTTGGCGTCTGTCGTCTCCCAAGTCCCGAGGCTCGTATTCTCCCTCCCAACGACCCGCATTGTCCTCGTGCTGGCTTCCAAAGATGAAATCAGCGTCACCACCACCACTGTAACCACCACGTCACAGATCGTTCATTCCTCCCCTCCTCCAAAGCCCTCCAGAAGCACACCATACCCCGAGCCCACATACAACGCCAGTCCACCTTCTCCTAGTGCCACCACTGTCAAAGTCAAGTCCCCCCGGGAGGCAGATGGAAATGAGAGGGCAACTTTGAAGGCCCCGAAATCCAAGAAACTGAAGAAGATGGCGCAGAATAAGACGGCCGCCACACGTTACAGGCAGAAGAAGAAAGTAGAGCAGGATACGCTTCTTGACGAGCATGGTCTGCTGGAGAGGAAGAACCTGGAGCTGAATGAGAAGGCTGAATCCTTGGCCCGGGAGATCGAGTACCTGAAAGAGCTGATGGAGGAAGTCGGCCAGGCCAGGACCAAAAAAGGTCTCGGTGCTGACCCCTAGTGGTCGGACCTAACAATGACGTGTGAGAAGAGAGTAGGCTCAGCAGATTATATTTATTTAACACAAGCAAGTATCAGTAAAGTGTTCTGTCCACACAGCAAGACTTGGAGCCACAATCTACTATAACTGGTGTTTTTCAGAGTACCTCCTTTTTAAATATCTAACACTGGTATTAAATATAGAATACTTTTATCATGTTTAGAGTGGTTATATGGAAAGAAGTATTTTCCATTCAGTATATGAACTTGTGTGTTTTTTGTAATGTATCTAAATGTTTCCCGTATCTGGACCTCCGTAACCTGCCAGTAGGATGTATTTTAATAAGTGTATTATAGTATAATGGACCGTCTGTATTGTGAATCTCTCAATAAAGAGTCTTAAGATGAATGAGTCTTGATGTAATTCCTTCTGGGGCGTCGGTAATGTATATTGTCAGCATCACTTAACACATGAGCACCATGGTACTGTTACAGTTCCAGTGTACATAATCATTAAAGTTCATAAATGCTATTATGGCGTATACACCCTGCTGATCATATCTCAGGTGAAAATGTAGAGTTAAGTTTACATCGTTAAAGCACAAGATAATGACCGGTTTTGAGTGTTTTCCATCTGGTCAGAGTGTGACCTCGTCCTGCACAAAGACTCTTTGTTCCTGGTCTGATAACTCTAATGAACCTGTGGATGTCCATCTATCTGGAGCCACAAACTGGGAGCAGGATAATGGAGCCGCCTGACCAGCAGCGTGCTGCAGAGACTTATTCAATCAACTGACGGTCATGTGAAGTTAAAAAGAACCCCCTTTTTTTTCCTTCTTTTTTTTAAGCGCAAGGGAAATCAGTTTCAGATAAAACTGACTTGCTTTAGTTAGTGTGTTTTGTCCCTCTGCTGATCATGGCAAAAGGACAGTGTGCTATTTGTGATAGGAGTCTGGGTGAATAGAAGAGCACATGAGAGCAGGATAAAGAGTGCTGACCTCGGCACGGCTTGAATAATATGACCAACTAAAATGCGTGCGTTTAGCCTACAACTGTCGCTGGCTGTGCAGACTGTAAGATAGCTTAGGGACGATCTTTATATGGAGGCACGCCAAAGTCAAGATGGTGCAGAGCTGCTTACAATAGGACAAACACTTCCTCCAGACAAAACTCTGTAGATCCTACCTCTGTAAATGCCCTCATTTTTCAAGGGACACATTTGGTTTCAGTTGACCTAGAACATTGTCATTTGTAATTGCAACTGTAGGAATGATATCCGCTGTAAGAGTACAGTGAATCATATCAAGATGAAAGGTGGAGAGCAAAGAGGCAGAATCACCATTAATACTTTCTGAACAGCATATTCACAGAAGGCTAGACTTATTTTACTGGCCATGAAGTACTTTATACTGCCTCAGCCTTAATTGAAGATGTTTTTTTGGTCCGCGATTGCATAAAAAGTTCATACTCTAGTTGTGTTATTCCACATTGTTTTTAAAAATGTTTTCACTCAGTATAATCATCCTCATGGTTAATATTCTGCGGGTTATGGTCTGCTTGCTACAGTGACACCTAGTGACGAAACCGCACATCTACTACCTCCACCACAAAGCATGCAGTGTACATGGAAGTAGTTATTATTGCACTACATCAACAAAGCACATGGCAGATACAACAAAGAAACAGGAGATCAACAATAAGACGAACGCCACAAATACACAACAATATATCCATATATTTTATTGTTGTCTGAGGATGAGCAAAGTACTGATGACGCAATCACCACTTAGGAAGGACCACACAGGAAGTAACATCACTTTGGCCACAGAGAAGTGGGAGAACTTACACAGTGCAAAACGCTTCGCTAAAAAGCATACGACGTGACATGTTTTACACTGTCAATATACACGGCTTATACAATATATTCACAGGTGAAGTGGGACTCTAAGACTCCGAACGAATGTTTGAAACATGATCATGTCAAATTGTAAAGTCATGCTGGTCACATAAGGTGCTGCGGTAGCCTAACAACACGAGATGGAGCACAGAGTCAGGAAAGCATATGGGGAAGCAGTGTCAGGGTTTCTTTTATAGGCTACATCACTTGTAGAAAATCAGGTTTTACAGCATGGCAGTGGTATCGGTCACATACATATATGTATGCTTTTATTTGTACCTTTCAGAGTGTACATTTTTCTCTTGTCCATTTTTTTCTTTTTCTTTCTTTTTTTTGCCATAGTAAAAGTGTGATGTCATACCAGAAATCCACACGGAGCTGCTCAAGCAGGCGTCAGAGCAATAGGAAGTGAGGTTGCCTTTCAACTCTATAGGCACTCATTTATCTGCATGCACTGTTTTAACATGCCTCGGAGAGCTGAATGTATATATAAATATATATATATATATATATATATATATTTTCAAAACATCGCAATTGAACAGATGTCTCACTGATGTAGAAAAAGGTAGTAAAAGCCCTATGTGAGCTTGAATGGATCATGAGGTTATGTTGTTTCTGTAGCATGCTAAAAGCTTGATGTAGCCTATAGGATACTGCCCTGCCGCAGGGCTGCACAGCACTCCCACTCTCACGCTTTGATGCTGAGGCACGTAGCTGAATCTACGTTGTCGATAAATGCACTGGATGCGTGACCGCGGACAGCGAAGCAGAGCCTGCCCGAGCCGCTCCGCAGGGATCTGACGTGGCACACAGTTTCAATACGGCCAATTTCCTGCAGCTGTCCCGAGCTCCTCGTGAGCATGAATGACCACGGCGGCGGTGGGCTCAGATGGACTAGATTTACTTCTGTAGATGGATACAACTTAGTTTTTCAGCACGCGAGAACCAATGGAACCAATTACAACCAGAAGTGCAAACACTGACTCTCTTCTACTTCCAGCAAACTAGAGCAAATATTCACAGGACAACTCCACTCTGAATTAATATGTGACTTACGTCTGCAGTTTAGCAATCAGCATTAATCAGCGTTTCTGTAAATGTAGCAGATTTTGCCCTGGAGGAAGCGATTCAACCCTGACTCCCTGAGCAGAAACCAATCAAATGTTAACGCTGAGAATTGAACTATCACTTGTGTCTCAATGTGTACTTTTATGATACTGAGGGGCACAAACAACTCAGGACCTTCCGCTCTTTCTTTTTTCTTTTTTTTTTTTACGTTTGTGCGCACACATGATTATTGTTTGTCACACTGTCCATGTTTCGGTTTGGTATTCGATCGCTTTCACTCAAACCATTTCCTTTGAATGCTTTTTTGATTCAAACTAATTTGAAGCGAATGACAGCAATGGCACTTGATGTAGAAGGGGATGGCTGCGTTGTAAAGTCCAGTCCAAATTCATGACACAAGTCATCAGTCTTGGTCTTCCAATTACCAAGACTGACAAACTAACTGCAGATAAATCTGACTGGTCATGATAACGTTGTCTTCTTTTGGTTTGGATTTTATGCTTTCTTTTTGTATTGGTGGAGTCTGATAGACGTAGTTACAATGACGAGCAATTCTTTACTCTGCAGTGTTAAAACAGGGTCTCTTTAGCAGCAGTTGATATCTGTGTACATGCTCATGGACAGGGATCCAGCTGCGGTCCCTTGAAGCAGAAGCTGAATTTTTCTCCTCCTCTTGGGGCTGGAGGAGAGTTTGCGCTTTCAGTCCTGGTGTAGTTTTTTCCTCTCGGTGATCAGTTCGGTTCGGTTCTAACACAGAGCTCCTCGGGACGAGACTCCCCGTTCCAAGTCGGTTGTTTTCCCTAAAAACTCTTCGGAGTTGGAGCGGGGATGTCTAGATGAGGTTTAAGTTACGTGAGGTGGTGTTTGGGCCTGTTGAAGACCGGGAACAAGGACAGAAAACGGGACCACTTTTCTTTTAGTGTGATCGTGTCACTGTAGCTGGCATCCTCGACAGTCATCCTCAGGCTCGGTGTTGTCAGAAGAGTAAGAGCTCTCCTCGCTCACTGTCAAACGCAACACAGGTATATTAGACAGATGTATAATATGACATATAAGTGATTATATATAAGTGTATGCAAACTTGTGTGACTTACACCACTCGGTCTGTATGGGCAGGAAGGCCTTGTCCCCGTTCTCTCTGATCATCTCCTCCATCTTATCCAGCAGGACTGACACACTCCTGTCCTTGCCAGGGATCTTACTGTCCAGGACGTGGTAATAGTTCCCACAGAACTCCAGTAGTCTTTGCAGCTCCCTCCCACCTCTGAGAATGTGCTCCTCGATAGGCGTGCGGCCCAGCCAATCACCACAGCTGAACAGCACCATGGTGTGGAGGCATGCGCTGTCACCGAACAGAGTCTCTATGTGAGACAGGAGCGTCCGCCTCTTCCTGGCTGTGAGAGACGAGACGACGGGGAGGACCAGCAGCAGGGTGTGGGGTCCAGGTCGAAGGAGGGCAGCTCCGCGCTGGGACTCTTGGCGGATGCGCTTCGGGGTTCGCCTCACCGAGAACCAATCCCAGCCTGGGGTGTCGACGATTGTGATCCGCCGGCCGGATACGAGCGCCTGCCTCCTGAGGCACAACTCCGTCTCCTGGCCCGACTCAAAGTACCGACGGCCCAGAATGGAGTTCCCCACCGAGCTCTTTCCAACCCCCTTCCACCCTAACAAGAGCAGTCTCAACTCTAAACCCAGAGAGACAGACAAAGACAGAGTGAGATATGGAGAGGAAGTTGGTGAGAAACCATTTGGAATATGGATGGCCCGTCTTAGTCGACTAAGATCTCTTGAGTCGCTTTAATCAGTTGTTTTGTTCTAAGTCAACTAAGATCTCTTTAGTCGGTGAATAGGTTGTTTTGTTCTAAGTCAACTCAGATCTCTTTCGTCGATTAATAGGTTGTTTTGGTCTAAGTCAACTAAGATCTCTTTAGTCGATTAATAGGTTGTTTTGTTCTAAGTCAACTAAGATCTCTTTCGTCGATTAATAGGTTGTTTTGGTCAAAGTCGAAGATCTCTTCAGTCGATTAATAGGTTGTTTTGTTCTAAGTCAACTCAGATCTCTTTCGTCGATTAATAGGTTGTTTTGGTCAAAGTCGAAGATCTCTTTAGTCGATTAATAGGTTGTTTTGGTCTAAGTCGGCTAAGATCTATTTAGTCGCATTAATCTGTCATTTTGTTCTAAGTCAACTAAGATCTCTTTCGTCGATTAATAGGTTGTATTGTTCTAAGTCAACTAAGATCTCTTTAGTCGATTAATAGATTGTTTTGGTCTAAGTCGACTAACATCTCTTTAATCGATTAATAGGTTGTATGGTCAAAGTCGAAGATCTCTTTAATCGATTAATAGGTTGTTTTGTTCTAAGTCGACTAAGATCTCTTTAGTCGATTAATAGCTTGTTTTGGTCTAAGTCGACTAAGATCTCTTTAGTCGATTAATCGGTTGTTTTGGTCTAAGTCGAAGATCTCGTTCATCGATTAATAGGTTGTTTTGGTCGAAGTCGAAGATCTCTTTAATCGAGTAATAGGTTGTTTTGTTCTAAGTCGACTAACATCTCTTTAATCGATTAATAGGTTGTTTTGTTCTAAGTCGACTAAGATCTCTTTAGTCGATTAATCGGTTGTTTTGGTCTAAGTCGAAGATCTCTTTCATCGATTAATAGGTTGTTTTGGTCGAAGTCGAAGATCTCTTTAGTCGATTAATAGGTTGTTTTGGTCGAAGTCGACTAAGATCTCTTTAATCGATTAATAGGTTGTTTTGGTCTATGTCGACTAAGATCTCTTTAGTCGATTAATCGATGAGTAAAAAAAAGGGCATTTTTAGAGATTAGTTGTTTAAATCAACTCATTGATTTGTTGACAAACTCGTATGAGTGTTTGTCTTCTCAGAATTTCGAGGACAGCCCTATTAGGAATATGGAAAAGGAAGAAAAAAACTTTGATTGACTAGAATGAGTAAGCTGTTTCTTCGAACATCAATTATGGTGTGTTGTTTTCTCTGGAGAACCGTTACGACACTCATCTCTCTTCTGTACCTTATGACCCACTCACTTATACACACTAACACACACACACGCACACACACACACAAAGCCCCCCTATACCTCTGGGAGGTCCTCCAATCATCTGATCCCTCTGTCTGACGTGCTCCTCCATCCTCATCCTCTCCTCGTCCAGAGCTCTCCTGGCCTGCTCTTCCTCCAGTAAAATCAACTCGTTCACCTCAAAGTACCAGCCTGGGTGAGAGCAACAATAAGTAATCCACTGTTTTCAATCAGTGCATTCATTAATAATGCAGTAATATGACTTCATATTACATATCACTTAATTTGAACAACAAACCTTGGTTATCAGTGATCATTTCCTCCACCTTTTCCATCAGCTCGGGTACCTGTGTGTTGTCCTCTGTGTCTTTCCGAGTGTTATCGAAGGCGTGGTACCTGCAGGTGGATGAAAAAACACATTTTTAAAGGGGCACTCGACCAATTTCACTTTACTCATCTAAAGGAGTCCTACTTCAGCTTATGAAAACAGTTGTATGTATGTATGTCATAGTGATGTCATCAGGGTTAGTGAGTCAGGATATCTCGGCCTTATTATTATTAGTCAGTCCCCTGACTTTACAAAAATTCAATACTAAATCACTGGAGTGCCCCTTTAATCAATGCAAAACAAATGTTATGGTTTAAACAATTAGATAATTACAGATGCAGAAGTCAGTCGTGAAAAGAGTACTCCACCACCCACAATGCAACTTGACTGCCAACAGTTCAGTGGGAGTTTTGGGTGTGTTATGCTTGTAGCGGCTAATGTTGCTCCACACCCACTGATTTTATTAATTTTTCAAACTTTTAGTCATCAGCCCCAACGGACGCTGACTCAAGTGACATCTGTAATGGTAATTTTTTATGTAGTATATATTTCTACTTACTTAGTTTATATTTCTACTCAGCATATTGTATTCATGCATAAGTCATTTTGCTCTGAACTTTGTTGAACTTCACCGTGTCTCTGTTGTGCAGAAGAAGAATTCTCCCTTGCCTGTTCACAAAGATAACTAACTGTGTTGTATGAGAATGTTCCAGCACCAAGGCCTTTGGGCCGCTTGCTTTGGTTGCTGACCGTTTGTTTTTGAATGTTGTTCCTATCAGTCTGAGACCAAAAGTCTGAGACTGAAATGTCTGTAACATTGGCCATCGGCCCCCACCTTTGCTCATTTCTCTATAAAGAAAGCGTGTTCACTTTTTTCTTGGTTCTTCCTCACTGAGACTTCCTCCACCACACATCACATGAGGCAATTTATCAGATTTTGAGCAGGTCCTTCCGGAGCCGCAGAAGGCTTATTCCAACATTTTTCACATATGCAGTAGTAGCCTTATATTGTACATACAGTTCCCCTTCAAGCTGCCTATTTAACCACAATATACTGTAACTATTTGTGATTGTTTTGCTTGCACCAACAAAGAATTGACACAGACTGTTTAGAGATTGATTTTCTGTGAACTCGAAGAGAGAGGGAGAGAAAGAGAAACACTGTACCTGCTTCCACATCTCTCCACCAGCCACTGCAGGGACTCGCCAGTGTTCTCTATGTGCTCCTCAATGAAGACCCCTTTGGGCAGCTTGTCCACCCCGGTGAAGACCACCATGGAGTACCTCCAGGTCCCTCCACCCAGGGCCCCCAGCTGCTCCTCTGCGGCCCTCCTCTCCGTGTCAGTGAAAGGCTGGGTGACCGACACCACCAGCAGGATGGCGTGGGGTCCGGGAGGGCAGAGAATGGCCCCCATGCACGGCCCCTCGCAGTCCAGGCTCGGCGGGGGCCGCGTCGGGTTTTCCGACTCTGCGCCGGCGTTGTCGTTGCTGTCAGCTTCGGGGTTTTCCTCCGGGTCGCTGGGGATGGCCCATGGCGGGGTGTCCACCACGGTGACCCGTCGTCCGTAGATCTCCGTCTGGCCAACGTTGCTGTGAGTAGTCTCTGTCCCAACGTCGAAGACCTCATCCCCCAGGATGCTGTTGGCGGTGGAGGTCTTACCAGACTGTGGCCCCCCAAGGATCAGCAGTCTGCGCTCAGGGGGGTGTCGGCCCCTCGGGTCCCCTGTTGGAACACTATAGATTAGACAATTCCTCACAATGATGGGCTTGTTAATTCATATTTCTAATGATCTTAATCCTTTATTTTGTTTCAATCTCTTGTTCTATCTCTAAAGTAGGGTTTTGCCAAAGTGCTTTTTGGAGAAGCGTCTGCATTGTTTCCACAACAACAATACAGCCTTATCCCCTCTCCTACTAATGCACTCATTTATGTCCTCGCTCCTTGTTACCTTATACCTCCTCTCCTTAACTGGCCCCTCTTTCACTCTTGTCCTTATCCCCCTAACCCCCCTCCCAGCATGCCTCCTTTTTGTTTCCCTCTGTCCTTAGCCTTTAGAGAAATTGGGTCGGAGCGGAGGAGCCTTGGACTCCGTCCAGAGAGAATAGCGTGTGGAGTGAACGTGATTCAGTGAAAGTTAAATGAAGGGGATAAATGTTTTGATGAACGACATCACAGACGAATATGGATTTTTGGAGGATGGCAACAGAGACGACGCCTGCTCTGTCTGTCAAGAGGGGAGAACATCGGAGGAGAGGGAGGTTTATTGATTCTGTTACTCACCAGTGCTGACACACTTTCCCTGTGAGCCGCTAAACACAGGAAGTTGACACAAGCAACAGTTTCCGAGTATGTTTTGGTCCAAACGTGAAACGGCTCTGAGGGTTTTTTACTCCGGATGCTGTGACTGAGTGAATGGTGATGGTGATGGTGGGTGTGTGTGTGGGGGGGGGAAACCTGCAGCGAAGTGTGCAGCAACGGATGAAGCCCACTTACCAGTGTCAGAGGCAGAGGACACAGCAGCCATCTTGTGTGTAGAACCTCTGGCGTCCTCCTCCTCGGCCCCCCTCCTCCTTCTCCTTCTCGCCTCCACGGTGGATTCCTCTTCTAGCCTCTTCAGAAAGCGACGGATCCCGTATGGCGTGCGAAAAGCTGGCAGCTCAAATGCTTCTTTGCTCTCTCTTTCACTCTAACCCTCATTCCACTGCAGTGTAGCTCACTCTACCCTGTGTTCCCTGTGTCTACCCCTGCCTCCCTTTCTCTCCTCATACCTCCTCTGCCATTCAACCTCTCTCCCCCCCCCCCCTCTTTTTTTAATCTATTATCCCTCCACACCCCCTCACCCCAATATGGCTCTTTACCGTCCTTCCCTCTGTAGCTTCTCTCCCCGCTCCGTCTTTTGTCTTATTTATCTGTCCAAGGAGAGGGGACAGATTGTGCAATGCAGGAGACAGGAAGCCAAATCCACCCCTGCAGCAGCAGCTCCACAAAGATGTCTCGTCATTTTTTCAGGCAAAAACAGAGGAAGCTGTTCCTCCCACTTGCTCGTATCACACAGCAGCAGCAGCAGCAGCGTGGCACTGTATGCAGACTGCAGTCAGGAGGACAGATAGAAAGATGGATAGACAAAGAGAGAGAGAAAAGGAGAGAGGGATTAAGATAGAGAGAGAGAAAGGCAGAGAGAGAGGGAGCACTCTGTTCTCTGTTTACAGCTGGATGTATTCCCCAGCTGCTGCATCATGCACAAACACAACTATTTATATGATGCCCGCAGATGTAGAAACACTGCGAGGCAGGGAGGGGGATGTATGCTGCATGAATACATTTAAATATTGATGTATAAGACATGCAACCTTACATAATACATGAAAGCTCCCATAAATAGCAGATGACTGTAAGACCGTTATCTAATTGCATTGAATTCAATGCACTGTCACCTTAGTATGAGTCATTTCTGAAGGATGTTCTGAAAAATGAAATGAATGAGCTCATGCTTGGCTCCTTAACAGCTTAATTATGCACCCTACATTGCGAGATACATTCACGGACCCACGCGAAATGGTGTAGAAAAGACGGTTAAAAAAATCATTAGTTGTATGTAGTTATAAGACAGTAATAACCATGATGATACATTTTGTAACGGGTGCTGACGCAACGTTACTTGCACACGTTTTTTTTTCTTACTCTGTTCCGTCGCAGCTGTTTTGAACAACAACAATTGAAGAGCAATTAGGCGATGACCTCAGTCGAGCCTCCCCGTGACAAGTGTCGCACGCAGACCTCACGCCGTACGCCGACTCGTAGTGTCGTAAAAAAACGCTCCTCCCCGTCCATGCTACCAGCTCCGAAGGCGGCGCGGCTACTTGCGGAAGCTAGCGTGTGTAGGTGAAGTTGCGGGGCAGACTTTTGTGTTTTTAGCGAAAACCAAGTCGTGTCACAAACATGGAGGAAGCTGACGAGTTCATGAAGTACCGTTCCCCGCTGGTGTCGAGGTATGCCAGCAAGGAAATGGCCTACAACTTCAGCGACAGGAAGAAGTTCACAACGTGGAGGAAGCTGTGGATCTACCTGGCCAAGGCTGAGAAGGTTTGACACGTTGTAGCTTGCAGAATAGCAACCGTAACCTGCGTCCCTGCAAGCGGTTTGTGTATATATGCACTATTCTTCATGCTTTATGAACTTAAGTGTGCGACCTTCAGAGAGCCCGAACAAGTTCCCTCCCCTAAATATAGTTTTGAGGACCCCCCCCCCCCCTTTAAGAGCTCCCTGCGGGGTTCTCAGGTCCTGAGCCAGCAGAGTTGCGCATACAATAACAATAACAAACGGAGGGGAATCATTTATCATAATTCAAGTCTTTTCAATTTTATTAGGTTTGATTTACACAGAAACCACGTGTAAATAAATATGTTGTTTAATCTGATTTATAGACATAATTCAAATTTCCTTTTTTATTAATACATTTTAACAAATTAAAGTAATTAAAGTAGAACGATCAGTTACAGATGCAAACATACCTTTATATTCCAGGATGCCAAATACTACTATTTTTTTTTTATACCATGGACTGTTTGTCCTGCATGTAGACGCACTTTACTTTGATAAGCAGAGACAGAAAGGCCCTCACTGTCAGACAGTATAAAGTATCACACCTAGAATATATAAGTACATCATCAGTACATTTGCACACTCAAACCCAATACTCTGAATACATTTGGATTCTTTGGAAACTTGTCTTTTCAAAATGTAGAATAAATGAACATGGGTTTGAACAATGCTTGGTATCACAGAGTGAGTCTGTACTGATGGTGTCAGGGCTTATTAGAAAGTACCCGCCGAAAAACATCTCGACATTTAGCTCCCAAACCAGACAGCGCGTGTGATCCCCTTTAAGGTCCCTCAGCTCATGTTTAGCATGCCGGCAATCAAGATGTATCCAAAAGACCCAAGGTAAATTGAACCAACCATTATATGCTGGTGATTTCAAAATGCATATTAACATAATTCTGTGGGCATCACAAATACTCAAACACTAATACTCAGAGTGAATTCTGCGTTTGTCATATAAAAAAGGGAGGATTGGGGGTGTAACTGGTGACAGACCCTCTCTCGCATGCATCACCTCACATGACCACTCACTAGTTAGGACTGATCAGTGTTTTTGAGATGCTCTTCGGGGCGTTTAGCTTTGCCACAGTTTTGCCTGTGCAGAGTTAGCGAGGCTTGTGGCTGCCGCTGTGTGGCCTGTGAGTGAAAATAGCATGCAGTGAATGTCACAGTAACAGGAGACCGCCTCCCCGAGGGGGGCTGCATGTTAACAGTCCAACAGCCGAACCGCCGCAGCCTTTTTGTCGTGTTTTTGTCATTTTCTTATGTTGACTCACTGTTTGCTTTTGACCTGGCAGGGTTTGAATTTGCATCATGGAGGGAAAGACTTACTGTCAGGTGTTTGGGCTCAATTTCTCAATAAACCCATTCTGTAGTCCCATCACATGACCACTCAATCACCAGCGAAACTAATCTAATCAGGATCTCACGAGGATAGCACATGCCTGAGAAAAGAACATCTGTCTCCTGTTCAAACATCTTAAAGTGACATGATCTTTTAAAAAAATATATTTTTAAAGAATGAGAAAAGAAATTTAAGTAACAGGGCTAATATATTTCATTCTCTAAATAGATAGCTAGCAAAGTCCTCTTTTTTTTCACCGTGTCTGTGTTTCTCTCCTCTCTCCCTTCTCCCTCGTTCTCCTTCAGGCTTTGGGTCTTCCCATCACGGACGCCCAGATTCTGGAGATGGAGAGCCACGAATTGGACATTGACTTCGCCATGGCGGCCGAGGAGGAGCGTAAGCTCAGGCACGACGTCATGGCCCACGTCCACACCTTCGCACACTGCTGCCCCGCTGCCGCCCCCATCATCCACCTCGGTGCCACCTCCTGCTACGTGGGAGACAATACTGTAATTATGATGCTTTTCCATCGATTACGTGTAACAATCAACTATTTTCTCTCCCACTGATCCCGTAATGATGAAACAACTTCAACAAGGGTCAGTTGCTATGTGCCCTTGGAAAAAATAGAATTCCCATTTATAAAATATAGCACTGCATTGGGATTAAGTGAGTAGTTCTTATGTTCCCTAAGTGGTTCTGTTTCCTCCTTAGGATCTGATTATGCTGCGTGATGGGTTTGACATTCTCTTGCCTAAGGTGAGGCTCAGCTGTTTGCCAGAAAACACACACACACACACGCACACACACGCACACACACACACACACACACACACACACACACACACACACACACACACACACACACACACACACACACACACATTCAGTTGTGCATCTAATTGTGATATGCCTCAGCTGTTCAGTAACGAGTCAACAATGTAGAACTAATCACCGCAGTAAAGGACCCGAGTAACATCAGTGTGTTACGCAATAATTTGCCACTAAAACCCTTTTTCTCCACAGCTGGCCAGAGTCATTGACCGACTGGCAAACTTTGCAGAGAAATACGCTGACCTCCCCACGCTCGGCTTCACACACTACCAGTGAGTCTCTCGGGTCGTCCCGTCAGACGCGTCCCGCTTGCAACGTTGTCCCTCGGCTGTAATCTGACCAAGAACACGCAGCGTTTACATATCTCCTTCCTCCTCTTCCTCCTCCGCCTGCAGGCCTGCCCAGCTGACCACGGTAGGAAAGCGAGCGTGTCTCTGGCTGCAGGACTTGGCCATGGACATGCGGAACCTGCAGCGACCCCGCGACGACCTGCGTTTCCGGGGAGTCAAGGGGACCACCGGCACCCAGGCCAGCTTCCTGCAGCTCTTTCAGGGCGACCATGACAAGGTATACATCGTCACTGAATCGCATGTGGACAATGATGGAGATTTATTATCAGAAAACATTTTTTTTTTTGTGATGGATTATAAATGTAATATTTTCCTTCATCAGGTGGAAGATCTTGACAGAATGGTGACAGAGATGGCTGGCTTCAAAAAGTAAGTTCTCTAGTAAAATACAACACATATACAATCCCCCGCCTCTAATATTGAGTCCTTTCTGTTCTCCCAGGGATGTGATTATTATGACACAAGACCAGCAGACATGGATATGACATACAGTCATTGTGTAAATAAGGTTGGTGGTGTGTGTTATGAGCCCTGATGGTGTTGTTCCCGTGCTTCACAGAGCCTACCTGGTAACGGGACAGACTTACAGCCGTAAGGTGGACGTGGACTGTCTGTCCAGCCTGGCCAGTTTGGGAGCTACTGTTCACAAGGTAAGCTGCAGGATCCGCAGACACGTAGAGAAACGTGGCCATCTGGTGGTGATTAACGGAAATCTGCATGCACTCTTATAGACGTGATCTTTTCTACCTGACTTTTAAAGTATGAATTTGACATGAGGGACGCATCAAGCCGACTTTTTTTCAGTCTCGATATCGATACCTGGGCTTTGGAGAAATTATCCGATACCAGTTTTTAATCAAAAAGCTGTGTGGAAGTGACTGGGATCAACTTTTAATGCGTAAGGCAACATGAAGAATACATAGATATGGATGTGCTGAATTGATCTTTATTAAAACGATAGTGTCTGACACCAGATTGGCCCATTGTCACCAACAACCGATTCCAGATTTCAATCCGTATCTGACCGATATTAGTATCGGTGCGTCTCATCCTCCATCCGTCTGTCTGCTGCAGATCTGTACAGACATCCGCCTGCTCGCCAACCTGAAGGAGATCGAGGAGCCTTTTGAGAAAGACCAGATTGGTACAGTCGCTCATTACTCGCCTCACACCGGTCACATTCTCACGCATTGTCCTGTGATGCAGTCAACATGTCTCCCTCCTCCTCCTCCTCCTCCAGGCTCCAGTGCCATGCCCTACAAGAGGAACCCCATGCGCGCAGAGCGTTGCTGCAGCTTGGCCCGACACCTGGTGGCACTGTTGGCCGACCCGCTGCAGACCGCGTCGGTCCAGTGGCTGGAGAGGACGCTGGACGACAGCGCCAACAGGTCGACACCCCCAGACACACTTATGCACTGAGATATACTGATATGCTTCTGTGGCAACCCACAGTGTTACTGAATCAGCTGTAGGTATCCGGGCTCTGATTTGGTCCTGGATCATTCAGAGGCCTCCTCTACATATTTACTAATCTCACCCCCCCGCTGGTGTGCAGGAGGATCTCCCTGCCTGAGTCCTTCCTGACCGCTGACATCATCCTCAGCACCCTGCAGAACATCACAGAGGGACTGGTGGTCTACCCCAAAGTCATCGAGAGACACATCCGCCACGAGCTGCCTTTCATGGCCACAGAGAACATCATTATGGCCATGGTGAAGGCTGGAGGAAACCGACAGGTATTTTGTTTATACGACAAGTAA